>NC_046335.1:7293482-7603571 GCF_000738735.6 Corvus cornix cornix
TGGAGTCCTGGGCTCCTCCACCTATGTATAGTATAGAATAGTCCACATGAAACCTGGTGCCATGACCAGTTTCTCTGCACTCTATCTCAGCTTGTTGGGAAAGGGAGGTGAGCACTTGAGTTTACCTTGTCTGTTTTACAGCACATCAGTTGTTCAGGTGCAGTCCTCTGTGGTTTCTTCCCAAAGTTTCAAGTAGAACAGAACCATAGAGAGGGAGTGGATGGAAAGGGGGTGCTGTGATGTCTCTATGCTGGTCACCGCGGAGATCCAGCATCTGTAGCTGTATGGTGTGTATGGGATGAAGAGCTGGGTATGGCAGCACTGGCAGGACCTGTGTGGTCAAGGCTTACACAGAGGTCTCATGTCCTGGGTTATTCTTGCTGCTGTAACACATGATGTGTCTGTCCCAAGAGCTGTAGCATGATGGCCCTTGAAGTGGCAGGGAAAGAATCCTAGCAAGGACAGCAGTAGTTCAGCCGCATTCTCTCAGGTAAGCTTAGACCTGAGAGCTCCTTTCAAGACCAGGTGTATTTAATATCCTTCTTGCAGACACATTTTCCTGTAGGATTGGTATTTCTGAGAGGGCTCAGCTCCTGCTCAAGAGGTGTGGCTGAATTAGACACCATTGATGTGAGTGGGCTACAGACTCATATCTTAAACTTGGCTCCTTCCAAACACTGGATGGACTGTTTGGACCTGGAGTGCTGCTGCTGCTGCAGAACCCATGGGCCGTAAAGAGTGTTGGGCCTAAACTCTCTCCTAGCTTAGCAGTGGGGTTTGGGGAATCTGGTCCCTCCTCAGGACAGAGCTATGTCTCTTTCTTAAAGCCACTTGCCAGAACACTTTGCTGGATCAGGACCTCTCTGGCACCATGACCAGTTTGTACATACGGTAAATCAGAAAGGAACTGGGGCAAAGAGTAGGGATACAGAAAGCTGCAGTGTCGGATTAAACGTGGTCAAATTACTGGCTGTGTATGTTCAGGCTACTTGAACAAATTAAAAGTGGGGGCTGGAGGAAGGATAGTCAATGAGGCCTGTATGATTGTAGAAGGTGGGGGGAAGTCAGGCTAGGGGTGCTCAGCAATACCCAAATTGTCCTGTTTGCCAATATCCAGGGATAATTTACACATCAAAAGGAGAGGGCGGAAATGGACATGAAAAGTGACAGCGACTGCCAAGTTAAATAAAAGCCCCTCAGTGAACATGAAGAGCAATAAGAGCCGTTTGGAAAGTTGGCTGGAGAAGAAGAGGTTATGTGAGAGCTTATACCCAACCGCCTTCTTGGCCCCTTGGGAACCAATACAGACATGGAATTCACTTGACCTGCAGGGCTGAGCAAAATATGGCCACACATCAGTAAAGCCTGATGCTTAAGTCATAGGAAACAAAAGCAGGACTGTGCCAGATGCCAGACAAGTGGGATCAGGTAGCATGAACCACAGCCTGACTTCAAAACGCCTGAGTAAATCTGGGCTGCTAAATTTCCACTGGACTGAATCTGAAGAAAATAAAGGAGAAGAAGAATGCTGTTTTTTTCTTCTCTAGCCGGATACTAGCAGAAGAATATAGGTTGAATTTGAATAAGTTAGAAGCAATATTTCTAAGACAGGCTGTTTTTTGAAATATGAGGCTTTGTAGGTTTAGCATTAAAGCAATTTCTCTTCTTGTCATGAAACACTGAAGGACAGACACTGTGTTTAGGTGGGATATGAACACCCAAATGCTTCCTTGCCTCTCTGCCCTTGATTATATTTTTTTTAATCTCCTTTGCTTTGAGGAAATTCAGAAATAATCTTGATTTTTGCCTATCACATCCCAGTCTCACTTTCTACTGCTGAATAGCTGCTTAAGATACCTTGTCAAACAGTGTCATCCTGGCTCGACTTTGCTAAGAGATGGTGCAAATGATCCGGGGTTTCCAGAGCAAGCACAAGGAGAGCAAAACTAATTGTTGCCCCAAGCAAGAATCTTCCGATGAAAAGCTGATCTATTTTACACAAGTCCAAACCTGAAATAACTCCACAGATGTCAGTGCAATCACTCTAGATGTGCAAGAGAGGCGAATCTGCCCTCAAGTCCTCTGTCTTCTTTCCCGGGGGAGGGCAGCCTGGCTCAGGAGTCAGGGAGGGGGGAGAGTGTCTGCAAGGATTGCTGCCTTTTTATACAATCTGCATCAGTTTTGTGATCAAAGGCTAGAAGTGACCAGAATAGGCAGAGTCCTGGGCTTTCCCATTCACATGGCTCAGGCAGGCTTAACCCTGCCCGCTTAACGCCGGGCTTTGATGCGAGGAGTCATGTGCGACTCCGCCGCTGTGCCTCTTTGTTCCAGGCAGTGCTGTGCCTTTGGGGGGGAGAAGCAGAGTGGGCTTAAAACCTTGGCTGTTTTGGGTACATTAAGGCTCGAATTAGTCCAGAGTGCAGGGGTCTATGCCTGTACACCCTGGAGCTGTGGCAGGATGAAGCCTCCACCTGCTGAGGCCCTCTCTCTGCTCTCTAGGGAAGAGCCAAATACCACTCAGGGTGGCTCTATCTTTGGCTGCCGTACGGCGGGGATTGGATTACAAGCAGCTTCATGCTGACAAGGCTTTGGAGGAATAATAATATCTTGAATATTATGGAATTTGAGGAATAATAATATTGGAGGGATAATAACATCCTCTAGGGAATGAGGTTGTCCTTTTCTCTTACAATCCTGGCACAGAGAGGCTATAGATTCTTACATGTAGTGGGAATTAGCCATTTCTTCAAGACATATGTGCCAGTTCCAGTTAAAACGTTCCCAGCATGTGTTCTGGCACTGCAGATGGGACGGGAATCTCCCTGCAAAATAAAACAACTGGGGCTTCCAGAGCTGCTTGAAATCACTCTGCTTCCTCTGCCTGCAAGGCAATAGCATTTCCCTTGGCACCTGCTCTTCCTTTCTTCTTCCAATGAGTTGAGGGCCAGGTAGGGTTTTACTCTACTATATTATCTTCAAGACCCAGACTCCCATTTGCTGTGCTTGTGCATTGCTCCATCAGTTCAAAGGAGCTATGCCAGTGTAAGCCAGCTGAGCAAGCAATACACCATATAGATGGTTTGGGATACTGAACTCTGAATTCAGGACAATGACGCTGAAAATAAATAACCTGTTTTTTTCTTGCTAGAATATAGTGCATTTCTGATGTAACTGATTTGCACTGTCTTCACAAACCCTCTTTACTAGCACCAGATTTAATACCTGAGGCAAAAGGAGAAAGGTTATTTTTAACAGCAAAAGGACATTGCAGCAACACGTCTGGAGGATGCAGGGTTCTAAGGCTTTCTCACAGGGCAAGGAAAGTCCCCGGGATGAAAACCCTACTGCGTAGCAGAGAAGTGAGTGTGTTTCAGCATTTGTCCCGGCCGGGGAGCCCTCCTTGACTGGGAGAGGTGACCAGGCTGCCAAGCCCTCGGGCAGTATGAGAGCAGTGTGCTCTGTGAGGCCAAAGACCTGCCGCTCCTGGGAGGACTGAGCCCTGGGACGGCGTGGCTGCTGTCACAGACTGTCACCGAGCTGCTGCACTTCCCCTGCCAGCTCCAGACGGGGAGATGCCACCAACTCAGGAGGGAGAAAAACTCGGCGAAGCATATACAGCTCCTTCCTGGCTGTCCCTGCAGAACAGCAGGGGGATTTGCTGCATAATCCAGAGGGATCAGCGGGCTCAGAGCGCTCCTGAGCCCAGGACTAGCTCGAGGGAAGCGCAGGACAGGCTGGCAGAGGCACGTCCAAGCTCTCAGCGGCAGCACACAGCGCGCATTGTAGGTCCGCTGCTGCCGGCTGGCATCTCCCTCCATCGGCCGGCAGCGCCTCCGGAACAGCTGCTCGCCCGCCTGCCCTGACACCCAGCAAGGTGCAGCCACGGCAGCTGCTCCTCAGGGGAGCTGCCGAGCAGGGACAGCCGCATCCGAAGGGAATCGCTCCGGGAAGGAGCTCCTTGGGCTGCGAGCGTGCCGGTCCGCACAGGCAAAGCACCATCTGCTGAAAGGGGTGCGGAGAGGGAAGCAAGGACAAGGATGGCTTCTCAGAGTCAGAGATGCAGACAGACCGGCGTTTATTTGTTTTTCCTAATTCAGCTGGATTGTTAAGAAAAAAAAAAAATAGGCTGTAGTATAAAATCACGTCTCTGTAGCTACAGATGTGCACCTCTAATAGAAAGAGCAAATCGGGAACAGCGACCAAACTAATTTGAAAATCTTCTGAGCTGCAGAAAAAGAAACAACCTCAAAAGAAAGAAAACAAGCTATGCTGCCCAGATCTCTTTGTCACAGGTCTCAGGAGAGGGTAGAGAAATCAAATCAAGCTCAGTGGGCTTTTAGCTGCCTTTGGAAGAAGTTTCTGCCTGGCATGAAAGCTGCAGCCATGGCAGGAGCTCGGAGGTGCCTTTCATATGATTGCATTAGCTGTGGCTCCAGGTGTCCAAGGCAGACAGCTGACAATTACACCTTTTGTTTTCTTTTTCATGTTTGACAGCCAGATGCCTTTTTCATCTGCAGTGTGCATGCGTGTGTACTTGTATATTCATATATAACCTCGGATCTATCACTCTGACAGAGTCACAAATGACTTATCTGACCGTTTTAACAAATATAGGGCTGATTTACACACTAGACCATCAAATGGAAGGGTTCCCTTTTGGCACTCGTCATCCCCTGCAGTTTTACAAAACATGTTCTTTCCTGTGACACTAAAATTATAAGGCTGTTGTGTGGATTTTACTGAATAAAAGCTGATCCCATAGCTGGTTTCCCAAATAATTGAAGAGTTATAAGTCAAAATTTTATAGCTGGACTCTGGGGTTTAGAATCTCACAAGAAGGCCTGCTGTGACTGCATGCCTGTTGTGCAGGTTGCTTATCTAGAAGGGAGAGATGGCTCACGAGATGAGGGATCTCAGTGATGGAAAAGAAAAAGGCTGAGCAAAGTCATAGAGCAGGAGCTCTTTCTGCAGCTCCGGAAGTCAGACAAACCAGGTAATTCCTGCTGACTGCATGTTGTACCACTCTTGGGAGAAATATGAAGAAAATATTCATATTAGTTCAGGTATTGCAAATTACTTTTCCTGCCAAAGAAGAGTTAAAAATAAAAAACCCCAAGCCCCTCTCTTCCCTGTGTGTTTACTACTGGTCACTGCGGGAGATGGAGTATTGGCTTGGAAGGCCTCTTACTGACCTTATTACATTCTTATAAAAAGCAAGTTGTTTTCTGGTTTAGAGCAGAGATTTTCTGCTCAGAGAAAAAAAGCCTTTGCTGGTTATTTCTGGCTCTGGAGCCAACGCCACTGCAGGAACTCTGTCCTCACAGGTAATGGTGCAGCCTGTGGGAGACCATTAAGTGGTGTTCTGAGAGGCAAAGAGGGCACTTCCAGGCTTGAGTTATGACAGAATAGTTTGAAACCATGGTGCTCACCACAGCACTCACAGCCTGCCATCAGAATTGCTCCAGAATAAGGCAGCAAAAACATTTGAGCAAACAGTTGTGAACAAGAAAAACTCAGACTGAAGAAGGGGATTGCGCTAATTAATGTGTGACCTTATGGTTCAAGCCAAGACCAAGACTTGCTCAGACTGCAAAATTGTGGACTGTCATTATGTAAAAGAAGACTTGTTCCAGAAATTCCTTCTCTTTCCAGGGACTATTGGCTGGGGAATGAGAAGCCTGGGGTGAAAAATTTATTTGCCTCTGGGCATGATATGGGCAGTGAGGGATGGTGTTGCAAAACAGAATTTTTCAATTTTTTTTTTTGGCTACAGGAGTATTGATGAATTGCAGGGAAAAAAGAGAGTACAATTAACAATAAAATGCTGTCCCTGATAATGGAGGGTAAGTTCTAGATGCCTTAGAGATAACAGGTGGTACAGAGCTCTTCTAGTAACAAAACCTCTGAGGATACTTGGTCTTACAGAAGAGCTGAAGAGAAAGCCAGGGGCTTCTTTTGTAATGCTCTGAGAGCTGAACTACCCTCAGAGGGAGGTAAGGCTGGCAGTGCTCAGGGTGCCATATATCCCTGCTCACCTTCCTGAGTCTGCCTCTGCAGTCTCTGCCTGTGCAGGATGTGAGCAGGGTGATGTAGGAGAGCGTTGTCTGTAGGACAAATGAAATCTCTGAGGAAGAGCAAAGTAATGCTCCTACCTAACTCTACTGTGATTGCAGTAAGTTCCTCATTTAATATTTATCACATTTCGAATTCACAGGAAATCACTCTAAGTTGTAGTTTTAATGGAAGTTGACCCTGTAAACCAACTGATCAAATCTTGGGTCAAGACGACATGACATATGCAAATCATATGCAAAGCTCGTGTACAGCTGCATGTACAATGATCACACTCCACCATGAGCAAACCTCCACTGACTTAAATTAAAGTTTTGCCCAAGTCAGCTTGAGCTTTGTACGTAGAGCTGTATGTGGGCTTTGCATATGATTTGCATATGTCATGTAATGTACAATGTGGTATTGTGTACTGGCTGTCTCCCCCTAATTAATACATGATAGAAAAACTCTCAGAGAATAATGATTAAGAAAAAAATTGTGCATAAGGAAATTGCTTGCAAATGACCACACTGGTGAAATTATGACCCAGTAATATTGCAGTCCCATTTATTTTCTGTTAGGTTTAATCACCACTAATAATTCAGTCGAGGGTAATTAATCTTTGCTGATCAAAGTACAGGAAAGGGCTGAAGTACTGTAGCTGCATCGTAATGACATGTAGTGCTGATGGCACACAATTGCCTGTTTGCAGAGAGATGTGAAGATGTCCTCATCGGCACACAGTCAATGAATGGGAGTTCATTATCACTCAGTACAGGAGAGAGGCTCAAATAATAAGGGAAAAAGCCTAAAAGTACATACACAGGCAGATGCTTGCAACCAGAGCTCAGCTCATTCCCTGAGCTGGAGGGGTGTGGGCAGGGAAGCTGCGGTAGAGACCAGTGAGGGAAAGGACCTTCAGTACTGATTTTTTTCTTTTAATCACTTTATCAGGATAAGGTTCAACTAATGCTGCATTGAAGGAAAAAGGGAGTTTCAATTCCCAAACACTCCAATTCCCCAGCAGAGAATGACTTTCCCAAGTTCTTTGTATCAGTCATTATCAATATGGAACTTGTTACCTTCATGGGGTTAGCTGGTACTTTCTTGGAAAGGACACCTTCTCTGGGTGACTTGATGAGGCCTAAATGGCTTGTGCTTCTTCCCTTGAGGGAGGTGGTTGATGAACAGAGGGAGAGGGACTGGGCAAAAAATCCTGCGATGGAAACTGCACGTAGCTGAGAGCTCAAGGGAGTGGGTAAGTAAGGTTAATCTTTGTTCTTCCTCTACCAGTTTTTGCAGATCAGTTTCAGATCCTGATTGTGCTGCTGTCCTGGACTAGACAAAAATCCATCAGGACAATTTCCATCTATATGGCCAGAAAAAAGGGACAGGAGCATGTTGCCTCCTGAATTGCTTCATGAATATATAACATGCTTGAACTTAGAAGGCTTGAAGCCAATGCTGTGCTGTGTTGAGTTTTGAAGATGACATTTAAAAATCCTAACACCTAATTTATTTAGTCAGGGTTCATTTATTTTAATCTTCCAGCCAAACCCTTGTTTGGGAACTTTGATCTGAAAGCAGTGTTTATTTTCAAAGTCACAAAAACCCCCCCTTCCATGCTTGAATATTCTATTTTAAATTCTTTTGATATTCCCTTCTATTGAAACTGCCACCAAACATCAGTGGTGTTAAAAAAACCAACACCTATTACTAAAAAGACAGACAGTATTTAGGGCTGCAATGGTCCTGAAGTACAGTGAATCAAAACTGGAAATCCATCAGTTCTTTGGCTGCTAAATGATTTCCATGCTGAGCTGGCATTTATCTTCTAGAATAGAGAAGCCTTTCAGAGAACAGCAAATATCTGGCAGGGGGCCACAGGCCTTGGATATAAGACAATTAGCACAACAGGGGAAAAGAAGGGTTTCCGGAATTAGAGATGAATAAGAAATATTTGTAAAGTGCACTTTAAGTTATTGGTTTGATCACAGCGAATGTTTGTCACTTACTTCTCATGGCTGCAAATGTGCTGTATTACTTGTCTGGTTCTGCTTTCTTCTGTAATTAGTTTCACCACTGAGTGGTAGGACTGGTACATACCACACTTGTTTTCCTCTACTTCATCTTTAAAAGACTACTTTGTTTGTTTCAAAAATAGGGAAAACAGCAACTTGTTAGTTGTTGTAAAGATAGACTGCTCCCTCCTAGTCCGCTGGCTTTCTCTCCATGCACAGCTTTAATTAGATGTGGGGATTTAAGCCTTTACATTCTGAGGCATGTAACAGTCAGACTAATAATTAAGAGGATATATTTAGATGGTTTAAAAAACCCACTCTACTTCTAAGACTAAATCTCGATGATTAAAAGTGCCAGAGGGTTTCCAGGCTCCTCACAGTATCGTGAGCTGTAAATTTGCTCATCTTATTGACAAAGAAAAATATCCTAATCACAGGACATAAACAGATTCTCAAGTCTTGAATATTAAGAGGCTTTAACCATCTTGTGCTACTCTGTTAGAAAGACGAGGTGCATTTTCATTGATTATGGTCACACCATCTGAGCTTCTGGAATTTCTTTAGGATTTGTCTTATAAAGATGAAGAATTAATGATAATATCATAATCTTGGCTAGTGTTAGGGACTGAAACAAGAATTTACTTGAAAACTAACAGAAGTGAGACATTCTCCATTATGAAACCCGGTTCAAGCCTCAGATGGGATATCATATCTGCTTTTGGACTCTATACTCCATGAAAAATATGGATCAACAGAAGCAAGGTAGATCAAAAAACTGAAAACATGACTCTGAAAAAAATTTGAGTGTGCTTAGTCCAGAGAAGAGCAGACTGGTGTGTGAGTTAGTGATCTTCAGATGTGCAACAAGCAGTTGCAGAGCAGAAAAGGCAATCTGTTCTCCACATTGAATGGAAAAAGAAGTAATGGGCTTAAAGTTTAGAAAGGGAAATTTCATTAAGGCATTAGGAAAAACTTCCTTATGTAAAGGTAGTTAAGGACTGGGTTAGATTGCCTGGGTTAGCTGTGGAGGCACATCAGAAGTCTCTCATGGCAAGCTAAAGCAATATCTGTTAAAAATTGTTGAAGTTGCTGTCCTCGCTGACGTGAATGGGTCTTCACGTGGCTTTAAGTATTGAAGGACTGAATTAAGGTGTCCTGGGAGTCTTCTCTCCAGGCTGAACAACCCCACCTCTCTTAGCCTTTCGTTACAGAAGAGGTGATCCATCCCTCTGATCATTTTTTGGGCCTCCTCTGGACCAGCTCCAACAGGTCCAAGTCTTTCCCATACTGAGGATGCAGTGCCCCGTGTGGGATCTCATGAGAGCGGGGTAGAGGGGCAGAATCACCTCCCTCAACCTGCCCATGCTGCTTTTGGTGATGCTCAGGATATGGCTGGCTTTCTGGGCTGTGAGTACACACTCTTGACTATGTCCAGCTTTTCATCCACCAGTACTCCAAAGTCACTCTCTGCAGGGCTCTTTTCAATCCCTCTATTCCCCAGCCTGTATTGATACAGGAGTTGCCCTGTCCCAGGTGCAGCACCTTGCACTTGGACTTGTTCAACCTGATGAGAGTCCCATGGAATTCTCAAGCTTGTCCAGGTCCCTCTGGACAAGCATCCTATCCTTCAGGTGTGTCAACAGCACCGCTGAGCTTGGTGCCATCTATAAACCTGCTGAGAGTGTGCTGAATCCCACTGTCCATGTCTGTTGAAGATGTTAAGCAGTACTGGTCCCAGTATGGACCCCTGAGGGACACCACTTGTCACTGGTCTGCATGTGGACATTGAACCGTTGGCCATTACTCTCTTTGGCCTTTTTCTGACCAATTCCTTGTCAACCAAACAGTCCATCCATCCAATCCATATCTCTCCAATTTCGAGATATGGGTATTGTGTGGGACCATGTCAAAGGCTTTACAGAAGTCCAGATAAATGACATCTGTAACTCTTCCCTTGTCCACTGATCCATCATAGAAGTCTACTGGGTTGGTGGGGCTTGCCCTTGGTGAAGCTGTGCTGGCAGTCCCGAATCACGCCCATGTTCTCCACGTGCCTTAGCACAGCTTCAGGGAGGATCTGTTCTGTGATCTTCCCAGGTACAGATGTGAGGCTGACAGGCCACAGTTCCCAGAGTCTTCCTTTCTGCCCTTTTTAAAGATGAGTGCAATGTTTCCCTTTTCCCAGTCACCAGGGACTTCACCTGACTGCTGTGACTTTTCAAATATCATGGAAAGTGTTGTGGTAACTACATCAGCCAATTCCTTCGGGACTTCGGGATTCATTCCATCAGATCCCATGGGCTTATGTATGTTCATATTCCTCATGTGGCCATGAACCTCATCTTCTCTTTCAGTGGGAGGGACTTTGCTCCCTGAGGCCCTGCCCTGAGGTCCATTCCCTTGAAAGGTGTGGGAAGACAGGTTGCCAGTGTATCTGTTATCTACATATCTGCTTATCTATCATGATGAAAATGTAAATTAAAATGAAAATATTTTTCTCTTTAAAGGTTGCCATGGGTTACTATTGACTACTGAAAACCTTAAGAGTCTTTTTTTTTTTTTTTCCTGAAAATCAAAGTGCCCCAAAAACTAAAACCAAAACATTTCATTTGGAGTTGAGCCAACCCAAGACAAAAGTTTTACTTTGGCAACTCAGGGAAGAGTGCCTGCTCACACGGGGACTTATGAGAGTTACAGCTTTGTCTCAGACCATGCCATGATCTCTGTTCTTTGGCCTTTTCCTGAGGTCTTGTTGCCTTTCCTCGATGGGAGGTTACAAGGCTGCCAGGAGGGTACAGTGCAGCCTGTTTCATGGACACCTTTGTGGATTTGAGAAGCCCACGCTACAATTCCCATGGGCACAACAGTGGCTTGAGGTGGTCTCATTCATGTTTCCAAACTCTGAGGTATTTCACTTTGAAATGCTGAACGTTGCTCTTTCCAGTAAAAAAGCACCTCTTTTTATTGTTTTTCAGGAGATTTTTTTTTTGAGGGTTTCAATTTCTGACAAAAAACAACATTTTGCATTGAGAAGAGTAATTTTTCATATTAGAAAACACAGGAAAACAGAACATTCCACAGAAAACTAAGCTTTCAATGAAAATAAGCAACCAACCACCCCTTTCTTGCCCCTCTGCGGACTCTCAGCCTGACCGCACACAGGGAATTAAAACTCTTTTTATGGTGCCCACCACAGAATGAAGTTCTAGGATGTAGCTAGGAGCTGCAACAGCATTCACCCCTCCATGGAACCACCCTAGGGAGACGTGTTCCCAACTGGAGAGTGAACAGTTGTAATGGGAGTGACCTGTGGTTCGTGATCCCAATTACTGTGGGGGAGGACACGGCAAAGCTCTTTCCTGAGTGACTGCTCCCTTGCAAACCCCTGTAAGACAGGGGACACCTTCCTTGTGGTAATTCTGCTCCTCTGGTCTGTCAGGAGCCCAAGGCCAGGGTTCCTAAAGGAAGTTTGCTCCCGGGGCTTCATTCGTGGCTGCATTTTTTTGCATCAGTTAATCTTAGCCCCAACTCTTTTCCCTCTCTGAGACTTCAGGCTACCCTGTTCCTCTTGTTCAAATGACTCTGAAGTGCTTTGAAGCTCTGGTTTAAAGGGCTTCCTTCTCTGCACTGCTAGTAGTCCAGAATAACTGCACCACAGGACACCCTGGCACCTCCCCATCTTCTTCCATGTCAAGAAAAATAAAATAGCTCAGAGCTGTGCAAGAAATGTCTTCCCCTGTTGAGGCTTTAAGCCCAGCTGGAGATGAAACACCACCCAGTTGCTTGCTCAACCTCTCCCCTTTCCTCTCCCCCACCTCATTGAAATGGAGAGGAGAATGGAAGTAAAACATACATGTTGAGATAAGAAACAGTTTAACAATTGAAAAGAAAGTAGAACACAGTAACAATGGTAAGTGATGATAATAATAAGGGAAAAAACAAGTGACCCACAATACAGCTGCTCACGACCCACCGGACAGTGTCAGATCCCCCTTCCTGAACCCAGACTGGCTCTGCCTGTGTGACTCCCCCCAGTTTATGTACTGGGCACGGTGTTCTGTGGTGTGGAGTATCCCTCTGGTCAGTTCAGGTCACCTGTGTCAGCTATGCTCCCTCTCAGTTTCTTTTGGGAACCTCCTCACTGGCAGAGCTTGGGAAAGGAAAAAAAAGAGTCCTTGACTTGAGATAAACACGACTTAGCAAAAAACCAAAACATCAGTGTGTTATCAACACCATTCTCACTCTGACTCCAAAACATAGCACTGTAACTGCTACTGACAAAAAATTAACTCTCCCCTAGCTGAAATGAGGACATCCCCCTTTTCCCATCCTAGTATTTCTCTTGACTCTTTCCAAGCCCTTTACAGGTTTCACGTAGGAACTCTGTGCAGGGCCGGAGCACCAGCCCCTCAATTCACATTGCAATAAAGCCTTGTGACATTAATGCAGCTGCTGGAGCATAACCGGAGCCCTTAAACTGCACTTTCCTTTGAATAGGGACAGATAATTAGCAGGGTCTGCTTTTTGATTACTCATAAATTTAAAGCTGTATGGAAACCAGCTGTCTATGCCCAGAGTAGTTCCACTAGGAAGAAAAGTGGTGTTAAAATAAAATCCCTGCTGAACTGACACTGTCCCAGAGCCCTGAAGTGATCTGAGTCCCAACTCTGTTTCTTCCAGAGAACTGGTGTGGGGCATTCTCAGGATCTGTCAAGACTTTCTTCTCTCCTGGCAGTAACATTACCCTATTTGTGTCACTCCTCTGAAAGCTGCTTTAGGCAACAGGCACATCCATGGTTAACTGAGGAGCCAAACTTTCACCCATCCAAACAAGTTGCAGGTTAGTGGCAAATGCCAGCTCCAGGCTGAGCCTCATATCCTGAGTTTGGGTGAAAGCAGCCCTGTGTTTTATGGCACACATAGACTATGCCTGGCTCCATGAGAGTGGCTAGAAAAATTAGCACACACCAGGCTGCTCTTTAGCAATGTCATGGGCTTGGGAGGTGAGGCTAGGCAGCCCAGCCTGCTGGGAAATTTCAGTGGGGAGCACTCTCGGGCATGACTCAGACTGTTGTTCTGTGTTGTAGTTCTGGGGAAGATCTGTCATGTCAGAACATGCAGGGTGGCAACATCCTTGTAATTCCTTGGGAAAGATAAAAAGAAGCTCAAGTCAAAGGCTTTAAGTGAGCTTCATACTACTGTGCTGTATATTGGTACATCATAAAGTTAAGCAATCCAGTAAAGAATGAATTAAACCAAATAAATTACAAAATAAAGACAGTTGCATGTTAGATGCAAGGAGGAACCTTTTCCCAGCTGTATGCTTTGATCAGCCAGGGAGCCTGTAGATATCACCATGCTGAGTCCAGTTGTGCCTGAGTATCCTCCTCATGTCTCTCCAGTCCCTTGTCCTCCCTCTACTCCAAGCTCTGGTAATAGCATCATACTCTTACACCAGAACTCTGAAAGAAAAAGGAAAAAGAATACAGGAAATCTGTCTCCTTCCTCCCTGTACATTGAAAAGCACTGCATCCATGCTCTGGCTGTCAGCATTTCTAGGAATGGCTCCTTTTCAGAAAAGGGAATCAGGACCCTGCAGTGCCCCTCATCCTGGATGTGACCCTGTGCCTGCTCTTCCTGCACCACACAGGCAGATTTCCAAATCAGAAGTGGGGAGCTGCTTGGGTGAAGAGTTTCTCAGTGACTGGGCAAAGTGACATACAGTCCTGCAGTTCCTGTGACTCTTGTCACTCAAAACAGGCGCCTTTGTCACCAGAAGTGGAATTCTTTGCCTGCTACAGCTGATCTTAACTGCTGCTAAGCTCAAACTTCCATGACTGGAAATCAGCTGCTCTCCATCCTTCTCACAGCATTTTAACTGCATGTGGGATATTAATTACAGGTTGTCTTTTTCAGACCTATACTTCTGCATTACTTGTTGCTTTAGGAGCTGAAAAAATGCCACAAGACACAATAGCTCTACAGTGGCTTTTAGCCTCTCAGGACAAATCCCAGGGCTGACATCATCTGCAATTATGGTGCACAGATCCAAGCACTCTGACATAAGGTGGTAAATTATTCATGATTTGGCAGCCACCATAATTGGAGAGTGTGTTTTAAGTAACCTCAGAACTGCAAGTCTGGTTTGTCACCACAGTCATATTAGGCCGGTGGCCTATCTCTAAAAACAATACTTTGGATGACAGTGATAGAACCTTGGTGTAGATGTTTGTGGGATAAATCATTTCCCCTTGATGTCATGTGAGTTTCTTGGCTATCCTTCCTGGATGGGGTCGTGTGGCTTCTGCCCCAAAGACGTTGCAGTTTAAACCAAAAGAATGGTACGTCCAGGGTGAGCACACAAGTGCAGCAGATTTGGTGGGCAAGTGCAGGGCAAGAAGGGAGTGAACTAATAACCTTGGACAGGCAAATTTCCCATCTTGTTTGAACAACCTTGTGATCACTTCTGTACTGGCCAAAGATTAGGCACAGAGACCTGGGCTCATTGGACTGAGAGGAAAAACAACAACAGTGATAGAAACAGGTGGAAACTGTAACTAAGACTTGCAAGCTTTTAAGATTTAAAGAGCTCAGGTGAGCAATGAAAATATACATCATTCCAGCTAGGGTTATATTAAGGACGATCCTCTCCCTACATATTGATCAGTTATATCAGTGTCCCAGCATGGGATGGAAAGTTAAAGCTACTATAAGCAACCAGTGTGACTCTTGTGATTCTGCATCATTACACAGAGAATTCAGGTAAGACTGAGACCACCATGGGGGACAGAAGGGGATGAAATACTCTTTGTCATCAGTGTTTTGCCCCTGTGGAGACTGGGGGCAAGCAGAAGGTGACATCCTGGCTGGTTGTCAGGACAGGAGAATGGCTGGAGAGGAATCTCAGCACTGCTGCTTGCTGTGGCTCCTGTAGGTTTTCCTTTCTTCCAGGACAGAGACACCAACAATTTGGGCCTCGCTTCAGCACATCACTGCTGTGGGCCAGAAACAACAGTTCAATCCTAAAAGGCAATTCCTGATGTCTGATAAAATGCATTTTCCTCTCACTCTTTGTCCTGATACTTATACAACTTTACCATACACCATCATCATCATCACTGTAATAAGAACACACTAATTAATCCAGGAACCCTGGGGAAAAACAACCATGCTCTTGTTTCCTTTGTGAGAGATGTATCTTGTTACTACTCACAGAAAACCCCTTTGCATCAACTACTCCATTGATTTCTGTGTTCACTGAAGACTGTTTTCACTCATAATCAGTCACATTACCTAGATGTAAAGTAGAGGCTGGAATAAATTTTTCAGAGAACGTTGAAAACTGCAAATGACCATATACTCACGTATTTTCACAGCCACTGGGGACTATTATGTTCTTTACCTTGACCTCTTGTAAAGCTGGGGCCAGAGAATATGACCAAATAACTTATTTATATGGCTTTAGAGGAAACATGTTCTTTGTAAACTGCATTTTAAGTAGTTATTGCTCAAGGAATGTGTGTATGTTAGATTGCTTTTATGTTGTGCTGAAAATATAGTTTCTTCCCATTCTTATTTAAAATTTCAGTGTCTGCATTTCCTCCAGATCCCTGGAGCTGGCTGTGCTGGTACCTGACAATGCCAGAGACCCCAGCAGCTTTCTACAGTGCTGATGCAAAGGCCTATGCTCAGGCATCTGTTTGGAGTGTACCCAACTTCTTGTCATGAAGGGGATAGAGGGAGGAATTGCATGGACAAGAATTAAATATCCTTTCCTGAGCTGAATATTGACAAAGGGGTATTTTGCCCATTTTGAAATTATTTCTTCCTGCTAGTGGATGAGATGTGTGCTAGTTGCCCAGGAAAAAAAAAATTATTTGATTGTTTGGAGGCAATGTAGAGTCCTGTTCCTAATCCAAAGGGAGATAATGGAGGAGGATGTGTTGGAGTTTCTGCAGGACATCATCCAGTCTGGGAGGAGCATTGCTGAGCTGCAACAACAGCTGGAGTCTGCATGGACACTGCTGTGTTCATCACCAAAAACTCCTCTTTGAACTGAAATGTCCTTTTTACACCTGTGGTGTGCCTGGTTAATTGCAATGATAGTGCGTGACTGGGGACAACGGGGGAACCCTTGGAGAAAAAGGAGAGTGCTTGGGAAAGGGGACTTGGCAGATTTTCCTTAATGAGTCCTGTGTCTTTTGCTGAAAATGTCTCCCACAGAAAATAAATTGAAAGAAGGTAAAAGTGTCTGATTTTAGAAGCTGGAGGAGTAGAATCTGACAAGGTAAGGTTTAAAGTGCTGTTTGGCACATTAAAATGATTGTTGTAACTGTATTTGGAATGTGGTGCACAGACAGGCTTCCAAGGAAAATGGTGCTATAGTTAATGCTTCTGAGATGCTAAGAAGAGGAGTGTCCATCAAAGGATAGATAGTGGCCTCAGAGAATGAGAGCTATGTAGATTAAAATACATCTGGCAATAACTTGAATGCACAATGTCTTAATGAAGGATAAATAAAGGCTAAACACTAATGCCCCTTCCTATTAAACAAGGTGCACCAGCAACAGCTCAAAATAGAGTCCTTTGCAGGCAGGTCCTTTGAATTTCTGCACCTTTGAAGAAAAGGCTGTGCAAAGATTTGTAAGTGCACTGACACTTAGCAGCTGTCCAGGAGAACCAAAACATAGCAGCACTACTCGCTACAGTCTGCCAAATCCAAATCCCTCTGCAAAACAAAATCTCAATAAAACACTAAATTGCAGGAAGTCAATAATTGGATCCAATTAGGCAGGATAAGTGAGCTGGTGCCAATCTGACATCTCATGCTTGAGTGGGATAGACACAAGTGCAGTGGGATGCTGGTGACAACTTTTCCTCCAGCAATATGTGATGAACGTAATTCTGCTCATAAGTGTGACATCTCCATGGAAGTTGGTGGTCTCTTACCCTGCAATTCAAAAGAAGTAGTTTTGAATTTTTTTTTGGCATCTACTCACACCTGAGTCAGTATGATTGCTCAAAGGTGGAAGACTTGGATATGAAGCAACCAGATTTCTCTCCTCCTGCTGGAGTCATAAATCAGCATTAGCGTGTTCCTGGCCTGAAGCCTGCGTCCTGCCCTCACCTTCTGCATCAGAGAAGCTGGGAATGTCACATCCACAGATCGTGTACCACAGCAATTCTCCAAATCCTTGTCATTCTTTTGACTTTCTCATCCCAGGATGCTGGCAGAGGATGGCCACCGAAAGAGACCTACTCTCTGCAGTTCACAGCCTGTCCTGGAGAGCAGAAACATGCTCAGTGCTGAACACTGCAGAAGGGCAACACATTTTCTGAGCCTGCTGGTGAGCTCATGCAAGCAGACCCAGTAGTGCTTGCATGTATATGGGTTATTTTGCCTTAAAAAAAGAGTCCTACAACCAAAAAGCCACGCAGAATTAAAAAAAAAAAAAAAAAAAACCAACAGAAGAACAAATTTGATGTTTAAGCCTGTGTAAGTTACTGCTAGATTTACAGCTAATCAGTGCCAGGGTGTGGCACTCTTGGAGGAAGAGCCAGTGCCTGCAGCAAAAATCTGTTTGGAGGAAGCTGTAGTGATGCCTGTCACTGTTAGAGAACCTGATTTATAGAAGAGAGTCACAAGCTTTGTGGAAGGGAATTGTGAGACAGGGCAGACAGCATGCAGAAGACGTGGGGGATCAAACAATACTCAGCAGCACTTCTTAAGAGGCAGAAGAAACAACATATATCAGCAGTAGGTAATCAGCAAATTGCCCAATTGGTAAGGCCCCCATCACACTTTTCCTTTTTGCCCCTTTTTACCCCAGAAAGCCAGCACACAGATAGCCCAGTTTCCCTTCTGACCAATACTGGAGTGAGCTGTAATGAGAACTGGAGCGGTGGTGGTGGCAGAAACCTGTGCTGCCAAAGTGACGTTCACTCCTGAGCATTGCTTATGGTAAGAGGGATGCCTGCTTCATCTTACATTCTTGAATTTTTAAACCTGACATTCACACCCCGTGTTTTACTACCTGCAGGTTTGGAATACTTAATGTACTTTGAAAAATGCACACCACTGCACAGAAACCTCTGCAACAGGTGTTGTGTGTTAACCATGCATATGTGATAGAAAAATGTGTATCCAACTAAAGCCTCTGTTACACACACACACACGTGCCAGCAACACCTTTAAAGTTTTCAGCATTTGGTTTTGGTGCTTAAAATTCAATGATGCTCGTGCTTCAAAAACTGGAAGGATAACATGAAGACATGAGGTGCCTCAGGGCAATGAATGTTACTTCTTAGAGGTATTTGTGACACATGATTTAAAATAGGATGCTTAGCTTTTATTACTCCAAATTGTTTCTGTTAGCCATAGATATACAAGAATAGAGTAAATCCATTTCTAGTCTGGTTACTTCTTCTCCTTCACTTCCAAGAAATCCAATTTTGTTTTAAAAAATGTACATGTAATTAAAGGACACGTAATTCAGCAGAAAGTCTTTAAAATGCATAACTGATTATCTACTTCCTGTAATTGCTGGTTTGTATATTGAAACTTAGATTGACTTGGCAGACAATAAAAGATTATTTTTTAATTAGATATACTCATCCCTATCATTTGGGAATAAGGGATATTTTCCACCAGTGTTATTCTTCCTATCCAGGAACATGCGCTAATCTCTTGCTTGCTACCAATGTCATTTTTTTCCTAAATGAGAAATAAACAGAAGCCTGCCTCTCTTGCAGAAACAGCATGGCTAGGCTGTGTTTTCATTTCAGTTTGATAGGATGGTGGTAGCAGGATGGATATATGTGTATAATATAAGAAACAACAAGACTATGTACCCTGACCAGTTGAAAGCTCTGAGATTCCCTTACAATCCCCAAGGATATTTTATATTCATTCTCCATTAGAAATTCTGCTTTTGCATCAGAAGATTGTCAGCACAAAATTATCACCCCCAAACTATTCTATTATGGGGTCCCAAACTAATTTTTTCTTTTCCTCGTGACAAATGAAGCAATTGTTAGCTCTCTTAAAAGACGTCGTGTAACCTCTTGCCCTGCAAGCTCCATCTAAAATGACAACGTCTAGAGACTTTTTTTTGCTTGATGATGGGCTCTCATTTTATAAATCTTTTCTCATGTGGGGACAACATTTTAAAGCCATCACGAAGGTCCCCCCACCTCTCCCACTCAGCCTGCCCTGCTCCATCCAGAGCATCATGTGGTGACCAGAACAGTCGATTTCATGGCTAAGAAATGGGTGGTTTTGGATTTATTTTTAACTGTCCTTTTCATGGAATTCAGCCACCAGAAAAGGAGGTGGCAGAAGCACTGGCCTCCCTTCCCAAGCCTTCTGAAGAAGCTGCCATGAACCCACGTGTGCAAGCACAGCCAGTCTTGGGTTCACATTTCTAGATAGAAAAGGATGTTTTTGTGATTTGGGGCACATAGCAAAGCTGTTTCTCTAACTGAAACTACATCAGATTTTGCTTGCCCCTAATTTTTGACTAAACTTTATTCCACATCTGAAGACTTCTCTGCTTCCTCTTCCAGACTGTGCCTTGTCACAGCACTGCCTGTGCAACTCCTGTTCATGCCATCCCTGATAGCTTTCCCTCCTGACTACTGTAAATCTCCTTCTATTGCATTTTTTTCCCCTGAGGGCCTCTCTCTCTCCAAACAAAAAGGATGTGATTCTTCTCTCACTCCCACTGGCTTTAACCTGTTGTAGTTTGCCATGTCATTATTCATGGTTTAAACGAGGCTAAGTGAGAGAAGAATGGTGCACAGCGATTTTCATTATGCCAAAGCCATGCTATTCTCTGCACGCAGGCTATAGTATTATATCCCCCTGTCCCTTCACCACTTTCAAAAGCTTCCTTTCCTCCTGATCAAGCTCAATAGAATGCTAAAGACTTCCAGAGCTTGTTTTTGAACTTGCCTGACCCTGCTTCTCTGATCTCATATCCATTCCCACAGATATTTACTCAGATTTTCTAATCTGGCTATCTCCTGTGGCTGCCCAGCTCTGAGCATCTGGGTGTTTGTGGTTATTTATGCTTCCCACTTGTCTGATATGTCAAACCCGTGAGTCATTTTCCATCTCCGGCTCACCTTTGCAGCCTCTCTCACCGTCCCAGCTGGAGAGCAGGCGCCGCTGCCGCCCTCCCCTTCCACCTCCTCAGGGTGAGACCAAGGGCTGCACTGTGATGCCTCCCTCACTGCACAGCTCTGCTTGCATTGACCTGACTCCTTTCTCTTCATGATTTCACAAGACCTGGTGGCTTTTCTCACTTGCACCAAGTGTCCAGAGACCCCTCATCTGGCTGGTGTGTGCATGTACAGCCATTGGGACATAATGCTTTCCCTCGGTGTCTTCCTCCAAAAAGCGGCCATGCTGCCTTGTCAGACACTTCACAACAGACTCCTGGCTCCAGCACCCTCCACCCAGCTGATTTCCACCTCTTCTCTGCCCCAAAGGTGTGTGAGGAGGGTGATGGGCTCTTACCTGAAGGCACATGTGGCTGTCTCCTGCACACCAGGATCATGGGATTTCTCTGACTGCGGGTCCAGGGTGTGATTTAGCTACTGGTGGCACCACATGGGTTTTCCCAGTCGGGTCAGCACTCAGGCACCTTCCTGTGATTAAACAGTGCTAATAAAGCAAGCTTTGTCAAAGTTGGTGTTTTTCAGGCTGCATTTTAATGCCATTGACTCAGGATATATGTTCCTGTAACAGGATCCTCACATGTGCAGGCATAAGCTGCTCCTTCCTTTCCTTCAGTAATTGCTCTGCTGCCCTTTATGTGGAGAAGAGAAGGTGAGAGGTGGTGAGCAGCTGAGTAACCTCTAGCTGCTACTGCATCTTCAGGAGGCCTTTCAGGCTGGCAGGCGTAACCTTTGGAGAAGACATACGCTATCATCACTCTTCCTCTCCTCCCAGCGAGCTACAGCTCAGGTGATATGTGATCAGCTGATTCAGAGAAGAACCCCAGGGCAGGGCTGCCTGAAATATCCAGGTGTCAAGTATACTATAATCTCTATATAGCTTCCTTTCTATTAGGGAACATATAATGCGGGTGCCCTGCTGCCCAGAGCAGCAATTTTCACGTGCATACGTAACCCTTGAGAGGTTTGTGCATCTTCCCAAGGCTGGAGCAGACTCTGTGCAACTTTTTTCCTCCACAATAGGTCCAGCAACGTCTATGTGGCAAAAGCATTTGAGATTATCTAGACAAAAAGGAAGAAAATACTTTCATTTCTGTATAAGTGACAACACTGCTAGAAATTGTCTCAGGGATCTTTCACTATCCTAGAAGGTTTGACCACACTGACTTAGAGTGACACCAGAGAAGCTGAGCCTTCTTCTGAGCTTTACTAGCTTTTTAAAGGCTAACTGGTCATCCTCTGATCATACATCCCTCACCCATCACCCTTTTTGCAACAAGTTTGTGAGAGAGCTGGGGAAACATGTGACCAGGGAGTTTGACCATAGGGGAAACTGTGTCAGATCTTCTATACCTCCTTATGCAGAGATAAATCCATGGAAATGTGAGGCAGTCACCCCAATTGTCTTCACTGGGAGTGAGTGTGGCTGGGAAGAAACAAGGCTGTATTCCTGAAATCTCAAGGCACTTCTCTGGAGCTGCCAAGTTTTTCTCAAAAAATCAGTTTATCACAACCCCCATCCAGCATTTCTGGCTCTTCAGACTGAGATTCCTTGGGCTGACTGTTTGATTAGAGGGTTCAGGCCCATTCTGGAGGCTGGAGAGGTCCTGGTTCCCTTCCAGTGGGATACTTTAGCCAGTGTTCTGCTCACAACAGAGCAGGCAGCACTGTTAGATCCTTCATAACCTGTGAAAATGCGTGTTTTGAGCTGCTGTACACTGAGGACATACACTTTCATCTCCTTAAGTATTTTAAGTTAAGCTATTCATTACCTCTGCCCAGGATTTCAGAGACTGTTCAAGCAGAGTAAAAATTACAGATGCATTTTCTGCATGTGCCCAGATTTGCTCTGGAGCACTTGTGATGTGTTCAGCATTTCCAGGAGCCACGGGCCTTTGGTCTGTACACTGGACAGATGGTCTGTATATGCACAATAAATACCATGTGTTTCTAAGCACAGACCATCTGCAAAACATGGCCAGAGCATGACTGATGCTTCCTGAAAACCTGGGACAGAAATATGGCAACCCTATGGCTGATGCTCTGCAGTGTGACAGAGACCAGGATTTTTCAAAGGGCTTTCTCCTTTCCGGTGCTGCTGATTTCAGCAAATCTTTCAGAGCAGATGCTGAGCAGGGCTTGGACTCCACGAGCGGGTCATTTGGTAGGACAGATGCTGCACATGCTGGATTTGTGAGTTCAGCAAAGAAAGGCAAGGAAATGCTTCAGTGGGAGGCTGTTTGAAAACCATGGTGCAATGTGGAAGGCTGCAGAGTGCAGCTGAGGTCAGGAAGATATTTTAACATTAATTCAGTATGATGAAAGGGCTGTGTGGGTCTTTTAATGGAGTTCTACAAATACAAAAATACCCCTACTTGTATTGATAGTTGTTTTATTTATTCACTTATTAACCACCCTTGAAATTGCACTCTATTGTAAAAGTATCACTATTTTCTTCTCCAATGGATACCTGATTAATGTCTTGCGAGCCATGTATGCCCTGGCAAATGACAGTGATGTGTTTCCCAGCTGATAGCTAAATAATTCTCTAAATAAGTTATTGTCTCACTTAGTAGCTCTGGTAGACTACACTCCCCACTTGATGATCCCTCCCCAGGCAGAACCAAATTTACTTTATTTTGCACTAATTTAGAATGCTATTTACCTAAACATTCAGCAGTGGGAAGTTTCCCAAAAGCTTTTCTGTTGAGTTTCCCCTGTTGGTGCCACTCATATTTTGAACTCTCCCAAATGGAAAGGTCATCCCATTTATTCCAAGTCTTACTTGAGACTTTCCTATAGCCAATATTTATATAGGAGAACACTCTCAGTAGGCCAGTCCTGCTGCCTCTCAAGAGTATTTTGTAGATTTTTCAAATCTGCAGCTCTCCCTTATTAAGGAAGGAAGAGAAGATAGTTTTTGGAGAAGATAGCCTGTTCTCAGAGGAGCAAAACACAAGTTTTGGGAATGAAAATTCCCATCCTTCCACTCTGGCCTTCACTGTCTCTGGAGTTTCTGGTGCCTGGGGATAATTCAACAGCACATCACAAGAAGTTAATTTTAACCTCTTGTCTTGGTTCACCTCACGACTCTCATTTCCCATTCCCTTTCCTTTTCTCTCCCCTTTCCCTCCCATCTACCGACTCTCTGTTTGGGTGGGCTGGGTCACTGTGGTCTGCAACACCAAGAAAAAGGAGATGCTTTTCAAGGCATTAGGCTTTTTGAGCTTAGCTTCTCTCTCAGATGTAGTCCTTGCCATACTTTTGCAATTGTCAGCCATCTTACTATTCTTTATCACTATTATCTTTGCTGAAAAGTAAATGTGTGTAAAGTAGCCATCCAGTTTTGCAGCTGGAACTGTCAACTTTCAGCTGTTGCCTGTCTGCTCTGCTCCTTTTCACACTGTTTATTTTATTCATAGGGCTGAACAGCCCATTTCTATTTACTT
Source organism: Corvus cornix cornix (assembly GCF_000738735.6). Taxonomy (NCBI): domain Eukaryota; kingdom Metazoa; phylum Chordata; class Aves; order Passeriformes; family Corvidae; genus Corvus; species Corvus cornix. The sequence goes on from NC_046335.1 coordinate 7,317,184, forward strand.
CTGTATCCTTTGCAAGGTCTCACTCTGTTAGAGTTCTGGCATTTTAGTCTCAAGCTTCTTGGCCTCTAAAGTACTGTTCTCTTTGCTGATTGTCTTTTTTTCCATTCTTTGTTGGCCGTTCCTTGATTGCTATTACACTTTGTTGAGGTAATTTATCCATTCACTTACATTTACAGTAATTTTTACAGGCTTTATTTTTCCCTGGCTTGGGACATGTGCTGGAGGTAGTTTCTGTACTTTTAGCTGAAAGAAATCACAGGCCTTTCCCACATTCATGCTTTTCAGCTCTTTAGTCCAGCTGAGCTCGCTAATTAGTCCCCTAATTTCTCAAATTTTACCCATTCAAAATGTAGAACCTTAATTACAAACCTATTTTTGTTTACTCCTTCATTTAATTTAAACTGAATCAACTTGTGATCTCTCAGTCAAAGGTTATTTTCTTTGATCGCTTCTTCTGTAATGTGCTTGCTATTTACCAAAATGAAGCCTAAAATAGCATCAGTGGTTCAGAGCTCTTTGGTGAATTAATTTGTTGGCAATTACATCTAACACTGTCTGGGCCATGCTGCCAGTAGTAGCTTCTGTGTCCGTGAAACCATATTTATTTTGCTCAAATCTCATTCCTTAACGACATGGTGCATCATCTGTGATATTGATAAAGAAGTAAATAAAATGCTAAAAAATCTAGAGAGGAGCAGAGAACACAACAGGGAGAGTTTTTATGTCACTCTGTAATTCTTTAATGCTGTATGCATTTCTGGTACATCCCATCTCCCAAAGGATGTAGAATACATGGAAATGTTCAGAGATGGGCATCAAGAATGTAATATGGAAGAGCTTCTGTCTGAGGAACAACTGACTGAGATAACAGGCTTCAAGCTGGAGATAATTGGAGGTATCTATACTGGCAGCTGGAATGCCATAAAAATGGTAAATAAGCAGGGATGGGTCACTGTATTCCCTTAGATAAGGAAATATAGGGGGGTATGAGGAAAACCTGGCAGATAGTTAGTCCAAAGGAGGCAGAAAAAAATGTTTCTTCTTATGGTGTGTAGTTCTGTGAAACTTCTTCTTTCCACAGGTTGCTGTGCCTGTTTTATAGGGTTCAAAACAAACAAACAAAAAAGCGAGCCAGGCCTAGGCAGATTAGTGGAAGAAAAAAATCTAATGAAGACTTCTGCCAGTACCTCTGACTCAGAAAGCCTGTGTAGGCAAGGTGTTTATCCTGAGGAAGTATCACCACAGACTTTCTGACTTATGTCCCGACCTGGACATCTGTCTTTGGCCATTTTTTGGGACAAGATGGACTTCTAGTGTGTAGGAATGCCTCTATAACCCCACATACAGGGATGAGCAAAGGAATTCAGCAAACTGGGAATATAATGACTGTAGACTGATTCCCAGTTCATGACTAGGGATAACATAGGAACATTACAGAGTGGAGAGGCACTTGAACAGGTTACTCAGAGATGTGGATGCCCCATCCCTGAAAATGTTCAAGACCAGTTTGGATGGGGCTCTGAGCAACCTAGTCCAGCAGGGGGTTGGAACTAGATGATCTTTAAGGTCCCTTTCAACCAAACCATTCTATGATTCTATGATTATTAGCAATTTATATTTGATTTTCCTCTCTTTGGATATTGGTACAGGCCTGGGTCATGCTCAGTTCTGTGTGGTTTGTGCTTGTAATTTCTGCTTAATTTCCAGTCACCTTTTCAGTTGGAAATGATCTCAGTGCTTTCTCCATGCTCTGGTAGGCAGCGTGTCACCGAGTGAAATGCCAGGGAAACACAGAATTCTGCTCCAGGTCTTCTAAGGAATAAAGGCAGGTGAGGCCAAACAATTAAGAAAATGTGATTGACTAATAATTATGACCAAGTTAATGGCCCCATGTATTGCATACCTGTGCCACAGTGTTCTTGGCATCAGAAATCCTGTGAGTCCACTGAGACCACTGGACTCTGCTACCAATGTTTATCCTGCTCTGTCTTACCTCTCTGTTTGCAGAAAATGATGCCAAAGCTGAGTTCATATCATGCAAACCTTTAACAGCTGCCTGATGTTCCTTTAATCTTTCACATATGCAGCATTCAGCCTCCTTACAGTAAAAAGCACATGTTTTTTAAATGCTGCAGCCTCCTATAGGAGGTCTAAGTTTTGACTTATGACCTGCAAACCAAAGGTAACCAGCAGTGTGCAGTTGTACGAACTTTGGTGTTGCTCAAACCATGGGATTGTGTTCAAAGGACTGGGATCCTCCACCCTGCTTTTGGTAACTGGTTCTTGCTTACACAAAGACATAGATCTGTCTTGGCACATGTGGGGAGAATAGTCTGTCTTTCCTGGATTGTTTCCTTCTCCAACTTTTGTCTTGTCTGTTAAGGTCATTAGTTCCTCAGGCAAACTCTCTGCACTGTTTGTTCAGAGCTCAGAACAAAGAGAACATAGCCAGGCCTCCAGACACCACCGTAGCACTGCTATGAATGATCCTTTTTCAAACTGCACGGATCATACTGGGGAACTCCCACTTGGATGTTTCCAGACTGGTCATATGCACATCATTCTGACGATTGATTTTTTGTGGTTGCTTTGAAAATCAACAGTTTACTATGGGTTCAATATGAACAGAAAAATAAAGAAGCAGTGTTCTTACCATGTCTCTCATGAGATAATCCCCTTTGGATATTTTCCAAGCTTTCTTCTTCCTGAGGAATTTTTTTTTTTAGAGTTTTTGTCCCTAAAAATCTTTGATCATTGTACCTACATTAGTCTACTTTTGGAGCATCTCAAATTAAAGCTCATCAAAAGTTGCTAATTTTTTAAAATTCACAGAGGCATTTAAAAATTCTTTTGAATACCTTCCTACTCCTTCACCTCCCAGAGTTCCTGTTTTTCATTAACACATTCTTTTTAAAAACCTTTTAATCTTCTTCACCTTCACTGTATGTCAGTCTACGGCTGATTGATTCAGAGTGTCCTCAAAGCTGGGACTGGAATCCTTCCTGTTTTCTTCAGCACTTCCAGCTACCTTCCTGGCTCTGTCTGACCCTTGTTCTGACTCTTTATCATAGGTATCTTCTCCTTTCATTTGTATGTGCAACTTCAGGAAGCACTCCCTCAACTTTTTGCAGGAGAGGGCCACCAGGAGCTTGCTGTCTTCATGTAGCCTCCCAGTCCCTGTCTCATTTAGTGGCTTCTGAGCGTGGTTAATACAGTGACTCACCAAAAACATTTTGCATCTCTCTTTATCGGCTGGAAGAACCCTTTTGCATCAGCATGAATTCATACATAAATATGTATGTGCCATCCTGCTAACTTGGGGTTCTATCTGCCTGCTCATGTGTCTGTCTATCAAGCACTGTTCTTGATGGAAATTGCTTCAAGGTCTCTTCGTTACTTTGAAGTGATTTCTAGACAGCCACTTATCAAAGAATATTAACATTGATGGCAGATCTATTTCCCTATTCCTGCAATTAAAAATTCTATCCATTGAAGTGGTTTTTATGGGCCCATGACTGACGAAAAAAGTGAAAATTGTGCCTGGGAATGCAGTAATACTTCGTGTAGCAGAGGGCAGTAGGACCAAGTACAAGGCACTGAATGAATGTGGTATTCCAAGGAGCACACAGGGAGAGAGGAATTGAGCTCCACTGAATTCAGTTAGCTCTGAACTTCAGCGAGGCAAAGAGTCCTCCCTCCCCTTCTCCCTTGCACGACTCTCACATAAGCAGAGATCCTGACAGCTGGTCCTGACAAAAGGTGCTATGTAAGCTGTGGTAGTCTTAAATACAAGGGGTTTTTTTTCTTCTGTTCCCCTTTTCTTTGATGTGTTATTGCTTTATACATTCTGAAGTTTAGGAACTGTCAGGATTTCTGCACCTGATGCTTTTATTTTGTCGATCAGGAGTATTATGGAGCACTGTAAGACAGGCTGGTTTCAGCAGACCCATTTTTTTCACAAGGCATATTTACAGTCTCCAGTTTGGGGCATCTAATATAGATGGCTGAATAAGGCATCAAGGTTCCCTGTTCAGTCACAGGACTTAATCTGGCCCGTTTCACATGAAAGCTCATCCAAATATCACTCTTGAACTATTTTGGAAAATTATGGGATGCACCTCCTAGAAAATTACACAGGGACCAAGTTTGCATGGGGCAGTAGTACTGCATTTTTTCCTTTTCTCGTGATTCCCGGAATAGGCAGGCACTAAATCAAGCTCTGCACAGCAGTGCTCACTGCTGCAGCTGGTATCAGCGTGACTGTCACTGTGCTCTCACTACAGCAATCCTTTCATATGATACATGAGATGTTCCTGGCCTGGATTCAGAGGGCAAAGGGGAGAAGGATAACAGTATAGGCCCTGGCTTTTGCGCTTTTTGTTTACTGGAACATCCTTTTAACCATTCAACAGTGTACACTGCTGGGTTAGAGGAAAGTCATTAATGTTGCCCTTGGTAAGAGGATCAAGTAATAGTGCCATATGCTCCCAGTGGCTTGCAATCACTGCCTAGAAGAATTTTAAAACTGAAAAGCCAGATTAGACTAATTTTTGCTTATTTTGCTTTTCTCTAAGAGTACACACCATCACTTCACCAGTCACTGAAGTATCTGTGCAAAGCAGAGATCTAGAAGAACTAGCAAATTGTTTTTTTCCTTGATCAACTGTTTTTCTGTAGCCTGACTTTGTTTTAAAGGAAAGTCTACTTATCCCCTTATTCATGGAATCAGGGCTCTGTGCCACCACTCCTTGTTCTGGAGAGCTGCTTATCATGACTTCATCTCTGTGACCTGAGATATTCCCTAAAGACCACTGCCAGGCTGGGTCCCCACAGCCATCTGCAGAGGTGCAGAGCTCCCTGGATAGGTATGAAGCCTTGTCAGCTCTGTGAAGCCATCATAAAAAAAAGGAAAAAAATTAAACAATGGGCAAATTGGTAACATTGAACCTGGTGCATTCTTTGCAAGAGGCTCAGATCTTTGTTGTCTACCACCTTAATCTACCCCTGCTGACATGCAAGCATAAATCAGCACAGAGCCTGGCCCCTGTACTGTGTAAACATTAACTAATTAATCCTCCTTACAGCCTTTGGAGGCTGCAAAGGAGTTATTATTATACTTCTCTTCATAGAGTGTGTAACTGCAGCAGCGTGGATAAAAGATTAAAGGACACAGACATAATGATTGCTTGAACTTCGGTGCAGAAGAAATCTTGGACCTCTCTAGAGCACTTTTCACATAATTTTTTAGCAGTCCCAATTGACTAATAAACAGGAGGGGCTGCATAAGCTATTTCCAGACAAGCTTCAGGGCCTTATCCTTATCTGTGTTACGCTTACAAATCCACAGAAATTCTGTTTGCTCCTCAGAGGGGTTTACAGCAATGCTGAAAATCAAATCTGTCCTATCATATTAATATAAAATATGAGGAAAAAATACCCAACAACAAACAAAGAACAATGCAGAATATAGGTTTGTGACAACCAAATCGGTTATGTTTGTTTTTTTCTACATTAATGCTGTCCAGCAATCCCCTGTGTATTCTCAAGGAAATGACTTCGTTATATCAGTGAAGTATATTGAAAATGAAATCAGTGGCAACACCAAATGTGCCCAGACATGACAAGACTTTTAAATAACAACAGAAGAATTCTATCTCCTTTCCTGTTTGTTCCATGTTAACTTAGGGAGATTGGTGCTGACTTTCTGGAATGGGTGCAGCAAGCTGTAAATGATGTATGAAAATTAAATGAAAAGTCTCTGCCCAGGACACTGTGCACAGAAATCACTGCTGAGGCAAGCTAATAGCTCTTTCCTCCTGTATACTCTGACATGAGACGGAGCCAGAGAAGCCAGCAGTGCAGAAATTGGAACAACTACCCAAAAATATCCTCAACAGGACATCTGCTGATTCTTCACTCAACCCTCATTTTTGGTGGTAGTGTCCTCTAACAGGGTTGGAAGAGAAGAGACCCAAATGTTTATAACCCTTCCTCTACAAGCCAGGTGGTTTGCTCACAGGTAAGGAACAAGTCAGACCATGATGCCAACTTCTCAGGTCTTGTTATTTCCTGCCTCTCTTTCACAACTTTGTTTACTGTCCTCCTGTGTTGCAACATCAAACACCTGGGGCTGTGCAGTCGAGAGAGACTCACATCAAATGGGCAGAATGAAGCCAGTCCATGTGTGTGGGTACAGCTGGCACCTGGTGGTTATGTCAGCATGGTGACAGAGGGCAGTTCTGTGACCCAGTTACTGAAAGGCTCCCTGGTAGTCACACTGCAGTGCAACACTGCAAACAGTGATTATTAATACCATTAAAAATTCATGCAAGCCCAGGTTCTGCAAATGCTCTACCATGTGAACAGCCTCTGTGGAGATAAAGAGGGCACTGCAGCAAGAGTGAAAAGCTGATGTCCTGGCTACTGATGCACAGGTTAGAAGTTGCCCTTCAGAGCTTTGGGACTGACCTTCTCCTGTGTCCTTAGGTGATGGACTGACCAGATGTTTCAGCAAACATCCCTCATCTGGCATCCCCTTTGGGACATTTGCTATGTAGCTCTCTGCACCTCACTTGCCCTTTTTGCAAAAGTAACTTGTGCAAGTGTAAACTAAACCCAACAGAAATTAAAAAATAATACAAATTAAGCAAGATGCCATTTGTGTGGTACTCCTTCACAGCTCAGAAACAGAGGGAGATGGGATTTAATTTAGGCCAGTCCTCTGCTGCATTTCAGATAAAGGATTTTTAATCTAGTTGTAAGTTGATAAAAAAACCCCTCTCTGATCCTGCAGGCAACTTTTTCTGCCAATTTTCTTTGCAGAGAGGAAGAGAGGGGAAGAAATAATTGAAAGAACACTGCCGCATAGAAAATGACACTGATGGAGTAATGCACTTTGGAACTGCGTGCTCTGCCAAATCCTTGTTTTCTACTCTTTTTTCCTTCCTTTTTTCTTCAGAAATTTAAAGTTATTGGTATTCATCAGCATTATTAGGTGGTGGGTTTTTTTTCTGAGCACTAGCCAGGTAGCAGTCTTTTAAATACAAAATGATTCCTCTATTCTGGAGTGCTATTTCAACTTTCAGAGTACAACTTGTTCCCTTCCACCCCAAGCAGAAAATTTTCAGGGTTAATTTATTCACCTAATTGCTGGATGCACATGTGGTATTGCAGTCCACAGTGATTTTATGGACTTAAGGCTATGGTAATGACTTAATAAACATGCATGTGTACATGATTTGAAGGCAATGTATTCTCTTGAATGTAACATTTCAGAAAACACGGCATGAAAAATAAAAGGGTAGCCAGAGGCATATCTCAGTGGAGGCGTGAAATGCTGAGCTTTTAGTATTCTTTCCAAATTAAAGACTCTGTTTAGAAAAGGTATTACCTGTCCGGCTTTCTGACAATTCATGGGTGTTTGAATGATCAAAAAAACCTCACAATTCAACACTTTTTTTTTTTTTGCTTCCTTTGCCTCAATGCTCTTTTGATCCCTGATCTAGAGTCTTGAAATTAGTGTGCAAGTATCCACAGAAAAGCAAAGTTCAGCTGTGTGGGGAAAGGGAACAAGACAAGTTTGATGGACAGCTTTCAGGGAGGGCATGTTAGAAAATCTCTGTTGTGGTCTGTGAAAGGGTGAGGGAGGTCAGGAGGGAGGGACAAATTTCAGGAGCTGTTGATTGAGGGCCAGGTTAATTACGCCAGGCCAGCTTAAACAAAACCCAACACAGATGCACCTCTGTTAAAGTGTATGAACTTACACTGGTTGAATGTTGAAAAGAGGGAGGGTTGGGCTCTGTAAATGTTGGTCAATTTATTATGCTTGAAAGCTAAAATTATTTTAGATTGCCCCATTGTCAATTATTAAACCTGATGGTCTGGATGCAACTTTCCACTTGGGAATGAACCCAACATGTGCCTGAGGATGCTCACCCTCTGCATGGCTCCTTCTTTTCTCCTCCCCTACTCATGGCCCAAACCAGGGCACCAGCCAGGATGGGGCTTTGACTGACCCCATATGGCAGCTCGTTTGCTCCTCTCCAGTCCAGCAGAGCCATGACATGTGCTGGCACTGCTGCGTGGAGTGCTCAGATTTTTTTTCATGTTGAGGCCGATTTCCATTGGCAAGCAAGCTTCTTCTTGAGTGGTCCCTTAGTAAGTACTGGGCTGTCTGGTGAGATGGGGGAAAGGAGCTGCTTGCAATGAGAGTTGTGTTTGTGTACTCAATAGTATTGGGTGGGAGGACTCCAGTTCTTTAAACTTTGCTTTTCCAAATATACTCTGTTGTTTCATAAATCTAGTGGAATGGTTTATAATAACATCCAGATCATTAAAACATGGGACCAGGTGCCAAGTGGTTGGCCAATAGCAGATGTAAAAATCTTTGAGTCTTGGAAAAGTCTGGATAAGTGTTTTAGACAGTGCCTGGGCCTGATACCTGCAATACTTCAGGATATTTTTTTTCCCTGGAACTGGAAGGTCACAAAGTTTTTGAATGTTTTAGCTCAAATTCAAACAGCGTTTGGCTCACTTTTTAGTATAGTTCTGGTCTGGATGCTAGAGGCTCACCTGTACTTAGCACCTCTGCTTCCTTTAAGCTGTGACCAGAGAATGTCTCACTGCAACACTTGGCCATCACTTGAGATGGGAAAGCCCTCTTTGGAGAGTCACAGTGAATTAAGCTCCTGCTACAATGGCTATTTTTGGCCTTGACCAGATGAGTCCCCTGGGGACACCTGTAAGCATTTCAGCACGCTGAGGGTTTGGATGCCATCTCAGCCTGCTCTGGCTCAGGAGGCTGTTCTGTGTTGTGACAAGTTTGGTGTCTGAAGGTAGATATAAGGAAGGCCCAAGACCTCCAGACAAACTGGTGGTTGATGGGAAGGAGCATCCTGCATCCACTGCACTTCACTTTGCTGTATGTATTTGCCCATCCAGCCCTGCCCCTGCCTGAAAATTGTCTTTCTACTGAAACAGTGATTTGCATTTTTGGGGGAGGTAAATGGTGATGAATTGTTCTGCTTGAGTTATGGCATTTTTCCTCCAAAAATGTTACACTTTTTGGAGGAAGAGCTTGTGAAGGACATGACTTTGTGTCTTGCCCTGCTGTGACTCTGAGGTACAGTGGAGATTTTCTCTATCTTGCTGCTTTCCTGCTCCCAAGAAGCCAAGTTTAACTCGTCTTTCTATTAAAGAGCTAATGCTGAAAAATGAGCCACAGAAGGGCAACACTTTTGAAGCCTGTGGTGGTTACAGCTGTTGGCTGCCTTGGTGACAGCCACATCACCCTCCCCTGTGCTTAATGCAAAAGCAAGAGAGTTATTATGGATTTCAGTTGGGTTTATTTGATCTGGAAGAAGGTGTGATGAAGTGGTGTCCCACTTTCACATTTGATGTCCTGGATATTTAAAAGCAGGAGTAGTATCTGTGCATCTGTCCATCCCTACAACTGCTGTAGGTCCTTGCTCATGGTGCTTAGGGGCTACTCAACCATAACAGCCTAAAGGACCACGAGTTCCCTCTGCCCTTGGTGTCCAGCACTGTGCCTCCATTCTGACAGCAGTTCTTGTCCTCCCTGCTGCTTCCTACACTCATTATTTTTCATTTTGCCACTGCTAGTTTTCCTAGTGAGGTGCCATTTGTCACGACTGCTTTATTGAAGCAGGGGAAAGATTGGGCTGGGGGGGTGAGGTGTTCACAGCTTCACAATGGGTGAAGTTACTGCCACAGCACCAGATCCCATCAGCAAAGAGCTGAAGGTGACTGCAAGCACATCCTGGAGAGTGTCATTCATTATTCCCATGTACAAACAAGATGAAGCTATTCCTCTTTGCCCTCTTGGGAGGTGCTATTTAAAGGAGTAAAAGGCAGGTCTTTCTTCAAAGAGCATGCAAGCTAACCAAACTAGGCAAGGGTGGGAGAGAATAAATATTACCCTGACTACTGAGATCAAAAGGAAAGCTTGGAGGTGCCAAATGATTTGCCTGAGTTGGTATAAGCAGTCTGTAGAAGAGCAGAGGTGGGAAGTGAACCCAGAGCCTCTCGCCCAGCAAACAGCGCTCTCTGAAATACCATGTGGTCAAGAAAATGGCAATTTCATCAAAATCCAGCAGTTTCCTGTGAGCTCTGACACCTTAAAACAAGTTACATAATTTAAACAAAAATAAATAATCTGTTTATTTTTCTGATAGTATTTTTCTTGTATAAAAACTGGTTGGATTTTTTTGCACTGTTTTCATTGTTATTTGTTGTTGTTACTGTATTTAATAACTAATCATTAATTATTTTTGATAGCAAAATACACTGAGATTCCTGAGCTTAAGTGTTCCAGAATTCCTGCTCTCAGAAGCATTTGCAAGTTAATTCCTTCCTCTGGCTTTGAACTAAAAGGTATTGGAATATGTTGGCATTTGTCACAAGACAAGTCTTATTCTGGTGAAGGATGAAGAGCAATGTGCTTTGTACTGTTTTTTAAAGATTGCCCCTTGATTGTCATACCTTGCCTAGTTAAAAACAGGAATGATGTTCACTGCATTGGGAAATACGCTTGCAATACACTTGTGTTGTTTTCAGAAAGACTGAGCTCTTAATTACCTGCAAAAAAATTTTGCCTGATACACTCTGGCACTATGAATATAACCCCTTAATTAACCATTTAATTCCTCTGAATTAAATAAAGATCATTTAGAATATTATCATGAGGACATTTGGGTCATTAACATCAGCTTTATCCTCTGCATCAAAAAAGAGAAAAATATTTTATTCTTTCCTTGAGCTGGGGTGTAAGGTTTTATTTTCCTGGACAAGCAAAGGAGAGCTTGATTCCTAACTCTTAATTCTGCATTTCTGCTCAAAAAAGAGCACACCCTGGATTCATTTTTCCCCCTGTTGTCCCAGGATGCCTGGCCCCAAAGGCTGTTCTGTTTAGGAGAAGGAAGTTAAATTACTGCCCCCTGACAGACCTCCCTGTCAGCTCTTCAGGATATCAGTGCTGGTTTGTTTGGTGGGAAAACACCTAAAGTCAACACAGGGAGGCACTGGAAATAGCATTCAGATGGTCAGGGGACATGCAGAGGGTTGGGTGAAAGTGCATGAGGGAGCTGAGCACAGTAAGGAACCATTTAATGGAACCATTTCATGACTGCATAGCCGTGTTTCTCCTTTGGCTACCAGGATTTCCCTGGAGCCCTGGTCCACTAGCCAGTAGTGAACACAGCTGTTGTTGGTAGATGGAGAGATTTTTCTGTTGACTTATATGGGGCTCAGGCGTGAAACCCCTGCCTTGAGGTTGAGGGTAATTACTGCTGCATAGCACAGACATGTGGGGCTGATTAGTTCCAGGCTAGATAGTGAGAGGGTGTTGATGGTTCCCAGGTAGAAATGAAAATAGGACAGATGCTTTGCTCCTGGCAAGCGTGTGTTTAGGTTGAGACTCATTCCAGAGGAAGATGTGGGTATCCAAAGAAGAACAGAGGTAAAATTAGGTCTTACAGCCAAAATTGTAGTGTGAATCCACTGCTGCCTAACCCTGAGAGTGTCTGGGTTCAATAACCTGTTTAAATATCTGCAGCAACACTTCTGTGTGCCCAGGGCTGCCCTGCCTTATTGGGATCCGGGGACTTCACTTGAAAGCACATTGAGCACCACTCAAAAACTCTCCTGAGGTGTGCAGGTGGCTGTTTCAGCTACCTGAAGAGAGGCAAAGGCCATGTTGGTCACATCCAAGGAGAAGTAGCATCCGCAAAGGTTTTTTGAGGACTGCAACTCTGAGCTGAGGTAACCAAGTTCTGCCTCACTCCTGCTTCTGTGCCTGAGGCTGATTTGGGTCTGATCTTCAGCCCAGGAGTGAGGAGCCACTGTCTGTGATGGTGGCAGGTGACTGAAGAGGGACCAGGGACCACAGTTACCAAAGATATTTCTGTCACAAAGAATTGGGAAATTTTTAGTGATAAGAGGGATGCACACTAAGTTCCTTGGCAATGCTAAGTGCTAGGCTGCAGCTCTACCTGTGCATTAATGAAACACTATCGAAGCTGAAACTGAATCTCACTGCAGAAGAGCTGGTTAACTGGGATTTTTTTGTTTTTTTTTTTGTTATCGCCCTTTTTTTTTATTTTTCGTCACAGAGCTGTGCTTTTATGCTTTTCCATTACACAATTTTATGCCACTATTGTGGATGAATAAATCTTCTGAGAATGGCTGTGGCTATCCTTTACAGATGGGGGAGGAAGGCAGCGGGAATGACTTCAGTGCTCCTTTAATTACTGATCCCATTAATTACCCTCCAAACCAAGTGGGTTTTTGCTCAGGGCTGTTTCCACAAGCCAGAATGTCCTTCTGGAACTGGTTTACACCTGAAAGGGTAATTGCTTCCTGACTCTATGCTTAAATATTTCCAAAAACCAACAGCATCTCATCCAGCTTCATCACACACCTCCTCCCTCTACAACACTGGGCTTACCCCAGTTAGAAAAGTTCCTTATTTAGCCCCATCTTAAGACAATAATCCAGGCACAGCCTGTAGCTGGAATTGTTTGTCCTCTGCATGCCTGATATGGTCAGGACAAGAATTTCCATCCTGTGGTTTATATCTTGAAATAAACGGGACTGGCTAAAAACACGTGGGCAGTCTCAAAATGGACAGTGCTATGCCTGAGCAGCCTCTCAGCAAACTCTCACCCTGCAGCTCTGTCCGCTGGAGTTGCTGAACACTGTGCCTTGGCCCACAGGACACACTGGTATGGTGCCAGAAAAGCAGACAAAAAAGAAAAAAAACCCAACCCAACCTACCAGAAATTCACTTTCCTTTGGAGGTCCCTGAGCAAATGTGGTTCTGGCAAGCAAGGAGGATAAAAATGATCCCCTTTGTGGGTGCACTGCACCAGCTCGGTGCTGCAGTGTTGCTGCTCTACAGGCACTTTATGAGTGATGTGACAGCTTCCCTGACTGAAGTAATTCCAAGTACTGTAACATGAAGTGTCAAGGCAGACAGTAGAAAACATTTCAATCCTTTTCATTAGAACAAAGCACTATTCTCTTGACGGCTTTCAAATGCATATTGTTTAGCTATTATGTGCTAACCTTGACTGTTATATTCCAAGCACAATAGCAGTGGGAGCTTTCTGCTTTTTTGTTCATTTCTGATCATGGTAAGAGGATTTCTCTTTTTTGCAGGGTCAGTAAAATATTCAGTTATAAAGGGAGAAAAAAAGTAAAAAGAAATATTTATGTTGCAGAAGCAGTGAGAAGGAACTCTTGTGTCTCAGTTTTCAGGTGGGTCAGATGGTTCCCAGTATGGATTTTTACCCCAGAGTGGCTTGTCCTTCTCTTGACAGAAATAAAAGACTGCAAGTGCATCCTACCTAGACTGCTCGTGAGATGAGTGTCAGGCTGAAGCTAAAGTGACTGCAATGTCAGCTGCTGAAAGCCTCAGGCAATGTGCAGCAGGTAAACGGTTAATTAAAATTATTCTTCAAGGATACCTTTATGGGAACATGGAGCCTTTCCAAATCTCCGCAGGGAGTTATTGATGGAAATTGCTGCTCCACTTTTTCGCTCAGGGAAACACAGGGTGGGATACCTTAACAATTTCTGACATTTCATCTGTCTGACCATGAGGTTGCTGAGATTGGAAGATTAAATTGCTCCTGAAAGAATGAGATGTGACACAGGTGAAAGCCAAAGATAAAGATACAGAAATGTGTAAGCAACATATGAAAACCCCTGATAAAGCCTGAGCTCCTTTTTAGGACCGGGTGGGCCACGAATGCTGGAGGACAGAAGTTCTTGTTCTCTCAAGGGGCTTTGTAGCCTCTGCTTGCCCAAAGACATGATTGATTTTTTTTGTCCCGTTCTCCTGAGTTAACCTTTTTCAGTTTCCCAAATCTTATCTATTCCTCATACTTTTTTCTCTCATCTCATTCTTTATTTTTGAACAACCTCATTTTGTTCCTCTTACAAAACTCCTTCTCAAAGTAAAGCATTTCCCATCCATATCCAAATCCTTCTTCCTGAACTCTTCATCTCTTCCCATCCATTCCTACCTTCTCCCTTGCACCAGCTCCCACTCTCATTTTTTCCTACCCCAAACTGGAACTCTAAAATTACACTCTCCGGCTGCCATCCCTTCCCCTCCAGTGGATTCAGCTCTTCCCTTTCCGCTGTTTGATTTTTCCTCCTTCCTCAGTGCCAATGCCTGACAGAGGAGTCCCTGATTATATGTCTTCATTGTAATTAAACTGGGCCAGAGCCCATTCGCTGGCACTAAGAGCAAGTGGCACAGCCTGGCTCATGTCCATACAGCTAAACTCTCTTCCTCCCACAACAGGATGGCTTTATCCTTTCTGCTTATTGGGAACAGCCCTTGGCAAGTGCTGCTCTCTGAACCCTGCCCAGACACAGTCTCTTAGAGTACTCCCTAGGACAAGCCAAAACTGTGCCAGGGAGCCTGCTAATAATTAAACATTATAGACTGTGCTACAGGCCTTGGTGCTGTTTAATTTACTTGTAAAAATGCAGCTGAGAGAGTGGGAGAGGCAGTGTCCTCGCTTTCAGCTCAGGTATCCACTCACAGTACAGCCAGCATGGTTGGTTTGGCTCCTGTGAGGACAGTGGTCCCTGAAGATTGAGCAAGAGCCTCTGGAAGTATAAACCTCTTCCAACTTGGCTAAACATGGGCAGGTTTTTTAATCTAGTGGGGGTGTGGGAAGCGTATCCTTGGTTAAACTTCTGTCCTCCAGCCACCACCACCAAGTTCCTGCCCCCAGACATAATCTTCCAAGCAAGGATTTCCTTTGGATTTTTTTTAATAGAAGTTAAAAAATAATTTTTTTCTGCTCCCCTCCCTGAGGTGAGGATAGCGCAATTCAGCTAAAGGGAACGCCCACATGAGAAATGTTAACTCCTGTAGTTAAAGCTTAGCAAAATCTGTATTGGCTGAAAGCAGGGTCTTACTGTGTGTAGGTAGTGTAAAGCGTTTTTGTAATGTGTGGTAACACCTTTATCTGCCACAGGTGAGTGTGGGCATGCACACAGGCTGGGAAGGGTGGTGCTGGCATAACCCCTTTGACAAATCCCATTTACCTGAGACCAAACACATGCCAAATCAAAAGGAAGGTCCTAAGCTCTGGAGGTGGGTTTGGGAATAATGTTTTGAACAGGGCTAGTGTGAAACTGTGCCAAGGCAGAGATAGTGTTGGTCCACTGGCTGCAAGCCTGGGATTTTGCTCTGACGCAGGAGTAAAAGCCATGTGGAAATCCTCCATAACCAAGCTCTAATAGTTACCCCTCATGTTTTTATACCCTGAAAGAGTTTGAGATAAATAGCACATTCACATCCAGGTGTGTTATACACCTGATGCCTGTATACATGTGTGTATATTTATAGCCAGCCAAAATCTAACACCATTACATATTGAACTGGTCAAAGTAGAGAGGTAGGTTATTGCTGTTTCCATGGCTTTGAAAGTGTTGTAAGAAGCCAGGAATAAAAACAATAAATAATTACTGTGTTACTGAATTCTGATGTTATTTCTGAAATAACTGTGTATATTTTCTGAAGGTTTTTCTTGTCTTTTAAGCCTGAAATAACAGGCAAGCAATGTTTGTAAGCCACTTTTTTACCTTTTTGAAATATATATATTTGTAGATTGGATCACTGGTGGGTTCTCTGCACTAACAATGAACAAAAGGCTTGAAAGCAGCTTTTCAGATAGTGAGTGCTTCCTGGAATTTGTCTTGGACTGCAGTTTCAGATTTGGCCCTGCAGACAGTAACATGTTCATCATCTCATGCTTCATGTAACCACCTCTTTGTGTACAGCATGAGTGAGGATGACTGAAACATGGGGGTGGACAAAGTGTTCTGTATGCCATTTTGTCCTGGGTTCTCCTTGTTTCTTTTTCCCAAGCTGCCACCCTGGGAGTTTGTCCTTTCCCAGTGCAATGAGGGCTGTGTGGGAGGTTGGAGCTGTGTTCTCAGCCCTGTGTCTGGTTGTGTGGTCTGAGGCAGAACATTTACCTACTGCAATGCAGCCCATGTGCCAGGCTGCAGACCTTGCTCATCCTACCTAGTTCAAGGATGTTGCTTCCTACAGTTCCTTTTTTTTTTTTTTAACCCCCAAAAATCCTACAGTCTTTGTTTGATACTGCAACAGATGTTCACATTACATGTGCATTAGCACACCCTACGGCCCTCCAAGGCAATGAAAAAAACTCTGGTGGGACTGTCTTGTGTTAGAGAATAAGTAATAGTGACTTTGTGCTCTGTGTGGGAACTGACAGGACTCTCTTGGTGAGCAGAATGGCAGCAGAAGACCATTAGAGTACAGATAAAAGAATCATGTTATCTCCGGGTGTTGTTCAAGTCATTGGTGAATTTCCCTTTGACTCCAGCGGAGATGGGAGTAGAGCTGAGACACTTTCCTTTTTATGGATGCGTTTTTCTTTTCAACTCAGACATAAAGATTTTTGGAGGGGAAAGGCAGTGACTACCAAGACAAAAGATGGCTGTGAAAGCAGCAATTGCGTTGGCAGGTCTGAGTGCTGTGGAACCCACACATAAACGCTTGAACAGGAGGGAAGAGATCTCGAAGTTGGGACCCTCATTGGAGAGAAACAGCCCAGAGCAAAGGAAACTCAGGATGCAGAGCAGAGGTGAGGGATGGGAAAGCTGGGCAGGCCACAGGACTCAGCACAGTGCAGAGAGCACCCAAATCCCAGACTTTTGGTCTTGCCTTGGGGTGTCACTTAGGTGGCTCAGCAGGCTCATGTTATCAAAACACTGCCAGCCTCTCTGAAAGAGGGATAAAACAGAAGCTAAAACACAGAGTCTATAATTAAAAACATTCAATCAGGAGTCCTGTTCAAATAGATCTAATGCCTTCTGCTGATTCCTTGCCCTTCACACCTTTCTAAGTTGTCCGTGTGAGCACTGCAAGGCTGCAACTTGCTTCCGAGAGAAGCTGTGTTTTCTACAAATTCAGAGCTGCTCTGGGCTTTGCAACTGTGCAGTTTTTGGCAAAATCCATCCCATTTTCTTTCTCCTCCTGCCCTGTGTGTGGGTGGAAGCCCTGTGGGGAGGGGAGCGAGGTAAACAGAGCTGAGCAGAAGAGGTTCACGGAGGCTTTCCACTGGGGAAATGGAGGCCTTGTGCTGGGAGCCAAGTGTCCTCAGCTGGACCCACTACAGCTCCTTCTCCCCTCTTCTGCACTCAGGGAGGTTTTAAGCCTTTCCAGTACAAGCCAGCGGTAATAGTTTGGAGAGACCTTGGATTTCTATGGATTTTGGCTCAGTCCAGACTTCTTTCCACTTCCCAAGGAAAGTGCACTGATAGCGTTTTGCTGGGACTTAATGAACAATTTTATGACACAGAGCTTTTCCAGCAGTATATGCTGGCCTCACTGCACAGCAATAATTGCACAGCAGACGTGTATGGCTGTGGGCCATCCAACTGATGACAAAAGGTGTGGTGACAGGAGTGGCTCTCTGCATTTCTCCCCTTCTTTCTCTTCTTCCCAGGTAGAAAACACTGCCAATGACAGTGTGGAAGTTCATGTAGCACTTTTGTGAACTGAACCTTCTTTCTGACTGTGTTCTTACATTTCAGTGAGGTAAATCAGTCCATGAGGGACACTGCAGTTGGCACAAGGCAGTGACGCTGGGGGAAGTGTAGCCTTGGAAAGCTCCCTCATTTTGCTTGCTGTTGAATCGGCTCACCATGTCTTAAGTGTCTGTGTTGTGCAAAACCTCTGTCCAACACTCAAACAGGGCAAGTAAAAAGAAGCTGCAGCATTTTCTGGCTTTATTTCAGCAGTTTAATATTGTACTTAACCTCTCCAGCTTTCTTCTGTGAGCTTTGCTTGTGTGGGTGGTGGGAAACCTGCTTTCTGCTGTGCTCTGCCTTTTGCCTATGCTTTCTATCTCTACTTGAGAAAGCTGCTGTCCCCACAGGAGGATCTGGAAGGCCTGGCATGCTGAGCACTCAATACCTGTCTTTGCTGGTCACCCTGGGGTACTGAAGGCTTCAGCTCCCTCTCAGTGCAAAGGTTTGTTGAGCCAGGGCCTATGAGGTCTCAGAAGTAATTTGTGAACAGCTCTGCTTAAGGGATAGGGATGTTGTGTAGGAAATGCCTTAGTTCTGGTGGAGAATACTTTACCTTGGGTATCCTCAGCCAGCCAGCCTCATCCAATCAAGAGGAATTCCCCTTTGATTTTTTAATTAACCATCTTCCAAATCTGGTGTTTCCTTTTTTAGAGGATGTGAAGAAGGCACAAAGCTAAATTTTCTGAAGATATTTCACTGTGAAGGTTCAGCAGCAGAATGCTACACTTGGATTTGGAATAGATACCTGAATTCTCTGAAGGGAGAGAATGATTTTCCCTCCTTCATTATCGATCCTTGTTCTTGTCAGGAACATGAGATGCACGTCCCAGCACACCAAAAGGATCTTCAAGCATGTACCTGTCATGGAAGCCAGTTCAGGCTGAAGAATGGGAGTGGCGGAAAGGATAGGGATAATTCTGGCAACATATTCCTAAGGATGCTGGAAGGAGGGAACTGAGTACACTGAAGTGACAAAACATTGTCCAGGGCAGCGAGAGACAGCTTCTCCCTGAGGGAGGACAAGCTGGGACACAAGGGTGACCCCAGCCTGGGCAGTGATGGGGTGCAGTCCTACAGGGTATGAACATGGTGGGCAGAGCTCGATGGGTCCATCAGCATTTCCAGACCAGGCAAGAGGTACAACAGGTCCACACAAAGGGTACAGACAGTAGGAAATGGATCCAGGTCCAGAGTCAGAGCTGGATACAAGGCTACAACATGGATCCAAAGTCCATCCAAGGTAGAACTGGAGATGTGCAGCAGGGTGGTGCAATGCCTATACCAGCCAATAATTTGCGCTGACATGTTTTCTAACCAAGATGTGCTCTGATTTTGATCTCTCCAGGGTACTCCTGAATCTCACTTTGTTTTGGATGCTGTATGATAAGAAAACACTGTGAACTGAGGAGAACAGCATTGTGTCTTCCCTAATATTCACTTATGATTAAAAAAATGGAATTTCATAAAGCTTTTTGAATCTCCGTATCCTTATTTAAAATAATTGATAACCACGCTAGAATTCGTAGGTTATGGACTTTGTTCAGTGCAGTATAGGTAGGTTTTTGGGACAAATGGTTGTACAATCTTTTTCAGATGAATAGTGTTATTAGAACAAGTCTGCTATCCAGGCAGACATGATCTGTTTCAAGTATTATCTAATATTTATAAGATAAAAGTTGATATTTTTCTTACTATATGTATTTTCCTAAAAACTCAGATTTATCCAACAATAACAGACCAGTCTGTGTTGAATTGTCTTAAGGGCTGAAGCATGTACATTTGTTTTATTACAGTATCCTTTTTATGATCAATTTTCTTATTTATTTTGGTCTGGTGTTCAGGGGAGCAACATGCACCATGTGCAATTTATGGATGCTGTTGGACATATCAGGATCAGAGGTAAACATCAACTATTCACAAAGCTCAGCACATTTCCATAGTCACAGGTAGCATTACTCCTTTTGCAAAACACTGAAAAGGCCAGCTTTGCAAGAGAAAGGCATAGTTATTACTGCTTATTGTGTTATCTCTGTTCCACACCACTAATCATGTTTGATTTATCAGTCAAATTTTCCATTATTAATGGAGAATAAAATCCAAGGCTTAATTTCAGAAGAACAAACCCTCTGCTCTTAGCACAGCCATTAGATTGTCCCTCTAATTGTATTGTTCACCTTTCCCCTTTGCCTGGTAAATCACTTCTTCTAGGCCAGCATTTTCCTCATAAATATTTGAAATATTGGGTTTTAAATGGACAAAATTAAGTAAAAAAGGACTTATTGTCAGCTCTCTAGCTTGTGTAAGAGCAAGGAGAATGCCTGCCTCCTGAAGCTGGCACCTGGGAAGGAGGGAGTACCCTTGGTGAAAAGCAAGTAATGAAGTTGCGCTGCGAAGCAAAAATCATCTGAGAGCAGAAAGTAGGGCAATCTTTTGAATATGAGGTTGTGAGCCTCCAAGGAGAACCTGTGAGTTAATTATTGTTAGGTTTTCAGTCTCTGGGGCCTCTTGACCGTGTCTTCCTTGCCTTCCTCCTTGACCTGCCAGGGCCTGCCCACATGGAATTCTTTGTCCTGCAGGTCCCTCAGCTTTTCACTACAGCTTTTCACCTACAGCTTTTCACCTACAGCTTTTCACCTGCCTGCCCTCAGCTTTGCAGGGATGAGCAGGCTTGTGATATGGCTTACACTAAATTAACTTGCTTGTTCCCTGCTCCCTTGGCTCTTCCATTAGAAGGTAGTGCAGACATCCCCTAGAGATGAGGCAGAGAGCTCTGGAAGACATCCTTGGAAACATCAGCCTCAAAAACAGACTGGATTTTTAGAATAAGAGTTTAAGACATTTAAGTGATCAGCTCCTCTCCAGTGTTATGCAGAGTCCCTGACTGCTTAAGAGTTTCAGGTGTGTGAAATCAGGGCATCTAAGTAGTGACTAGTGACTCCAGGTGTCTTAGTACTGCAGTACCTAAGAATGCTGTACAGGGAAGAAGAGATTAGGGATAATATATGGAAATTAGACAGCTTTGACATGTCTTTAGGCACCTGACGTGGGAGCAGCCAACCCTCTAATGACCCAAAATTTTGGCTCCACCGAGTACATAGGGAAGCTGAGCATTGGGCTTTCCTTTTAGAAGAAAAATGATATATATACTGTGACTCAACTGTATTTATATATATAAAATCAAGAGAAATTTTCCATCTGCTTTTAGTTTTGCATACAGAGAAACTTCAAAGGCTTCCTCACTGTTTATTTTTATGAATGAACATGTAAAAACATATATACAACTGCACAAATACACAATCTTGAACAGAGGAGAGGTGTATGCACATACACAGTTCGGTGATGGATCCGAAACTGTGTTTCTGTGCAGCAAACTAGCCCCACGTTTCAGCCTTGACAAAGGGCACAGTCCCTCAGAAAGCACCACTGTGTTAAGAAATTACATTTTTGAGTGATGTGGGAAACTTCCCATGTTGGAATGATGGGACAGTGTTGGTGTGACCCAGCCCCCTGCGGGGCTGGGGCAGCGTGATGCCAATCAATCCCAGCCCCTCCCCTGGATGGAGTTTCCCGAAGAGGCAGACTCAGAGGGTGGGCCGAGGGGCGGCTCAGAAGCCTAAGCTGCACCCCCTGGGCGGCGCCCGGGTACAAGCTGCCTCCCCCGGTTCGGGAAAATTCCCGGTTACTCCATTGTTCACTGGTTCTCTGGTATAACTCCCGCCTCTCGGTTTACCCCAGTGGTTCTTGTTACATTGTATCCTCCCCCTGGACTGTAACTCATTGGTTGTTTTCCCCTTTCACCGCGGTTTTCAAATTCCCAGTAAAACTGAGGGAAAAGCCTCAGTATTGGATCCCATCACTTCCCATCAATCCCATCCCATCGCATTCCATCCTTCTGAGCTCATTCGGGTTGCGAAACTTCTATCAATAAACCTGTTGGAAGCCAGACCTGAACAGCCGCTCTCTTCCTTTGTCTCCGAGCTAATGTGAGCCGATCCCATCGGTTCCTGCCATGTTTCCTCTGCTGAGAAGCCAGCTAGCTAGCCCAGCAAGCAGCTCCTTTCCTGATGCCCAAGTCGCTTCAGCAACGCGTAGAGGTAACGCAGCTGGACTCTCTCTGACCTGGGGCACACCAGAGCTTGTGCCTCAAGCACCAAATGCTACGTTAGGTTGGCGCCCAATGTGGGGCACCAACCTAACACAGCACTTGGTGCTCGAGGCACCAGCTGTGACCTGGGGCACGCCAGAGTTGGTGCCTCGAGCACCAAACGCTGAGTTAGGACAGGTCCCCTCCTGATGAGTGAGGTGAAAAACAGCTCTGGCCCCACCAGGGCTGCAGCCATTGCCCTGCGCACCTCCTTGGGAGTCCTGCACAAACTGCACGCTGCCTATTTGGATCTGCCAGCAGCAGTTTTCCAATTCCAAGCACCATATATTTCCCTGGCACACATATTTCCCTTGGATGAACCAGTCAGTGCCTTGGTGACTGTATGAAAAAGCTGTGCAAAGCCTGGCTGAACACGGAAACTTCTGCACCTTGTCTGTCTTGTGTGCAGGATGAACCACAGCAAATCCTAAGTCATCTCATTGCACTTGGAGTAGTGACAACTCTCCGACACATGGAAAGGGGCCAGCTACCAGACCAGCTCAGTTTTCCTTGTTTAATCTCTTAAGCACATTTTCAGGCTTAACTGCTTGAGTGGCAGAACCCCCATCAGCAATTTAAAAAAGCAATTATTTTGAATCTCTTTAGAAAATATTTTTATCTGCATGATTCTGTTCAGTAGCTGCATATTAGAAACGGTATGAATCACTCCAAAATATTAATTGATAAGATTCACAACCTTAAAAACATTATTAAGAGTAGGGCGTAAGGCATGCACAGTTTTGTTCTGGCCAGAGGCAACACAGCATTTTAATGAAAGAGTGTTAATTATCACAAAGATGGTAGAAAAATCTTTAGTTGTAAAGTTCCCTATATGATTGGTTGTGCTTTATGCCCTCCACTTTACACAAAAAGACACATGAGGCAAGTCATAACTCTGCAAATCCCTACTGAAGAACTCACTTTTCTAGAAAAGTATTTTTTCGTACCACTGTGCTTTTCTGAGCCACCATAGCAAAGGCATGAGTGGCAGCTCTGTTCCCTCTGATCTTCCTGCTCCTAACAGTTCTGTTTTTGTAAGAATGATCTATTGTCTGTAGTTACTGAATGACATTTAGGAAAATTTCCATTCGTGTTTTCTTGTGCATGCAGCGAAACTTCCAACATCCTCCACTGGTTATCGCAGAGTCGGAGATAAAAGAGACCCACTGGCTTGCTTAATTTGCTGCGCCTGCCTTTCTCCTGCTCAAGCTTGTCCTATTTTTCAGAAGTGTTTACCTGATTAGGACTTACAATTACTGATGTGTGCACAAGGCTCAGTTCAGATTTTGAATGTTCCCTGAACCTTTCCCTCCAGATCAAAGCTCCCACGTCCTCCCGCACCAGATCAGCCTCCTGCTGAAGTCAGTGTGACTTTGGCTGTTAACTTTGGCCCATGAGCACATTCCCAGAGTGCAGAATTAGGTGAGGGCTCCAGCACTTCGCTGCATCAGGACCTTTGTTGGAAGCAGAATCCAAGCCTTCGTGTTTTCACATTATCAGTCATTTGTGAATTCCTTATAATTTTTTTAATGACTTTTGCAGAGAGCAGTCAGATGCTATTAAAGTTTTACTGAATTAAATTGGAGAAACTAATTTTGCTCTTAGTATTTTATTTCAGTGTGTAACTTGATTTTTAAGGAGCACTTTGTATTGCATGGCCGTTTGCGTTTGCTTTATAAGCATAACATAAAGGTTTCCCTGGAGTCATGGAAAAATTGCCTTCTACGTCCCCTATCTAATTAACACCATGTATGTTGCCTAACTCCTTATAATTCACTCCTGAGCACAGTATATAGAACATGATTGGAAAAATAATTTGAAGCAATGAGAAAAAAATGCCTTTTGTAATATATATGATATGGCCAAATGCACTTCCAATCAAATTATATTACGAAAAAGAAAGGACAGCACACTGAGATATCTGATGTTGAAAAGAAACACCAAAGGCTTAATTAAAAAGTATGCCTATGTTTTTAAAGGGCACTGTGTTTAAAGCAAAGTAATGAAACCCTTCTTGCTGAATAGCTCAGTGACCTGTCTGTGTCTGGGCTGAGGCTGTTCAGCTCCCTGGTGAGAGCCCTGATCCTCCATCCCATGGGTCACAGAGGAGCTGCTAAGCCCCCAGTATGTTCTGGTGGGTCACAGGTTTCCAGGAGGCAGAGCAGTCAGCCACTGCACAGCTAATTGCAGGGCTGGGGTCTGTGGTGAGGACACAGTAGATGAGCCTCTGCAGCCGAGTAAATCCAAGTATTGCCTTGCAGCTGAAGGGGGGTAAGACTTTAAACCATTCTAACTGGATTGTAAGCGCCACCTGACCAGGCTCTGGGGGTTTTTCATTCTTTTTGATTTTTTTCTTTTCTCCCTATGGAGCCTGAAATACTAATATGATTTGGAGAGAGAGCAAGTGTCAGTGGACTCAATTCTTGCTGGTGCATCAGCAGTGGAACCAAATTCCAAATGAAGAAGTTAACCCCTTCCCCTCCACAGATTTATTGCGATTAATCAGACCATGCGTGCGTAAGCCATGATGAAGGCAAGAGGGTGGATTTGTATCCTGCATAAATTAAATGTGGAGGCAGAGCTGGGGCACATGCAGAGAACTGAATCCATCCACAGTCATGCAGTAACAGTGCTTGTCACATCAACCAAAGGCAGCTTTTGCTCATGCTGCAAATTTGGCACCTTTCCTCACAGCAGGACTCGGTTCTGACCTGCCACACCTTCATTCCCTTCATGTGAGATGGACACTCTCTCCTCCACCTTTCCTGTGGAGAGTGAGCTCATGTGAGACCCCACAATCCTCTTGCTTTCAGATGTTTCCCACTGCTGGGCTCTCTGCAGGTTTTGTCACCACGGATTGTATCTGGGTGTTTTAAGGTTGTGTTGCATTTCCTTACTAGAGGGAGAGAAGAAAAAGAGATAGATACTCATATTTTCTATGTGTTCAAAAAATATTCCCTTTTAAAGCTTCTCAGAAGATGTGGTGCCATTTCCTGAAGGAAAAGCAGGGGGGCAAGAGGGTTGAGAAGAAAGGCAACTAGGAAAAAGAATGCTTTTGATTTTAACACAATTAATGTAATGCAAACACAGAATCAAGTGTTTATTTTGTCAGAAAAATGAAAATGTCCACCCTGATTTGGTCCAGAACAGGGGATGTCCATGAACACCAAAATGGATAGAACTATTCCAGGCTGTGAAGAAACACCAGGTCTGTTAGGCTTATAATTTCACCTGGAAAAGTGGAATTCAGAGGTGTCTGATAGATGTCTCATGTGGGGTAAGGAAAGAAGACACAATGTTTGACAAATAGGTTAGAGCTTTAAAAAGCAAGGTGTAAAGTGCACGCTGATGTCACAGTCATAGTGGTCTAAGGGACACAAATCAGACATTTTGGGAGGAAGCATTTTGCATCAGAAATCACTAACTTGGCTTTAGCAAAAGACAGCTACAACAAATGTACCTACTTAAGCCAAGGCTACCAAAATTCCCCCTCCCTGTATAAATCCAGACAGCCCCACAATATATATTGCATCTAGGGCCTAAGATGACTTGAAATCAAACTTAAAATAGTCCACTCCCTTTCACAAATTTTGATTTTTTTTCCTTCTGGAGGAAAAAGTCCTGCCTCCCCTTTTGCTTTCTTACTTTCAGACATGAAGGAATCAAGAGCTCCCTCCTCCCTTTCCAGCCTTGGTGTTTTTTGCTGCATGAATTTCAAGGCATCTGAGTCGATTGAGCTGGTCACTCTGCCACTCACTTGTGAGGTGCTGGAGAACTCTGCTCTCATTTCAGAAATGCTGCAGACACTTGACACACCAAAGGAGTCAAGTGAGCAGTATGAGATGTTTATTAATTGGGAAATGCAGATCTCATATGCAGAAATGGAGTGTAGAGAGTAATTGGTTCAGGGCACTGAAACACAGATGCTGCTGCCTTTTGCTAAGGGAAGGGATCAGTTGAAAACCAAATTCCTTCCTACATTAACCAAATTGGCTATTGCACTGGGTAGATCTGTTATTAAATCAAATCTCTTCCAGCTCTAAACTGCAGCTGTCAGTTCCTGAACCAAATTTATTAACTATTAAACATGTCACCTGCAAAATGGCATCAGTATTCTCTTCCAAACATAGAGTGGTTGTTTACAGATTCCTGAGCTGACGAAGAATGTACACAAAAGACTACAATTTGGGATAACAAAATGCACCAAGCACCTTCTCAGGTGAATTGAGATCTGCTTTCCTGGTCACTGCAAATGGAGCTTTATGCCTGCAAAGCTCTTCCTTTCAACTTCTCTTTTAGGGCCACTGGTATATGATCACATAGTGTGGCACTAATACTGTTTAAATGAGTTTTGCTTATCAGGATGGTAAAAATGGGCTGATAAGTAGAGCTCACTAGAAATCGAAGCTTCACAGGAAAAATCATCTAAAAATGGGGCCAAGTTAGATTTCAAGGTTTCCCATGGAGCGGAAGTAGAAGATAAAAGAAAGAGGGACTAGCCAGTGTGAAAATCAAGATAACTTTAGATTTTCATCTTTTCAAGATTTTTTTTTTTTGAGGCCCATTTATATTCTGTACTTAAGAACATCCCTTGACCCTGGTTTTCTAATCTTCTAGATCAGGTGTGTGTCTTGGCCTCAGGCCTGGATTTCCCTTCCATGGAAACAAGCATCTGGTAAGGATGTCTGTGTGTGTCCAAGCTGCTCTTTGGGACAGCTTAAGAAGTTGGGTGTTTGAAGAGAGAACTGTTCCCATCTCACTCCACAAACAGCCTAAATTCCTTGGGCTGCCCCAGAACTTCAGAGTTTAGGGACTTTCAGGCTCCCCATGTCCTGTAAGCGCAGTGAATCAAAGAGACTTAGAAAGAACCCTGAGCTTCTGTGGGTGAGTTCTGTTTTCCAAAAATAACTTTTTTTTTTAAACTTTTGAAAGGACCTCTCTTTTTATATGGAAAGGTTAAAACCCAAATGCTTGAACTCAGGTTGGTGTGCTGAAGAACCAGTTCCAAACATTTTAACTTGATCTCCTTTCTGGTAAAGATCCATGGACAGCTTCTGAGCTATGCACTCAGCAGGAACCATTGCTGCAGGAACAGTCAGGAGCTGGGCTCAGGCACACAGTCAGGTTGGGGCTCAGCAGAGTGTGGTTTAATTCCTTGAGCTGACATGGCTTTCCTGTGTGATTCTTGGCAGATCACCAAATCTCCCTGGGCCTCACTCCCTGTCTGCAAAATCACACCTCTTGGACCTGCTGCCTTGAGAGAGAGCTGGGGAGAGGCCATTTATTATTGTGTGTTTATAAATTGGGGGCTTTCCTTTCGGACAAGGCCCCCAGACAATCTCTTAACACCAATCCTGAGATAAAGCAGGCAGATTATCTTACATAGCCTGGCAGATGCTGGAGAGGCTCCAGCCATGAAGTGGTTGGGAGGTACAACACAAGCTGCTTGCACAGCGTTGAACAGTCACTGTCCTTTTGTTGCTCACCCCTTGTGAGCAACCCATGATTTATTTATTGAGGAGCAGTTTCTGAGTCACCTTCTTCTCCACATTATGAAAACACTGCGAAAGTGAGTCATTTTGAGGAACACAGCCTGCAGCACTCAGTTCTCACCCTGCAGCCTGGAACAGGAGGAGGAGAGCCCAGCAGATAGGCTTGGAAGAGAGAGGGAGTGGGAGATGCAGCTTCCTTCTCTTCAAGCCTTGTCATCTGACCTTGGGAAAGTCACACAGGATTCAAGATTTAAACCATAAACAGAATGGTGGCCTGGCTTTGGCTTACTCAGAAGGGTGTTTTTAACAGAGTGACACTGTTAGAGATGTGAGACTGTCAGCTTCTGTGGTAACAGGGTCCTTTCACAAGCCTTGGATAGGGAGAGTGATGAAAGTGGAGATGCAGTAATTGACTCTGTAAGTGTAAAAGGTGACTGCAGAGACAGCCAGTCAGTTGCTCCCTGCATTTGCAGGGGATTGGAGAAGAATCTTGAAATTATAGCAAGGAAAAACAGAGCTTAAATGTTAGAAAAAGCTTCCTTGAAGTGATGTGTGGAATGCTGAAATGGATTGTCTGGGGAGAGGGTGGACTCTCCAGCCCTGGGATTTTAGCCCCGGTTAGATGCACATCTGTTTGGGATGGTTCAGGTGGAGATGCTTCAGGCTGCTTTTTTCTGGCTCCGCGCAGAAAGGAGTTGACTGCTTTCCCTGAGCAGCCTGACCTTTAGTGAGATCCTCTACTACTGACTGCCTCAGCATATCATAATGCAAAGAAGACAAATATTTAATTTGCCTAATTATTTGCTTTGTTCATTTCTGTCCTGCTTTTCTTTGATATCTTCCCTTCCACCACTGGCACAGCTAAGAAAGATCAGTTATTTCCCCTGTCTGTGTAAAATTTGCCTCTCCATCCATCAAACCCTCCTTTGATTGTGACGTTGTTCCTTGCTGCCCCCCAGTCCCTCTCCAGCTGTAGGACTGCCTCCACCCTACAGGCATCACTCAGCTGTTTTCAGCTGCACACGTTTGCTAATCAAGATATTTGATAAAGATTGGCCTTTAGAGTGTTCACGCTTTCTGGATACTGCTGCCTGGTGTTTAGAAGAGGCATTAGCAAGGCTGGGGCCCTGAAGTTTTCCTGAAGATTTAATCTCACAAATGGGAGCTTCCTGCTAATGAAGAGCAAAGAACAAAGCACCAAGATGAAAGTCCTCTTCTGTGGCTGGCGTTCTTTCAGTGTTCTCATGATGTGAGCTGGAGCAAGTGTCCGTTCTGTGTTCCCTCTGGCAGAGCTGTCCCTGCTCATTTCCAGCCCATTTATGCAGCAGAGCATCAGTGCAGGCAGTTCCCCTTCTCCCTTCTCTCACCTCTCCTCTGTGTGGCTGCAGTCAGGGTTTTGTTCTGCTCAGGCACTCTGCTCTCATGCAGCCACCTCCTGCCACACCTGAGGCTCCCTGTCCTGCTCTGTCCATGGAAGACCCATCCCCTCCCTCTCCTTCAGCCCATGGGGTGGGGGGGCTGCACATCCCATGGGACCTGGTAGACACCAAGGGAGCAGTGTAAGTAGCTCTGGTCTGCTGAGTCCCCTCTGGGGACTTGGGCTTTTCCATTCTTGCATCCAGCTGTGAGGTGGTGTCTCCAGTCAGCCATATCCCTTGTGATGGTCTCCTCTTTGTAGGGAGCACAAGGGCTGTCCTTCCCACTCCTTTCTGCTGGATGGCTTAGCAGGAGGGATGCTGGTACATTAGAAATCAGGGTGTCAGTGAGTTGAAGCCACTTGGAAACAACCAGACTTTCGTGAGAAAAAGAGCTGAAGCCTCACTCATGCTGGAAAACATTTATCCATGTGCCCCCTGGGGAACAAACAGCTCCCCTGGCAGGTGCTGGCAGCATCAGGTTGCTTGAAACCCCAGGAGGTGAAGGTACCATCTGTGTTGTGTTCATGCCACTGAATACAAGCTGAGATATCAATCCCAGTCTGGATCGGGTCTGTTTGTGAAGGCCGTTGATAAGTTTAGGTGCAGAAGATTTGCTCTCTCTGCTTGATGCATGGTCAGCTGTCACTGCCCAGGAAGAGACTCGTGGGAGTCTGCATGGCATTTCCTGCACACTGGGAAAGGTTGTTAGGAGAGCAAATAAAACTCAAGGATGTATAAATACTGGGACAGAAGGTCCTTAGGATACCACCTAGTGAGTGTTTCAGTATTTCACAAGCATCTTTCAGCAAGAGAGGAGAAAACCATCCCTTTCTTCGGTTCAAGCAGACTGTGTGAAGGATGCTGAGTGCCCTCTGCATCAGCCACATGCGGAGCTGAGGGGTGGAAAACCTCATGGATGAGCACAAGGACACAAAGGTGTGAGCTGGCTCATGGTGAATGGTCACCACACTGCAGCTGGGGCTGTGAGTGTCTGCAGTAGTGAGAGAGTGAAAGCTGCAGACCAGTTTTAAGACAGAGGTTGATGGATTTTTGAATAGTTTCCTGGGTCCTTCCAATCCTACATTTCTAAAAAATATACTGGAGAAAAAGAAGGACTACAGAGGGGATAAGAGAAATGCAAGTCGCCTTTGAAAAGAGACTGTGAAAAATTAGAAATGTGGGATGAAGAAATGAAAGATAACATGTTAAGAGTAAAAAAAGAAGAAAAAACCCTCTAAAAAGCACCCACACCCTCTATCAAATGGTGCAGAGAATGTAAATCAGGCTTTGCTGCTCGCCCTGCTCATCAGACAGGAGCTTCCAGTAACTCTGAAAGGTGATACATGGCAAATTTATCCACTGAGCCCCACAGAGATGCAGAGCACAAGGAACCTATGGGGAATGGCTGCCATTAGGCATCACTGAGCCAGAGAGCCCAGCAGGAAGGAGCAGAACTGGATAGAGCTGGAGAGACTGTCTGTGGTTATATGTGAAGGGATAAAAATAAGCATTATAAACTTGCATGCTTCCAGGCACAGGCAGCCTCAAACTCCTCAGGGCGAAGAAGCTCCCCTCATAAATAGGTTATTCCATAACTGTTCATGGCATTAGCTACTGTCAGAGACAGGATACCGGACTAGATGGGCCCCTGGCAATTCCTCTGGAGAAGCTCTTTCCAAAGTAAAGACCCTAAAAAATTCCCTGTAACAAAGAAGAAATTATTGAGTTGTTTATTAAATAAATTAATTTGAATAGGGAGAACAGCAGTTCCTTTGTTTCCCCCTCAGTTTGAACTGTGGGTCTCAGAAGGGAAAATGAAACCACTGCTCCGAGAAGCAGAATAGCATCCTCAGCGCTTGCTTCTTCCAGAATAAAAGGCCTATATTTAGAGGATGCCAAGTATTAGAGATATACTGAGCTGGCAACTGGTTTTGGCAAATTTCCAAACCCATCTGATTTTCCACTTAAGTTAGGCATTTCAGTAACAGAAGAAGTTGCAAAGAGAGCTGAAAATAGTGTTTTGCTATCTTTGCAGCCCGACCTGCTGCAGTTAACACAGTTTGGGGAGGAAATGGGTGATAGTTTTTGTGTCAATCAGTATTAAACAGCATCTGATTTTAGTATGGGTGTGTTTTGTGCATATATTCACACACAGTTAAGTGCATACACACATTTAGTGTGCATATATAGGGTGTATAAAGGGTAAGGTATACGGGCTTTTCTATTAGGTTCATTACTTGATTAATTAAGCATTCATTCATTGTTTTTTGACATCTATCTATCTATCTATCTATCTATCTATCTATCTATCTATCTATCCTACCTATCTATCATGGAGCTTACCTAGCACAAGCCTATTAGAAAAAAAGTCAGGCTTTAAGTTTGTGCAGAGTTCACCCTTTTTGATTTAAAAGCTCAAACAGCTGTTTTAAAGGACAAATACAGACACCTGAGACCATGATAAAAGATGGCAGATGCTTTATCTCTGAATCTCTGTAACAGTTGCAGAATCCTCCGGTCAATATTTTGCAGATACCTCCCCCTGACACGACAACCATGTGAGGGAGGTACAAATTGCATCTTGCTTTATGAGAAGTAAGTGGGGTTTATAGCCACCTTCTCAAGTATCACAGAGGAAATAACAGCAATTTCTGTAGTGAGCCTTCCATCACTGCACGTAATCCCCCCTTCCTTCTCTCTATTTTAAATTGATCATACATTTTGCATAGACTGTTTGGGCCGGTGATTCCTATTCTTGTTCTCTATCCAAGAGTCAATCTTTTCACTGAGGAAAATTACAGCTTAAGCTTTTATTTCTGCATTGGTCTGATGTGGTTCAAACGTATTTGTCCTACCTCTTTAGCTCTCTTTAGGGGTGCCTTTATTATGATGTGATCTTCCAGGTGTGAACTGCAGCCACATTCATATCCTTCAGTGTTTGTCCCTATGCCTTGTGTTTCATAATGGCTGTTTCAAATGTGTTTCAAAGGCTTAAAATCAGCAATGGAAAATTTTAAGCACAGAAACTCAAGTAGAGTTTAGACAGAATAAATCAGGGCTGCAGCAGTTTCAATCTGCAATGCGAGGAACTCAGTGTACCTTGGATACTGCCTCATATCAATAAACATTTAAGGCTGGAAAAAGAGAATACAAGCAGATCCAAACTAAAAAACATCTAAGTGCAGTTCAAAATGCATCACAATGATTCATGTAAAAATCATGGTCTTCCTGGGTGGATTGCAGGTGGTATGACTTCTTTTGGTCATGCTGGAGTTTTTCTGGTTGCGCACTTCCATCCTGGGCTGGTATCGGCCACCTCACCTGCATGTCAGTGCATGTGTGGGCTGCCTTCACTGCAAACTTATTGTTAGGTGTGGGTGGAGACACATGAGGATAAGTCAGATAGTCTGTCATCAGATATGATGCCATGAGTGCCTGAAAGTCACTCATTCCTGAGTGGCAGGGCCTCCTGACACAGTCCTTGTCTAATCTGACAGCTCTGACAGCTCTAGGAGCGGCTTGGGGAGGAGCCGACCTGTCAGACCTGAGGAAACAGAAAATCCGGCAATGCTCACAAGTCCAGGATGCCACAAAGTCATAAGAGAGAGGGTGGTGATGTGTTTGAGAGATGTGGGTTTTTCCTATGTGATCTGTGAGCATCAAGACATCTCGGATCTTCTTCCAAGGGGCTTTTAAAAAGAAACATCCAGAAGAGCAAGTCTATTACCAGTGGCTCATCTGTAAGGCAGCTATTATTGTTAATGTGCATGTGACAAGGATTTTACCCTCTCATTAGTAGGGAACAATTATGAGGTCACTGTTAGCTAAATATTATCCTCATTTTATCATCCTCTTGGATATACAAGTTGACATTTCTAAACCATTTATCAATTTTAGTGCAGTGCATGAGCACAGCATAGGAAATGCAGAAATGTTCCTTTTCTCCAAGCATTAATAAAAAGATTTGTTTCAGCCTATTTTTAAACATTTTGGTGGTGGTTTTTTAATATCATATATTAAAAAACCCTGGCAAATTGCTAGAAATGTCAGCTTAGATCAAAGCCGTATGGCCAAGTGATTTGAGCAAATATATAAATGAAAGCTTCTCTTTCAGACACGTCAGAGATTAAGATGTGACCTTCAAAACCATTCAGTGGCAACTAGTTCAACAGACTCAGGCTGTTAAAGCTAAGCAATTGCCTGTATATTGACTCCTATTTGAAGGGGATAGATAGAAGCCAGGATAACTCCATCTCCCATAAATCCCTTCTTTGTGAATTCCTTGCCCTATTCATCTTTGCTAGGGTTTGTTTTGTTGAACGTGTTCTTCTGGAATAAGGCCTTTTTGGCTCGGGAGAGAGTCCCCCAGTACAGCCATCTGCAACTTTGTTTTTAGAGTCTTTTGTGTTATTTTCCTATTTTCTGCTTCATTATCTTCCAGTTTTACTCCTATTATTTTTCTTAGGAAGGCACACATTCTCATTCAAATACTTTGCATCCCTTGATATAACATGACAATTCATTTAAAGACCTAGTTCTGTCATCTTAAGCCATTCCATGAAAATCGTGTTCTTGTATGTCCTGTTTGCTATTGAATGATGTTGGAAACAAGTAGTACTGGCCACCAAATGAAGCACTTGGGGTTGATTTCTTTTTTTTAATTCATACCTGAAATTTCAGCCTCACAAAAATCAATCTGGGCTTGGAAGACTGGGCTGTGATCTCTCTTTCTTTCGCCGCCAATTAAGAAACCTGCTGTCATGACAATGGTATTGAAGAGGCATGAGCTGAGCAGAATGGCTCTTGCTATCCCACTGCAGAGCTGGCAGGAGTAAACATGTACTGGAGGCTGTAAATCAAACAGATGCTGTGTAGAGAGTGTGCCCATAGGTCGCAGTTCTGGGTTTATGGAATCACAGAATGGTTGGGTTGGAAGGGACCTTTAAAATCCATCTAGTCCAGCCCCCCTGCCATGGGCAGAGACATCTTCAACTAAACCAGGTTGCTCAGAGCTCTGTCCAACCTGACCTTGAATGTTTCTGGGGATGAGGCATCTACAACCTTTTGTGCTGCAATTAAACTTAGAGGGAGGATCCTATTGTGTGTCACACATAGCGTTACTGCTGAGGGAATTCAGCACGCATAAAACAAAAATTAAACTTGAGAAACAGGTGTGTTGAATCAGAAAGTGTTATTTTTCCCAGGTGAGGACTTTTTTGGTCGTTTCTTTGTTTAACATTACACTTTGGCAACCCAAAAAACAGTGTTCCTTTTGAGGTTCTGACTTGCTCTTACTGCCTTATGACAAGGCAGGATTTTGGGATAGGCAGGAGCCAGGATGTAAACAACAGGCTGGAAAGCACACTGCTCAGGGCTCGCTGCTGAAAGGACTTTCTGTCTCCTTGCAGGGCTGAAAAAACGAGTAACTACCAAAGAAACCACAGCACAGCATGGAAAAACATGTCAGTAATTGTACAGGATGCTGTCTGTGTCGATGCTGTATCTTCATGTGCTTGTCTTCCTGTTCAGTACGGACACATTTCTTCATGCTACACCAGTTCCTGTGCATATGTACCTCCTGAAGGGGACTGCTAGCAGAAATTCTTCTCCTTCAGTCCTTTTGCCTGCCTGTGCTCAGATCCTCTCACACACAGCTGCTGCCAAGGCACATTGCCGACCTCAGCCCAGTGAGTGAGTGCGTGCGTGGGCACAGCTTTGCACTTCTGGTGGTTCAGTGGTGTGTGATGCTCACTGCCTTACGCTTGAATGGCTGTGATTTGATCTCTGATAGCCCTACTCAGACTTGAAAAGAAGACAGTTTCCAGAAAGTGCTGCAGAGCACCAGGCCAGGGAGCTGCGTCACCGCAGTTTCCCACAGGAAGGGAGGTGTCTGCACTGACCTTGTGCTGATGAAATCCTTGGCTGAT
Organism: Corvus cornix cornix; assembly: GCF_000738735.6. NCBI lineage: Eukaryota > Metazoa > Chordata > Aves > Passeriformes > Corvidae > Corvus > Corvus cornix. The sequence continues at coordinate 7,351,769 of NC_046335.1, forward strand.
CCCGACAAGGTTCACCTCCTGGAATATTAGTGACAAAGCTGACATCCTCCGGACTCTGTGAAGCATGACTGGGAACAGCATGAACTGCAGAGACCAGGAGAGGGAAGCACAATTAAATAAAAAGCCCCTTTTCCTGTGGACAAAGGGAGAATTGATACCCTGGTCAAAAAGCCAAGTGCTGTTACAGCAGTTCTTCGTTATAGGCATGTGCTTATTGGCTTTAATCAAGTGTCAGAGAGGTGTCTATGCAGATTTGTGGAACAGATATTAAAACATCTTTTAAAATGATTTGTGGCGTAGGGTTGAAGTAGCACGAGGAGTCCAGCGTCTCAAATAACAAATAGCAAAGATGCAAAATGCATCTTTGGAGTTTTATATCACAGTGGATGACTTTACTCCCTGTAAAGGAGGGTGTAATCACTTGGCAGATCTGGAAGATCTGTATAGGGCACTGTAGACTGTTTCCTTAAGGGAGGTGAGCTGTTTCACAGGGATACATTTAACCCTTTGACCTGATGAGGACTCAAACCGTCACCTCTATTTATCTCAGACCTCCAAAGGAATTTTTTGGGATCTGTTTGGTGAACATGTCATTGCCAACACCTGGCCTGAACCCGACCAGAGATTGTGAGCTTGTGATGTCTCTCTGAGAGCAGCAACATCAGGCTTTCTCCAAACTGATTACAGGAATAGACTTCCTCTGACAAAATGAGAAGCACAGGCCCTTGTGATTGCAATGTGAGACTGTGTGCTTGAGTTCACTCAGAGTGAGAAAGGGAAGGGGTGATGGAAAACATCACCTCTGCTACTGTGCTGACCTGGCTGCTCTTCTGGACTGTATTTGATGGAGCAATCAGTATGGTGCTGCTGCAAACATCAGTGGAAACAGTGGGGAAAATATTTTCTAATGACAGAAGAGCTAAGCTAACTTTACAGTTGAAATCTTTCTGGCTGCTGGGATGTAAGCACCAATCCTTTTCATTTTATTGTTTGAAGTACCTTGTATCTCATTGTGCATTTGATGAACAAGGTTGAATTGGGATCTTTGAGAAGGAAACTTCCCCAGCCTGAATGCTGGAGTAGTTAGTGCTTGCAGAGTACAAGTCTTTGTCTTGTGAAATTAGGTGCCCTTACCCACAGGCTCCCAGGGTCCTGTGCATGCTCCCAGCAGACTCTGCAATGAGCTCAGGGATCGATCATGGCTCAGACCCCCCCTGGCTGGTTGGATTTGATCTAAATCTTCACTGAAAGAGGAATCAAAGAATTACCATAGAATTAGAGAATGGTTTGGGTTGGAAAGGACCTTAAACATAATCCAGTTCCAACCCCCCACCTTCATGAGTAGGGGTGCTACCCACTAGATTAAGTTGCTCAGGGCTTCATCCAGCTTGGCCTTGAACACTTCCAGGGATGGAAATGGGATCCTACTTCATCCCTTCAGACTCATCCCCCTGCAGCCATGTGCTCACACCACCTAATTGACCCCATTGACATGATAACATGGTTGCTTTTTGGATGTCTCAGGCCTGTGAGCCAGCTCACCATCTGCTGAGTGCAGAGGAGGAGGGAGGAATGTGCAGCTGGAGGTGAAAGGGAAGGCAGAACCGGCCTTGGTGGCAGCTGTGCAGATTAAATAATTTCAAAGTAAACTGCGAACATCCCAAATGAACAGTCTGAGCTGGGGTCTCACTGCAGTGATGGTACCTTTCAGCTCAGGTTCAGTACTCTGCAGCATGGAGTAAGGGCTTCTGCTTGTTCTTCAGCCAGCAGATGCTGACTAGTTGTGCCTGCTGCTTAAGAGCAGCATTCTGCTGCACGAGCCATCATGTCAGCTTTGGAGCTATGGTAATTTCTCCACAGCACGCAAGGGAGCTAGCCCTCAGTGAGGGATGTGGTCATGTCATGCTTCAAACATAAGCTGATTTTGCTCTGGAAGCGAGATACTGCATTTTTTGGCACCCACACACTGAATGTCCTCTCCTCTGTGCACACATGCTGCCAGCTTTCTGCTTTGAATCCTCTGTGCTGAGAATAGTGATAGTCTAGTATTTTTTTCCCAAGATTTGTTCTCTGTGGGGAATCAGCAATTTCCAGCTTCTTCAGAGACAAAACCTTTTCTCTCTTTAACCCTTTAGGTCTGTGGAAGTGACAAATCAGTGGAAGATGGGAGCAAAAATCTGTGCCAGCTTTGGTGCAATAATTAAACTCTGGTTCCAGAAGCCTTTCTCGACAATGTACAGAGAAGGCACAAACAGGATTTGACTGAAGAGTATCTGTTCTGCCTGGATCAGGAGAGGGGTCATGATGCAGAGGCCAAAAAGAGTATGGCTTGACTGAAATGTCTCATTTCTCTGCAGGAGGGAGAAGGTTGCATGGGAAGAGGATACCTGGTGCAGGCCGAGCAGAAGTGTTCGCAGCACACTCACGTGGAATTGCAGCTGCCCTGTAAAATTATGGAGAGGATGTTTGTCTGCATGGCCTGAGCAGAACATTTGCAGAGTAGAGGCAACTCTTACAGTAATGGACAGTAAGGCTAAAATGGTGACTGCTCCAGGACATGGCTGCTGTGTGAAGCAAAGCGGTGGTAATGAAAATTGTTTTGCTTCTAATTAGAGCAGTCACTACTGGCAACCACTCCAGTCTTATCTAAGGAATTTTCAGGCAGTAACTGCATCTTGGTGAAAAGCAGCTCCTCACTTTCTGTCACTCTCTTTCTGAGCTATTTTGAGTGTAATGGTTTTGCTCCCAATAGAGGGGTGGGAGTGTACCCATCTAAACCACACCTCAAGCTACACTGGCCTGGAAGGCATTTTGGCAAATAGAGTTTTCCACCATGATTTGTACTGCGTCAGGCTGAGCTGTTTTGCAGAGATGGACTGATTTTGGCTGGTATATTTTATGGAGAAGACAGGAGAATGGTGAAAAGCATGGCCATATCTTTGGTTCTTACGGCACTGATTGGGGTGAAGGAACTCTTGGTGCCTGATCCATCACTGTGGATGCAAAATAGAGTTGTCCATGCTAATTCAGATCTCTGGGAGCAGTTCTGTTCAGGCTAATTTACCATCTCTGTACTACCTGGCAGCTTCTGGGACTCACATGGACCATGGTATGTGGCACATATTCCACAGGAGAAAAAAATAATTTTTTTTCTTTGTCTCAGGCATAACCAGTGACTTGACCTTGTGTTTTCCACATCATAGTGACATACAGTATCTGAACTCCATTCTAAAAAAAAAACAAGCCACCAAACAATGACACTGTTCTCTGCTAGAAGCTAAATGTTTAAAGGCATCCCCTGGTCAGCAATCATCCTAAATCAATATTGAAAGAGAGAAGTAATTCACTGAAAACACCATTCATTAATTAGAGTGTGACCTGGACCACAACAGTGTGTTCTCTGAAGACACAGATTTATTTATATTTAGTTACTGAAGGATATGTGAAGAGAGTAGTGACAATTGTTGATGATGGTTCATAAGGGAGTCTGCTTTCTGGTGCAAATGCATAAATTATTGAGACAAATTTATCTGGCTGGAACACTGCATAAACCAGCAAATGATCTGAAACTTATGTGGAATTAATTGCGTTTGCCTTTGCAGATGTCTGGTTTCTGAGCAGCAGAGCTTTGGAGCTAGCAAACATGCAGGCAGCCCTGAGAAGACCTGACTGCCCTCAGGTTCCTGCTCAGCCAGATACCAGTAAGAGAGTTCATTTCTCCTACAACAAGTAAAACTCATCTGGATGTCACTGTTAGAATTACCTGTTTCCTGTATATTATTATTTTGTGAAGCTGTATTGCAGATACTTATAGAACCAGGACAGTTAAGTTTACCCTAATCCAAGCTGCATGACCAGCCTGACAAGAACTTAAAATCATTGTGTGATACCTACTAACACTTTATTACCTTTGCAAAGTGGCCACATCTCTTACAATCTCACATTCCTCAGTTTTGTCAGAATCAAAGTGCTGGAAAGAAAAACCTTTCCTGCTCTGGAATGTTTTCTGAGACAGCTTCATTGCATTGTAGACAAAGCCTTCCATGATTTTTTAACCTAAATCTGAATACTGTGCTTGGTGATGAGCCTTCTTGTCAAGTAACCCCAAGCAGAAAAGTGAGGCCTAAAGTGTGGTCTGATGCGAAATCAAAGAGGTAGACGTGTCCAATGCTATGTCCCATTTTTTTGGGCTGGTGTGAAGATGAAATAGGACTCACTTGCGGCAATACTCTATTTGCACTTACTCTCACCTCACCAAAATGCTCTCATATTTTGGAAATCAAGGACAGGAATTAACTCTACTGTTACTGATTGACCGGTGATTTAATGTTTCCTGTGCTGTCCAAATCCTTTAAATAATGTGACTTCAGCTAGTTAAGGAAGGCAAACATGGATGTTTGAGCTCAGTTCAGCAAAGTACTTTAGCATTCATCAAACATCAAGGGCACAGGCAAGCAAAATTTCAAGGGTCACATCTAAACACCCTCCAGAACAGGAGATGGATAGCTCTGTGCTCATCTAAACAGCTCCTTCCTTTACAGACAGTTTTTAATTCAGGTAATTTTCTGTCAGATTCTTAGTGAGATTTCCTGAGATTTCAGCTGAAGAGATACCCACATAAGCCACAGGGGAACATGCCCATCTGGCAGAGGACCTGCGTGAGGCCGCCTCAGTTGCTGTGCCTCTTTAGCACAAACAGGCAGCTAAAGCTTTGCTTGAGGAAGTTCTCAATTAAATTGAGATTGCCTGGGGAGGCCAGGGACTCTGTCGTGTGGGGTCCTTAGGAATGACCTCCAGGAATGGTTAAGGTCAAGCTGATCCTGTGTCAGAGCAGCACGATGGACCAGATGACAGCCAGAGGTCCTTGCCCAGGGATTTCATGTTCCCAGCAGAGCTGTAATTGAACAAATGAAAGGTCAAACCTTTTATACCTCATTGTGTGTGCCCCATAATGTATGAGTAATAGGTAACTGTTAAATCAGTTTCTATTGATAAACCACCAACTATCACTTAGTAATTTAATGGGCTTCTCCTCATACGACATGCTCCAGCTCTGTTCCCTTCTATGGATTCACTCCAACTCCTCAACGTCTTTCTTGTTGTGAAGGGCACAAAACTGAACATAGGGTTTGAGGTGTGGCCGAACCAGTGCCCAGCACAAGGGGGAGTCACTGCCCTGGTCCTGCTGGCCACACTATTGCTGATACCAGGCCAGGATGCCATTTGCCTTCTTGGCCACCTGAGCACATGCTGGCTCATGTTCAGCCACTGTCAACCAGCACCTCCAGGTCCTTTTCCACTGAGCAGTTTTCCAGCCACTCTGTCCCAAGCCTGGAGTGATGCAGCGGGTTGTTGTGACCCAAGTGAAGAACTCAGCACTTGGCCTTACTGAACCTCATACAATTGGCCTCAGCCTGTCTGCTGAGCCTTCCTACCTTCCAGCAGATCAACATTCCCACCCAGCTTGGTGTTTGCAGACTGACTGAGGGGACACTTGATGCCCTCATCCAAATCATTGATAAAGATGTTAAACTGAGCCCTGGAGAACACCACTTGTGACCAGCTGCCAACTGGACTTAACTCCATCCACCACCATCCCAGTTAATGATCTTCTGTCTCTTCCTGCTTTTTCCCTTATCATTCTCTGCATCTGGAAGGGTATAGGAGAGCACTGCTTGTGCTCCTGATCCCTTAACCAGTCATCCTAAGGCTCTGAAATCTCTCTTGATTGCCTTTGGATGTTTTGTTGCAACTTCATTGCAACACCTGAAAAATCTATAACAGATAATAATCTGAGGGCAGTAACAGGTTAGGGAACTTTCTCTTCACATGTTTAACCCAGGCTCCAGGGAGGGCAGCAAGCTTCCCTAAGAGGTGGATCCAGTCTGCAGTTTCTCTCTCACTCACTCTCTCTCACTCATACTCCTCAGCCTCCTCACGGAGCTTTCCTGCTATGTGAGGAAGTTCCTCTACCTGGATGCATCTAAAATAATGGAACTGAACTCTCACAGGGGTGAAAGCTGCAGGTGCACTCTGCAGCACAGCTGGGAATAAACCAGAGCTTGCCTGGTCCGTAAGGGCATAGCTGGGGATGGCTCATAGTTGCCACGATGCCATGGGATCTACAAAGGGCAGGAAGTCTGTCCCTGAGGATGAAGAGGATGCCTCAACTCAGCCTGCTTGCAGAACTGTTGTGAACATTGTTTTGAAGACATCACACCAAGCAAGAGACACACAGAGACAGCCCCAGAGCATGAAGTTTGTCTCAGCCACATCCTTGACAATCTCCTAGTGAGTGAGGGACATCTTCTGAGGAAAGCCAAGGTGAGGTCATTAGGTGAGTCAGGGAAAGGCAGTGACCAAGTGGAACCAGTGTGTAAGCACAAAGCATCATTGTCTGTGACTGGTGAGCTTCCTTCTTTCTTGGAATAGGATCTGAGAGACAAATGAAGCGATTTCCACCCCCTCTCACTTCTGGTGGTCTGACCTCAGAAGGGAGTGGTAGAGAAACCAGCTGGGAGTAACTAGCTATTTAAAATGGATAAGATTGTAGCTGGGAAACTTCCAGAAAGGACTGCTGGGGAGGGAACATGGAAACACCCAGGACATTCAGAACCAGCTAGCCAGTGAACTTGGAAAAGAAACAGTGAAGCAAAGCAGTCTCTCCTCCACTAATCAAGAGAAATAAAGAATTGAAATACCCCCTGGAACTGATGGAAAATCAGGTCAGGAATAGAAATATTCATGCATTCACTCTACTGGAGGGTAAAGAATTTCCAAACCCAAATTCTTTTGTGGAAACCTGGCTCCCTAAGGCTCTGAACGAGATGCAGAGAGTGTCCCACTGCATGTGGTATGCTGGTTCAGGATCCCTGCCAGGGCAATCACTCCCAATAACAAGCAAAGCAAAACTGAGCTGCCAAGTTTCAAATGTTCATGGGAGAGGGAGGCTCATGACTGTAGAGAGAGCAATGAGGAAGCCGGAGTTAATTTACTTCCAAATCAGCATGAGTGTCCTTGCTTGTTGTGCTGTTGCCTCAGATAATAGAGGTTCAAGATCAGTTTCTCATTGTTCTGGGAGCTGTACTGATTCACAGCCCAAGGAAAGTACAAGTAAAATTTAAGATACGAGGAAGCAGACAGATATGCCATGGTGGATGAAGCTCATGGAAACAGGGCATCATCTGGGGCATAGAGGGATGTGATGTCTCAGTGTTTGTGGACTCCAGAAGCAGACACGAGGCCCTTCAATGGAGGGCAGCCTTCAAGTCTATGCAATACATGTCATGGAAACAGAACTATATTAATATATATTTGGATTGAAGGACACCTTTAAAGATCATCTAGTTCAAGCCTCCTGCTTATTGCAGGAGGTTGGACACATTCAGCTACACCAGGTTTCTCAAGAATCCCAAATTTGAGAATTTGAGAATCTCAAATTCTCTCTCTCTGACTGTTCACTTCCCAGGGCTTCCCTCCTCCTGTCCCTTCTTTTTTTTTGTAATTACCCTTTTCCTGACAGTCTCTTGGCTGAAGCCATCTCATGTTGGCAGTAGTGTTGGTTCAAATGGAAGGCTGTGCTAGAGATCTCCACAGTCCCTTCCAAGCAGCATTACCGTGATTTTGGGGGAATGCCAAACTCCACTCAGCCCCAGAGTTTCCCTCTAGATGTGCAATCTATTGATGGTTTCAGTGATTTTCTGCAGAGACAACTGTTGTCTTTCAACTGCTCTCTGCCTGTAGCTCATTGCAATGGATCAGAACAGGCACCCAAACAACCCGATGCAACTCCCCAACGAATTTTTCGGTCATATTGGCACTTCCTGTGTCAGGTAAGCCTGAAGAAAAGAAAAGAAAGCTTTCTTATTTGTAGTATTTGTCATCCTGCAAGGTCAGTCTAGGATTATTTACAGAGTTGTATAAAATACCCGCAAATATTTCAGGTACACCATCTACTTTTAAATTAAAAAAAAATCTGAAAAAAGAGACACAGAAGAAAAGCCCCATGTAAACAAGAAAAATACAGCTGCCTTTGTGTTATCTGCAGGCTTTTTGTAAAAGAGCCTCTGTGTCAGGGACATCTGAGCTGCTGGGGCACCTGGAATGCAAAAGGTTTGACAGCATGAGAGTACCTTGCTAAACCTGAGTGAACATTTGCTTTACCAGCCAAGGTTCTCTTTGCAGCACCAATCACTGTCCTGGCTCCCCCTTCAGAGTAAGACTCTCATTGTCTGGATGTCTTCCTGCTCGTGTGATGACTCACTCTGTGGAGGTGCCAACCTCTCTCCGGTGAGTGCAGGGGCACTGGGGCCACCTCGGAGGTTGTGAACTGGGAGGGGAGAATTTATGAACACACACACACACACGGGCTTCCATGCCCCAGGACATTAAAAAGGGATAGCAGCAAACACTGAGCAGCACCCTTGTCACCAGCTTGGCAAACATGACTTGTTTACAGCTCAGGGGCTCACACAGTGCATATTCCAAGGAGGCAGGTCGGGGCAGGAGCTGGGAGAGGTCTCCATAGGCCCATCTCACCCAAGTCAGACCAAGCTGCGACTCAGTGAGCAAACACAGCCGAGCACTGGAGCCTTGACTGGACTTGCTGCAGTAATCCTGAAACTTCTGTTTGCTTCCCAAGGGGATTTACCAGTGAGGGAACAACCTAGCAAGGAAGGAGAATGGCAGATAATGTTTGCTTCCTTTTGATATAAATATATTTCCAATGCAGGGTCCCTCAGTGCAAACATTCCCACAAGGAAAAAACAAACCAAGTTATCATAGACAGCCGATAAATGGTAGCAGTAATAACAACAGCAGCAGCAACAACAGCCCCAACAACTAAGTCTCTATTTTCTTTTGTAAATGGGGTTACTTTGCCCTGACAGAAGAATGCACTAGGAAATGATGTAGCATCATCTAAGGAAATGACACCTCTTGTATTTCCCCACTTCTCCTTTCTCTGGTGCTCCATCAGGATTTTGTGAGGCTATTGCAGGACACAAGAGGGGCACACTCTGAAGAAATCACTCTGCTCTCCTGGTGCCACTTGTTGTTTTGGAAATCAATCCAGCCCCTGGGAAATGAGGGTGCTTTCTCTGAAAAGCAATTTCAACCTACTTTGTTGCTCAAGACATGCCATATAAATGTAGTATGCTCCTCTGGTAGAAACTTTAAAATGCATATCATGTGGGCAAAGACACACAGAAATGACCCCTTGGTCAGTATTGTCATGCAGAGGAAAAAACTCCCTGCCCTCCAAAAAGGCACTGCTTGAAAAATGAAGTCCTTGAGGTTGACATTATTTTATCTGAGTTTCTGTTACTGCTCTTTGTGCATTAATTGCTACATGATGTGAAAAGGAAAAACAAGGACAAAAGTAAAATCTTGTACTATTTCTTGCTTTAGACATTTAGCTTAATTTCTTATTACTTTGTGCAGAAGTTCAGCATAAAATTACTTAGCCTCCAGACACTGAGCATTACAGGTGTTGTAAATGTTAGATGGTCCACCTGAGAGCCCTGACTATTTTTAGAGGGATAAATACAGGTGAAAGAATCATTTGTAATGAATATCATTCAACAAACCATATCTTCCATTTGCGAATTGTTCGTGAAGAGATTGTAATTTTCTTGAGCTGTTTGCTGAATCACTTCTGGAAATCATTCTTCACTAGCAGCATCTTGGAGAGCAATTTGCTGGGAGCATTTCATATTCAAAGCTTGCAACTTGAGCTATTTTTATGAGGTATGTCACTTCCCTGGTAGGATCCATTCCCTAGTTAGATGAGTGTAACTCCTGAAGTTTGAATTTGTGTTCTGTGTGTTTCCAGTTATGAATATGAATTTTGAAACTTTGCAAAGGTGTCCTGAATTATTTGTTTGATATCTGTTTGAAATAGATTTGCTTTTTGCAAATATTGATAAAACACGGAAAACAAAACCAGCAAGGTTGAGGCAAATTCATTACAGCACTTAAATGAACATCTTGGCTGCTCTAACCTCCTGAGATCAGGCTCTGTGCTTTTGGTATGATGGCTGGTTTGCAATGAGTGGTGTATCATCTAGGGTCCAACAAGTTTTGGAAATGCTGTTATTGAAAAGGTAGAGATAAAAAGCCTGATCAGAGGTCAGGCTTAAACAAAAAATGTTAACACTGGTGATGAGTGGGTGCTTCATGTGACATTCAGAATTACTGACCCTGATATCGCTCAAACACAGCCATTCTGCTGACTTGGGAAGAGCCTTTCCTGGTGTCCTTCATCTCTGCCACAGCAAAATTAATTTCCAAGTTTTCCTCAGCTGAAACAGTTGACAGGCAGGAGATTAGCTGGAAATTAGGTCATCTGGGAAGAACAACCCTCTCTTAAATAATCCCAGAGATATTGTTCAAACCTGAGGCTGCAGTGGAGGCCTTAATGGTGGATAAAAAGAGGAGAAGGCCCTTTAGACAAGGTTCATGTTTCTGTTGGCAGTGCTGTACGAAGTTGTTCCAAAATGCGTGATAGTGCCAAGGATTGTGTTCCTTCAGGCTGGGCTTGGCTTTTCCTCTTCATGTCCCCACGATGACAGCTTGTGTTGAAGGTGAGGAAGGGTGGAGTGCGTGGGAACCCACTGGAGGATAGTTTTCTCCTCACAGCTCTTTGGTGCTGCCCCAACCTGTGCAGTGCCTTGGAGGAGAGACATCCCTGAAGGGCTGAGGTATGAACCTAAGGACCAAGACTGTGCACAGACAATGTGCCCCTCTCCTCTCTCCCTCCCAACATCAGATGCAAATGGCTGCCTATAAAAATTTGCCTTTTACATCAAAACAGCTGCAGGAAGGCAGCTGAAAATGAGGCTCATGGGTTTGTAGAACTGGAAGGGAAACTAAGCCTTTTAATATTTGCCTCTGCACTCTTCCAATCACACAGAGAGAGAAGGCCTTATCTTTTGGTCACAAAAGAAGTATTGACAAGGCCTCAAGTAATCCCAGCAAGACCTGTCCAAATAAAAGTTTGCAGACCACAAAGCTGTGAAAATTAAGGCGTTCAGAGAGTCTATCACTCAGTCGGGAGCAAGTACTTCCTGGGAGCCCACAGCCACTCTAATAAACCTGACAGAGACAAGATGCCTCTGGCATCTCATCCACCTGGAGACAGACAGAAAAGAGACAGGCACCTTTCCCAAAGGAGCATGGCGTGGTTAACAGAAAATCCTCAATTATAGGTGATCAGGATTCAGGGCTCCTACTAGTGGATGCACTGCTGGCCTTCCTCAACCCAAAGGTTTTAGTTAAAAAGGCAGACAAATGAACTACTTTAGCCCAGTAATGATTTCATAAATGCACGTGTCTAAGTAATGATTCCCTGTATTATGCCTTCCTCCCACTCCCATTAAGCCATCATGCCTGGATAATCTAACACTTTGAATTAAGCCCTCCTGGTTTACCCATTCTGTACTGAGAAATTCTGCCTGTACTCAGCAAATCGCTGACCCCATTGAGTCCTTACAAGTACAAAATCATTCATTTTATTTATACAAGTCATCCTACAGGCCAGATTTATAGAGCAGGCAAAGTAAATGCACCTGTGTTGATGCAGTGGTAATTTCATCGTGTTCTGTCAGGGGGAGTCTGCTTAAAGATGACACTTTCATGGTGCAGCTTGATGGGGTTTGGCTACAGAACAGCCCAGCTGGACAGCAAGCAGGGGTGAGCAGAACAGGGCTGGATCTGAAAGTGGCTTTTGTGGCTCTTCTATTCCTAATAACATGCATTAAAAAAAAAAAAGAAAATAAGAGAAAAAAGGTTCATTTTGAAGAAGAGGGAAAAATAACTACTCATTGGCTGCAAGAGGATTAACAAGGTACTTTACCATACTATTAGAGGGGAGGAAGTCTTTTTATGGAAAGTACTGTGGGGAAGATGATTGTTTTTACTTGCAGTTGTTTTCCTTGCCTCCCTGTTGTTCTTTTTTTCAGTTCTGTAGAACAGGCTCAGAAAGTGGTACAAATCATATTATTTGTTAATGTGCCAGCCTGGTGAGTGGAGAATTTTTAGTGGTCTGCAAAGAGAACAAGCACAATTCCTGTTATTTGTTAATCACCTCTGTGTGCTTAACTTTCAAAGGCTGTTTTAAATATTTATCCTCCTTTTTCTCCAAGGATTTGTGTTTTCTTCCAAGAAGAAAATTAACTCTATCCCAGCCAAAACCAAGACAGTAATGTTTCATTCCTTCCTGAGCCCAAACCTGGTGGGCATAGAGAAGGTAACGCTCACAAGGAATCATTTAACATCTTCAGCTTTCCATTTGAAATCTGAAAATGCAACTCAAGGAGTCCTCTGTCATGGTAAAGAAAAAAAACCTAACAAACAACAAAACAAACAAAACCCACAAAAAAAAAAAAAGACCCAACCAAACAGCAACCACAAACCACCCCAAACTTTTGTTTAAGTAAGCAGCTTCACACAAACTCACCTTTTAGCATTACTAAGAAGAAGTGTGGCAAGTTGCAGCTGCTGGGAATGGGTCTCTCACAGAATAAGCCCTGGCTTGTCACAAACTTTTGGTGAACCAATAAATGGCCAGTCTCAACACATTGTATTGCAGCTATTGTGCAAGTCTACCAATAAACAGACAACCCAGGTTGCCTGGTTCTTACTCACCTCATTTGTCTGCCCAGGAGATGGGAAACAGCTTAATGAAATTAAGTACAGTGAGACTTCAACTCCTTTCTTTTTTTTTTTCTGATATGTGACCTTAAATGCTTGCAATACTGTCGAGTTCCTTTCAGTTTTTTTGTGGTATAAAGGGCCATTAAGTGAGTCATTCTGAGGAGATAAAAGAAGACAGCAAAGCCCTAACGAGATTCTTCAGGGTCCTGCTGGACCCTGGGTAGAAATTCCTGGATGAAGTATGATTGCATGGATTGTTTCTCTATGGGATGAATCACAAACAGGCATTCAAACACCACAATGATTTTTTGTTTTTTTATTAAAAGCATTTCTTTCAGCTTGATAAATTGGTTACTCTTTCCCATGCAAACAACTCTGATTATTCATCATGATATTTGTGTGTTTTTAATTTCCCACAAGAGTTATATGTGGGATGGAAGTTTTCTTTTATCATTTGATAAGGCATTGTTTTAAAATGCCCATCATCCAATCAGGGAAGATAAGCCTAGTGATTGAAGTCAGCAATTACAAAATCTGTATACTGAGTACCTAAAGGTTACAGCTTACAAACAGACAGATGACAAGAAAATACTGTGTGATACTAATCACTAATCATAGCTTGCTTAAGACTGACATTTCCAGGAATCAGGATCAATCTGCCAATGATTCACTAGCTGTAGAAAGGATTAAATTCATAGCATGCATTATTTGAAGTGAGTGTTTTGATCAGTTCACTATCAAAAGCTGATTCCCATTGGCTACAGAGGAAGGAGGCAATCAAAGTCACCTCTATTTTTCACATAACTTGGCTTTTTTTCAGTTAAATACTGACATCAAAAATTTGTCATACAAAGACAGAGCCTTGTCTCTAGCCCTGTGTTACACACAGTGAAATGCCAGCCCCACTGATTTTGGTGACAAAATTCCCACTCATTTGCCCTCATGTCAGAGAATTGATTTTTATTGACACACTGGGGAGCAATTAATTATTTACCCATCAGCCTGAGAGACCATTTCAAAAGGATTTATTTAAGGTGCTGTTCTTTAAGAATCAGTTATCTTGAGGCATGTGATAACTCATACAGTTCACTCTGCTTAAATACCTTCCACTCAATTAGCTCGCGTTTTTATTCAAGAGAGGAGATGGATAGGTCTCTTCAGCTGGCAACGCTTTCAGAGTGTGTCAGGCCAAAGGGAAGCTAATTACAGGGAAGAGAGAAAAATGTGGAAAATACTGTTTGCAGAGGGCACTGTAGAGAGGAAACTTTGTTGTGAGCAGCCCTCTCTCACATTACACATGCTGAAGCTGTACTCTTCTGACCGTAAGATTAATGATGCCAAGCCAAACTTTATACCCATGTCTCAAGGGTCACAGGAAAACTTCTTTTTTTATCATCTGTTTCTCGTTTTGCTGGCCACTAAGGTATTTACTAAGGAATTAGTATATATCTAGGTTTAAGTAGATTAAAATAGAAACATGCCACTGTTTACTGGATACATCTGCTCTCATTAGTATAACTTGTTGCTGTTGGCATGAAGCAGTTTAATTAAAAGGACAGCATAGTTTTCTGTGGAATCAGAGCCTGGTCCCAGTGGGGCTCCTCAGCCAGATGTGAACAAGCAGTGCCTGCTGTGGTGGCTGCAGAGAGAACCCAGGGCAGCCCCCTCTCTCTCACCCCTTCAGGCAGTCCCTCCTGGAAAGGGGAAGGACAGAGCAGTGCTTCCACTTATGATAGACCTGTCCTTTTTTTTTCTTTTTCCTTTCCTAGTTATCCTGCATTTACTTTAGTCCCACTCATTCCATTAATGCCTACGAATGTTGTATGTTTGTTAATGACTTAGGTGTAGGATGCTGCTGGAGGAAAGTCTGGAGGCACCATCTCGTCTGCTGCCCATGTGGCTGTGACAGAGCAGTTTGTCAGTACTCGTCTGCCCCAGGACCCAGATGGGTTCCAGAAAATGCTGTGATTGTCTTGAAAGTTATGAAAAAGTCAATTATCAGGGTCATTTGCCTTGTGTTGCTGTGTTTTGAGATGATACTTGGCAAATGTACTTAGGGATTTTTTCCTGCAATGGTGTAGGGTTAGAAACTGGGCTGGATCAGGAAACTAGTCTAGCATGTGAAAAAGGGAAAGGTTTTCAAAGTACATGGCCAAAGAATACTCACACTGAAGTCAAAACCTGGTGGCCAGACCACTTTTCTGGGATTTTGAGCTGGAATAGGATTTGGGACATGTCCATCCTAACCAGTTTCCCTAGCCAGGAGCTAGTGTTTTCCTGTTTTCCATGGGCAATCCACCCCAGCACTGAAAGATAAACATCTGAATCACAGGTGTGGTTGCCCAAAGCTTCCTGGGGTAGTCACCAGAGAGAGGAAGGTTTCTTCAGGGAGTCACTGAAAAACCTTGGAGATCACTTCCCTGACATCTTTTCTTGCTATAGTTTACTAAATAATATAAATCCTACATTTCAACAATAGGGTGACTCAGTTTTCTAATGGAATGGGAGGAACTGGAAGATCCAAGTCCTGCCATGTCTGCCTGACAACATAATTTCTGCATCTCTCTCTCAGCTCCACCTTGGACCAGCCACGTGCTGAAATGACACTGTTTTGAAGGGAAAGATGCTGTCATCTCTCAACCACTTTTGTTAGGAAACAAAATCAGCCACCTACTCCTCACCCAGCAAGCAGAGCAGTGTGGTTAAAACATTTAACTTGTGGTGAAATCTGAGGCCTCTGCTTTCCGTTCTTTCTGAGGCAAGAGCACAATTATGCAGCTGGGTGTTTTCTGAGGTGGTTTCAGAAAAGTGCCGAGTGGGCAGGAGCTGGTGGGGCCTGGAGACCTGTGCTGTGCAAACACAGGGGCACACCTCTTCCCCCAGAGGACTTTAGTGCACATCTGGGATGGGGAAACTTTCTGCTCCGTGGTGGCCAAAGAGCTGTTGAAGCACTTTGAGACATTTGGCCATCAAAGTACAGTAGAGGTGGACCTAGAAAGGAGGGGAAATGTCCTGGGTCTGATGAGCTCTGTGAAGCAGTGGGGCTGAAGGTGCCCTTCTCCCATCTAAACAGCCAAAAGCAGGAAAACAGATGTTGACAAGACTTATGGACTCCTGCTTGGAGTCTCAAGGGTGGGCACTGGCAGACCTGGAGTTAAAACCAGCAGCCCTTGATGGTCTCATGGGTCCAGAGGCCATGGGATAGAGCTTCACTTGCTTGTTCTACCCTGTCCTACCTGCTTTTTGTTTCTAAGTAGCTCCTCACTGCCTCCCCCTTGGTTAGCAGCATGGAGAAGCAGTGAAGGGGAGCCAAGAGTCTGCAGTGGGGATGTGTTTGTGTGGATGAACACACTTTCCACATATAAAAGTAATAAAGGGAAAATACTACATAAGTTCACTTGCTGACTGTTTTGCTCCAGTGCCATGGCCCAAGAACAATCACCCAAACTCTTCCATGTGTGAAAACTGTAATATTGCAAAAGGCTCCTGTGTTTGCTATTAGTCATATTTCTTTATAACAACTTTCCTGTGTCAGTGGATACAGAAATAACTCCTCAGATTATGGACTGGAGCAGGGAGCTGTATTTGCTTAGTGGTGTAGCTGCACTGATTGGCATCCCCCTGCTCAGGAGAAATGTTTTTAACCAGCCAGAACAACAAACACTTTTGAAAAACCTACATGGGTTACACTGACAGCATTCAAATGTAAAAACTGCTTGGTGTTTCAGGAGCCAACACAATTATTTTTAATTCACTGTGGTTAGTAATGGTTATTATTTATTGTTTGAACACAGCAGCACCTACTGGCTCTAGCCAGAAATCAGGACTTCACCACAGTAGGTGTAAAAGGGAGTAAAAAGGTTTCCACCCCCTGAGTGGTCTGAGTCTGAGTAGGAAGCAGCTGGCAGAGTGTTTGGGTAGAACCAGCACAAGGGAGGAGCAGGAGGGAATGGGAAGACTGGTCTGACTGGCCTGGTTGTGCTGGGCTGGCTGCGTGGTGCTGGGCGGGCTGAGCAAGGAGCCTTATGGAGGGGAGGGAGCTGGTGGTGATGAGCTGTGCATGTTTCTGGGCAGAAGGAAAATGAAATCTGGAGGCGAGGCAGGAGCTGGAGAGGTGTCAATGCCTCAGTGACACGCTGCAGTTTGTAAGAGAGGAAGGGGAGGAGGACACGGGATGCAGGCGGAGAAAGGACTCACCAGTTAGCAGTACAGTGTGGGATAATGGGATGGGCAGAGGTGGCAGGAGAGTGGCAATGGTGTTTTCTCATCCAAAAGTACTGAATTGGAGGGAAAAAACCCCAGATTATCGATTTCTTTTTATTTTTTTCTTTTAATAGGAAGGGTTTTTTCCAAAAAACCCACCTTTGGAAAAGCTAAAGCTAGGCTGTTTGCCTTGGCAGTTTCCAAGCTGGGATAGTTGTGCCAATTTCACATCCAGCCTGCAGGATGCAGGATACCCTGACACCACCCTTTCCCAGCCAACCCTGCTGGCAAAAGGCTCTGATGGCAAGTGGGCATTGGTGTCTCTCCTTTTTCATCCCCATCCTCACTTCCCAAGATCCAGAGCTCTACCTCTGCTGAACTTGGCTTCAAATCTTTCCATTCTCTGGAAAGCTGTTGTCCATCTTCCTCCCTATTCAAGAATAACACTGAACCTTCCACAATAGTTTTGACAGTTTCATTTTTTTTCCTACAACAGAAAATGGAAATTCTCTACAGAAGTGATTTTCTTCCACAAATATTTAGTTTTCTTTCCTAAAAACATTTTTTGCTTAGAGCATCATTCTCATGGAAAACTTTGTGGCCTTAGTGGTAAAATTGCAGTGAAGGAAATGATTTTTGCAACATTATTTCAAATATATATGGTTAGGAAGAGTTTTGTCTAGGCCAGGAATCAGGAAAAATAAAAAGTAATTAAAGTGTGTATGCAATTCTGTTTTAAGATCTCTCTTCTAGAGCTGTCTCCATATAATGGCTCAGAAATGTCCAGGGAAGTTCTATCATTTCTGGTTTCCATCTCAGACTGAAACTGAAACAAGCAAGTAGCCTTATAAAAAACCTTGTTCTTATGAAGAGTTTTCTAATTTCCAATGTTTTTATCCTCATGAAGTTTAGATAAACATCCAGATTTTTCCTTTCTAAAACAGAAGCCAGACTCAAAATCTGCTGAGGTTTCCCCATCACTAATTATAGTGTGTATGTGAAATTATTTGCTCAGAAGGTGAAGGGTAGTGTTAAATTAAAATTAGATGCATCAAGAACAATGCTTTCCTGCCTTGGCAAGTGTAGGGGGTTGGTGCTCTGAAGGCTAGTTTTTGCTTTGTCACATTGTTTTCCTAAATGATCCAGAAGGATGAAACTGAAGGAGTGTTGTGGGTTTTTTAGAAAAACAAACAAACGAAAAAATCTAGCTTGGGGGAAAAAAAGTAATTCTCTGTTTCATCATTTCATTTAATTCTCCCTGCACAAACTGGGAAACATAC
This sequence comes from Corvus cornix cornix, assembly GCF_000738735.6. Taxonomy (NCBI): domain Eukaryota; kingdom Metazoa; phylum Chordata; class Aves; order Passeriformes; family Corvidae; genus Corvus; species Corvus cornix. The sequence continues at coordinate 7,369,906 of NC_046335.1, forward strand.
ATGTTATTTTTCCTCTCTCCTCAAGGAAAAATGCCAGATAAGGACATGTCTTATTAGCCCACCAGAGGCAGGATTCAGCTCGACTGTTGTCCAGGGAGTGAAGAATGTCTGTGTGTGAGCTGGGCTCATTCCCTGCTGCCCAGGCCAGGCCTCCTTGGGCAGCAGAAGGGGTTCCTTGGCTGCAGCAGTAGCCACAACACTTTCCCAGCTGGACTAAATGTGTTTTCCTCACAGGCACCTCGAGCAAAGATCTGTGCTGCTGAGAGAGGTGGAGAGAGATGCTCCAGAGATGAAACACCACGGTCCTCTCTTGACAGCCAGCCTTGTTTTGTTAAAAATCACATCCTGCATGTATGGCTTGCCTGAGGCAAAGCCCAGCATCAAGGCAGCGTGTCCACCCTGAAACCAGCTCCTTGCAAATCGAGGTAGGCACCTTATTCCCTGTCAGTTCCCAGAAAGCACAGAAATGCTGCTGAGCTCCTCCTAAAACTCTGAATGTCATGTTTCCATGCTGAGAGCTGGGTTGGCTGGTCCCTCGATCACTGTGAGCCACATCAAACTTATTATTGTGCAGCAGCACATCTTCTTCAAAGTTATAGATGGCAGTTTGCTCTCCTGGTGATTTTTTTAACTGTGCAAAAAGTGATTATTTGAGTTTTTTACTTCTTCATGCCATGAAAACTTCCTGAGTAGAAATATCTGGTGGCTGTGAGTTCAAGCTAAACTACTTCAAATTATAAACAAGAGTCTTTAAACACAGAAAAATCTTACAAATGGAAAGACTTTTCAACTCTCATTTTTTAAAAATAGCTACTGGGTGGGGTCAGGTAGGGTTCCTGAAGTGTTTGACCTGGAATAAACAAAAAGGAAATTTTGGAAATTTTGGAAAGCTGAAGGATTTGTGTTTTTAAAATCTGTGAATGTTTTACAGAAAAGAATGCCTGGCTTTTCTGTGTACTACCACCAAGATTATCCTCTAAAAATGGCAAAATGAATGCAGTTCCCTTTGCTCAGTCTAATAAAAGTCATAACAGAGGTAAACCCAAATAAATTTGTGATTGTTAATTTCAGGGTGGCAATTGAAAAAAGAAAACCAAAAAGCATAACAAACCACAACCAAACCAACACCCCCCTCCCCTGTACAATCTGTGAGCTAAATTCCCCTGAAATTGCCCAACATTTGATCCCAGTGACACAAATTATTGTGAGCTTGGAATGATATCAATTACTCTCCATTACTACCCAAGGGCTTGCTGCTATAGTGGTTAATAAGCCAAATCCTAAGGTGCCCTTTCCATTTGTGGGTAAGGTCAAAAGCAATTAAGGAATGGAGGATCTGTGGTGAAAGCTGCACAAGTGCAATATTGGTGGTTTGTTGTTTTTCTTTTGTAAATCAAAGTCACATCATTCAAGCAGTGCTGGGTTTGATCAGCAGATGGGCTCTTCCCAGTGCTATCCAGACTCAGAGGTCTGTGGAAAACCAGCTTTCCCTTGATCCCACCTGAACTGTGGAGCTGTAACTCGTGGCTTATCAATGACAGTGCATTTAGGGTGTAGTTAAAGCAAGTAGGTGGCAGAAAGAATCCAAATGACATCACATCTTTTGAAAATTTGAGATACTTTTATACAAGACAGATGAATCATCATATAAGTGGACAAACTGTTCTCTGATATAGGTATCTGCCATATTAAAAGCACAATCTCTGTGTCTGACCCTACTTTTAATTTCAGTTTAGCTCCATTACTGGGCCAAGGTACTTTCTGTGCACCTGAATATAGAATCCTTCTCAACAGGATGAGATGAAGTCATCTCTCCTTGTGACCAGACCCTCTTGAGTTTCCTCTTGCAAACCTCACTGTTTTTTTCCTAAACTCAGAGTAATTTTACAAAGGCCTTTTTTTTTGTGTGCATTTCAACTCTTCACTGAAAACTGGAGTATCCAGAGGCGGTATATGATGTCAGTGAAGTTAACTTCCTCAGACACACTTGTCCTAAGGAAGACAGCATTATGACCGGGCTTACTTTCCATAAACTCATGTTGATTGCATTAATTATGCTGCTATCTGTTAATTATTTCCTGATTTTCTCCCGTATCAGATTTTGCGTGCAGTCAATTCCAGATGAACCTACTGATAGTTATGCAAGGGTTTGCCAGTGACCTCTTCCTACACTGGTACAACAGCATTCCCAGGCTTTGGGACTCCTCTAATTCTCCAAGAGCTTGAGGTCAGTGGCTCAGAAATCTGCTCCACAAATTTTCTTAGAAAGCAGTGATCTGCATTATCTTGGCCTGCAGACAAGTTTGGGAAGATTAAGTCTTCATGTACAGACTGCTCCACACGGGGATCCCTGCGACAAGCTTTGGCTATCTGAAAGCCAACATCCAGCAAAAGCTTACCAGGTGGGCCCTTTCCTGAGTCAGAGGAGAGCAGGGAACATTGTCAGAGGTGGTTCCTGCCATCCCAGGGGAGCAGGGGCCTCTGCAGATTCCTATCTGTCCCTACTGATGAAAGAAAAAGTCCAGTTCACTCAGAGAATGTGGTTACTTCTTGAGTTTTTTATGTGTGAGAGGCAGGTCGTACACTGACCTTGTGCTCCCCACCCCAGAGACTGCACCCAGAAGATTTGAGATTCTCACCCTGTGACCAAAACAGTCTCCAAATAGAGACCCTTTCCTGGAGATCTCTTTCTCACATATGTTCTTACATGCCTCACCGTGTCTTGCCAGCTGTCTGTAGCACTCCTCATTGCCATTAACATATTCCAGCACTGGTTTTAGTCCCTAAAGCTACAACTTGCTTCATCACCATTTTCTTTATTTCTTTTATAAACCAAATTTGCTTAAACCCAGGGCTTTTCAGCCTGTAGAAGGTTCCCTATGGGTTTCTGGCTGGTAGCACACCCACAAGTGCCTAGACAGAGGTGTGTTTGAGTGTGCTGGAGATGTCCAATTCAGAGAAATAACAGAAAATAGTCATTCTCAGCACATTTCGTATGAGCAGAGTATTGTCCCCCTGTAAATAACCACACTAAGCAGGCAGCACTGTGGTCAGACGAGGTTCCCCTTGCCCATCTCAGCCTGTTGTTGCCAGTCCCAAAGGAAGTTCTCCAGAGAAAGTGGCCTTTTGTCTCCTCCCAGACTGGGTAGTTTGCATAATCTGGTTAAATAAAATGAATACACACAGGCACAAAGAATTGTGGGGGAAAGTAAGGCTGAGTGGTCCATCTAATCTGACATCAATATAATAAAATCGTTTATTTGTGTACACTGGAACAACTCCTTGGGACTGTGGTCTATTCCTGTTTCCCAACAACACTGTCATTAAAACAATGGGCAGTGTAACTACTGTGATAAAAAGGCATTATTGCTTCAGTTCTTCATCTGGCCCATGTGCAGAAGGAAGAGGTTTTCTTTATAATCTCCCTGCAGAAGGAGCACAGGGACCAGAAGGCTCCTTCTCCCACTGGCTCTGCCCGTACAAAAGATTTCTCCACACCGGAGACTGCAGTGTGAGAGCCTTTGTCTTAAATGAAAGGGCATAATGCAGGCCTTCTGCCAGCACTGGTCACGAATGAAAGCAGCTCCTTTATGTACCAGCTCACTGCTGAACTGCAGACAATACTGTAAAATCTGTACTCCTCGATTACCTCAGCTGCCTTCGCATTGCTGGAGTGCTGCTGAGCCTTAAAAAGGGGCTGCAGGCGCCAGGCTGGAGCTTCACAAAGTCCGTGTCAGTAGGAGAGCAGAAAACCTGCTTGCCCAGCACAGCCACCCTGGTGAGAATGAGGAGAGTGGGTCAGGAGGGAGATATGATTAATACCTCCAAAACTGTTGCTCCAGCTATTTCTGCAGTCAGACCGTTTCATTCTGGCAAACTGCATCTTAGCTTCTGCTCATTTCAGTTCCATTTAAAACCTGCTCATTTGGCAGATTGCTTGGTTGCTGTGAGCTCGCTGCCCAGCTCCTGTAATACCAGACTCTGCAGGAAATAGCCCAGAGGTGAGCATATTTCCACTGGCCTTCATGAAAAGCTCTTTTGAGTGAGTCCAAGAGCTCACAGAGAATCTGTGAACATGGCCTGGAGAGCCAAGATGCCCTTTAGTTTGTGTCAGTGCCTCTCCTTGCCCTCATCAGACCTGCATTGCCTGCCACCCCTGAGGTACCTGGGCTGCAGTCCTTCCTGGGCTTCAAAGTGCTCTAGTGGCCTCTTAAATCCTTCAGGTTGCTTAAAGAGTGCCAGTCTGGCTGCTGCAACTCCAGCTTCCATAAAGCCCCTGCCTTAGGGCTCTGACAGAGTGAAGTACTGACTAGGCTAGGGACACAGGGAACTGCTCTCCCTGGCTGCAGCTAGAATCCTGGAACTGTTAAGGGTGGAAAAGACCTCTAAGATGGAATCCAAGCATAAGCCAGCACCACTGTTATCACTGAGGACACGCTGGCAGCAAAATCCTCCCTGGCTCTCTGATGTGAGTGGCTGCAGGCTGGTGGTGGGGCTAAAGAATATCAATAACGTGCTGAGATGACCACTGCTATTGCTAACATCCTCCTTTAGAAAATGTTTACCCCACTGCAAGCATAACTGATGTAAATTGAATGTGTCAGGCTGAGTAGAAGCACCTACCCCCTTCCCTGAGCTGCTCTCCCCTCGTTTGACAAGGTACAAACAGAAAGCCCGTTCACATGTGAGCGGAGAGTACCAAACATTGCATCAAAAAGCAGAAGCCATCCTGTTACAATCTGCTGCTTGTCAGGATTTGACAGCGTTGTGAAATATAAATGATCTCTGCGATAGCAACGCCTGCCTCAGTCACCGGTAAACAACTCCCCTCATTAAAGAGATGCTTTAGAAATGACAGCACCAAATTATGTTAATATTTTTAAGAAGTGCTCTTCAGCCAGAGATCCTAAAATGAGGTTTGCCATTCATTTTCCAAAAACCCATTTCTTTGCAAGCAGAAGCAAGTGGCCTCATGATTGAAAAGCTGATGCCATCATACAGGCTCCAATCGGTATGAAAATGGAGCTGTTTGGATGTATGAGAAAGGACTGTGGAGGAGGAGATGAACTTTCTCTAAAGCTCCTTTTTTTTTTTTGCTTTAGAATATCCTCTGTAACCTTTTTAGCCCCACAGATTGTCTTCAGTCCTGAGTTTGTTCAATGCCTAATTCAATATCCTTAGCCATGACAGTAACTCACAGGTCCAATCCTGCAATACCATCTTGCTAATGGTTATAAATGGCTAGAACTGAAACTTGCTTGATCTGAGACTGTATTCTACTGTTCAGTGCCCTCTGCAACCTTGTTAAAGGAACAGATTCAGACATAGCCCTTGGGGAAAAGTCCTGAGTCATTCTGCTTCCCTCCTTAGCATTTGGATTATCCTTGGAGATTTTTCAGTTAGGTTTTTGCCTTGATTTTGCTTATCCCTCAGATCTGGTGATATTAGAGCCCAAGACAGAATAGCTGCAATGAAATCGTTACAGATTCCACCTGCATCCTTCTCTAAGTCAGAGAGAAATTAACAGAATAATACAGGCTGCATGTATTTCTCAAGTGAGAGATCACCGAGATCAGTCCTTGTCAGAAATATCACTAGTAAGAACAAGCTATAGGCAGTGACAGATAATATTTCATAAGATTTCCAAGCTTCTTTTTTGGAGGATGAAAATATTTGATCCTCTTCTTGTCAGCAGGCTCCCTCTGAGCTACTGTTATAGTAACATTCCCCACTAAAGGTTCGGTTTCTCTCACGCTGTCTACTCCTACCCTTCAAAAGGGATCTGGGCTCCTCTTCTGCGGAGCTCTGGCTGTGCCTACCCATGCACAGGAGCTGCGCAGAGATGAGACCCTCCACCCGTTGCCCTCTGTAAGGGGGATCCAGAGCAGGAGGCTCTCCTGTCTTTAATGTGTCAGTGAAAGTTATTTCTGCTGGGGACAGGTCCTGTCAGTTCTGCATGCCTTATCTTCATTACATTGTTCAGTTTTAAATTTTGTGAAGATTTTTAGCACAGTTTAACCTGTCAGTTAAGTTCTTCCAGGATGTCATTCTCTTCTCTTCTCTTCTCTTCTCTTCTCTTCTCTTCTCTTCTCTTCTCTTCTCTTCTCTTCTCTTCTCTTCTCTTCTCTTCTCTTCTCTTCATTTTCCTTTTACCTCTCAGAATCCCACCTAATGGTTATATTATATATACTCTATACAGGTGGCTATATCCTCCATATAGCTGGCTGCAGCAATGTTAATACAGTTTGAAAAAAAAAAAGTAATAATTTCTACTGATGGATCTGAAAACAACTGTAGACACTCCTTGTCTTGACCCTTTCAAATTGTACACGTGAGTTCATACAAGAACTTCATGCTAATTCTGTGTCTCAGTTTTCTACACATCAAGGAAAAAACTCTTGAGTGTTCTTAAACCACAAATATTCCAAGTAACCCAGCTTTCATATTTACAAGCATAGCATATGGATGCCATGTGTAGGAGTAATCATGGTGTTATACAGCAAAAGAAGACACTGCTTGGTTCCATGACCACCGAAGTGTGGTATATGATGCAGTAGTTACTCCCCTTCTAACCCTCCCTTTGAAAATGTTTGGTTATTATCATGCCCAGGATTTTTGAAGAGCTAATGATAAATCATATGTATTTTTTCTATAAATGGTACGTGTCCATTTGTGTTAAATAGCTTTCCATTTTTGAAATGGTCTTCACCAAGCTGCCGGTGAGACAAAATAATTTCCCTTGCAGTGGCATAGAGCAAAGTAAGACTTTCACCCTGACAGAGAATTTTGACTTTCTCCATGTAACATCCATGTCTGTTTTGACACATGGAGACCACACACTGCCCTTGCTGTGTTACAATTGGTATCCTCAGCAAGGTGAGTGAATCATTTGGTTCACAGCAGGGCAAGGCTTGAATATGGAGGAAATGTATATTTAAGGACACTGTCACTTCCAGGCTGAGATTTTCAGGAGTGATTTCCACCCACAGAAGTTGTGCAAGTGTCCTGTCAGCTTTTTAGGTAGATGAGACAAAGGAGGAAAATCCATAACTAAAAACGTTGTTTCCGCACACCTGCACAACTCATTGTAACAGCGGCTTTAGTTTAACCTTGACATTTTGTTGGCACCAGGAGAGGCTGCAGGTTAACCACAGACTGCGGGCACTCCCCACGGGACACAGGCAGTCTGTTTGCCTTCAGGGCACGGACCAGAGAGGGGGTGCTCTGCAACACAGCTCTGAGCCAGCCCCACAGCCAGAAAGGCAAGTTTGGAAGGGATTTCATTGCCTGCCTACTCTGGCCAGGCTGTCCTTAGTTTGCCACAGGCTGGGAAGGAAGGTGCCCACATCTTCAGCATCCACCCACAGGCTTGTAATGCATCCCCTTTGGGTTTGCATTTCTTGCAGTGTGAAGGTGTTTGAAAAGCACTGGGACTGTGTTAGACACTGCTGCAAACAGGTAACAACTATTGCTATGTGGGATGGATTTCTTTGTATTCCTAGGACATGCTTGCTTTGGTCGGTGTTCATGGTTCCCCACCTTCCCACCTTTGCTCCCAGTATTAATGAGATGCAGTTAGGATGTAGAATCAGTACAGCTATTCTGGCCTTTTTGCAACAGGCATGTTTTCTTAATAAGCTGCTTTTTTTTTTAACTTGCTTGGTTTGAAAACACAGAATCCTGATACATTTAATCTGACAAGGAAGCCGCAACTGTCAGGAACTGTAGTAAGGTGTGAATGAAAAGCTTATGCTGACAGAGGAATCTGGACTCATAGCTCTGATTTCCTTGGGCAGGTTCAACCGTAGCCTGCTGACAACAGTTAGACATAACACAAGAGCACAGCTCCTTGCCAGATTGCTTTTCATAACACTGTGTGGTTGTTCTTTCCCTTCCTCTGCCCTTAAGATGAGGGGAACAACCATCCAGAAGAAAGATGGTGACAGAAAATCCAGCCTGCCTGACCCGAGGAGGGTTTCTGTGGAAAGCAGGGCTAGCAGGGCTTGGATAACATTAAGTGAAGCTCCCAGGGAAAGAAAAGAGCCTGATATTACTCACCACAATGCATGTTGGAAGCTTTATTAAGACAAAACAACAGTATAACTTACAATGTCTTTCTTGCAACAGTTTCTTTAGGTTACTTCATGTTGGTCAGTCCATGCTAACAACTGGGGCTTGACTCAGTATGAAAGTGGAAGATATTTACCCTGTTTAGGAAAGGACTGTAAGAGAGCATTTGGTAAGTTATGAGCTTGAAAGTGATATTGTTTTAGCAATGATGGGTCTCCCTCTTGGCTCTGTGGAGTAGATGGAAGATGAAGTGCTGTGTGCCTGAATGAAACCATAGGTTCCAGGCTTGCTCTCCAATTCTGCACTGCTGATCTTATTATGAAGGAATGGGAATCAGTCTGCCTCTCTTGATTTGAAAGCCCTTGGTGTTTATCCTGTGTGTGTGGATAAAATCCAAGCCAGACTCTCGGTGTCCGTGGTTGCAAGGAATATGGACTGGAACTCGAGTTTGCTGCTTGCTAAGAGCACCTCAGAGCCCTGCATTTTGGAAATGACAGAAGCAGAAGGTGGGTTTTCTTCATATCGGCCTATAAGCAGTGAGAGCTGCCTATGCAAGACAGCTGCAGGGCACACATACAGACAGGCTGAGAGAGCTGGGATTGTTCAGCCTGCAGAAGAGAAGGCTTCAGGGAGACCTTACAGCACCTTCCAGTACCTGAAGTGACTACAAGAGACCTGGAGAGGGACTTTCTACAAGGCATGTAGTGATAGGACAAGGGGGAATGACTCGAATTGACAAGAGAGTGGGTTTAGATAAGGCTTCTCTGCTCAGTCTGGAGAAGAGGAGACTGAGGGGAGACCTCACTGGGGTCTTCAACCTCCTCACAAGGGGCAATAGAGGGGCAGGTACCAATCTCATCACTCTTGTGGCCAGTGGCAGGGCCTGAGGAAACAGCTGGAGCTGAGTCAGGGGAAGTTTAGGTTGGATATCAGGAAAAGGGTTTTCGTCCAGAAGGTGGTTGGGCACTGAACAGGCTCCCCAGGGAAGTGGTCACAGCACCAAGACTTGACAGTTCAAGAAATGTTTGGACAACGCTCTCAGGCACAGGGTGTGATTCTTGGGGTGTCCTGTGCAGGGCAAGGCCCATGGACTTGATGATCCATGTAGGTCCCTCCCAACTCTGCATATTCTATGGTTCTATGAGCCTGGGATGGTAAAAACTGGAAAGAACTGTGAAAGGGGGAATGTGGGAGAATTTTCAAGCCCTTGGTTGAATCCCAGCTTGCTGTGATGTGGTAAAAATCTTCCCTGCAGCTGCCCAGACTGTAATCTCTGTCAAAGAGAGCAAATGCTGGTGTTCTGGCAGGATTGTTACGTCTGTGTTACAGTAATACCCATGTATACTTTTAAAATACCCAAATATTGTTTATACACATCACTGAAAATGATAAATATGTGTAACATTAACTCTACAAAAGACTTCTAATACACCAGCGAGTGTATAAAAGTACACCCACACTCTTATCATTGCTCCTTTAAAATAACATTATTTTTTCAACAAAGCCCAATTAAACCAACAAGAATTCCACGAAGAATGGAAAGTTCTCTGTCCTCAGACAGCTAATATCTCTTGCTTAGTCTTTTGAGAGCCCTAAAAGCAAAATTTAGTATTTTGTTTTCAGCAACACTCTTCTACGAGGAAGAAAAAGAATAATTTATTTTTGATTCATAGGAGAAGTGGCTGAGCAGGGGATCACCAGCTGGCATTTTGATTACTATCTTTGTGGAATATGTTATGGACTCTAATTAAGTAAACCATCTCGCACGTCTATAAAGTTTAGGGTTCGGTGGTGGAACCGCTTGCCTGTGGATAGAGTTGGACAGAGCATGTATCAAAGACAGTTATGTCTGTGATAATTCTAACCAGAGCTCTTACAGTAAATGCCAGATAAGGTTTGAAATGTGTTCAAGGGAGGGATTTAAGATGAATCCATTCCCTTCTGGTTTTGCTTAGTGTTGTTTTACAGAAACTCAGCTAACTGCAGTCATTGGTAAGTCATTGGAACGAGTGCTGCACTCCTTGAGGAGCTGTGGTCCTGGTCAGAACTGGGGAGGAGAGGTTCTGGGGAAAAGGTATAATTCCCACCAGGACTGACTTCCTTGCTTGCATGCTTGCTTGCTTCCTTCTTTCCCACTGTCTTTTCCCCCTTTCCCTCCCTTTCTCACTCCCTCTGTCCCTCCTTTCTCCAACAGTCCACCTTCCACATCAGTGCTATAAGAACCCCCCAATTAATCTCAGTGCATCACTGACAGCTTGTCTTAAGTGTCACAGCTATCTGAGATTTTGATGCACAGTGAAATGAAGATTATATGATCTTTCTTTAGCCTTTTTTCTTGGCCTGGACAACCCTGTCATAATGTTCAGTTGCATTAAATCAGTACATTTGGGCTATCACCATAAATAAGATGCACTATACATGTCACAACAAGTTCTTACGCAATCCAGGTCTCTGTGGCTTCATTTACCACTTACACCCTTCATAAGTCATAACAGGAAACGAAGCAATCTCTGTGATATGGAAATTTCCTCTCAAGTGCATAAATTATGTCTTAATGCTTCAATTGCTTGAAAAGTGGGATGGTCCCACAGGTCACCATTTCCAATCCAGTGATGGGAATTGCAAATATTAACAATGATTTCTGTTTTATGGGCAGGACTAACTTTACAGGTGCCATGGTTTAACACCAGTCAGCAAAGAAGCCCCACATAGACACTCGCTCACTCCCAACCCTGTAGTGGGATGGGGAAGAGATAAGAAGAGCAAAAGGGACAAGTAAAAGTGATTTCTGGGTTGAGGTAATGGGACAGAAAAGGAAAAAAATAATAATAATGATGGTAATAGTGATGACAGAAGAATTGGATATACAAACTTGCTCACCACTCGCTGGTTGATGCCCAACCAGTTCCTGACCGGTGGCCTCCAGCCAGCTTCCCCCACAATTTATGTACTGAGCATGACCTCATATGATATGGAATATCTCTTTGGTCAGCTGGGGTCATCTGTCCTGGCTGTGTCCCCTCTGATCTTCTTGTGCCCCTCCAGCCTTTTAGCCAAAAAGCCCTTGACTCAGGGTAAGCACCACTTAGCAACAGCTAAAACATCTGTGTGTTATTTCTCGCACTAAATCCAAAACAACACACAATGCCAGCTACTATGGTGAAAATTAACTCTTTCCCAGACAGAACCAGGACAAGAGGCGTGAGGGCTCCAGTTTAATTGAATATGGGGAAAGAAAAGCCTTAAATTTAAATTTGCAAAATCAGGTAATGATGGCAGCTTTACTTGGTTTTCAGGGATTCTATAAACTCTCCTAGCTCTGAAAGGCTAAATCACACACTCAGCTCCAGTGTCAGAACTTTGTGTCTGCATTTTCAGCCTGATGCCCATGGCAGGGATAAGAAGGACATGGACCCATAAAGGGAAGGATGCTGCCCAGGGACCTGCCCTCTTCTCCATGTGTGCCACAAGTTTGCCATGTGCTCTCTGGCCAGCTGCCTCTCCTAAAACTTATGGACATGTCATTGCCTGCAAGCTCCCTTGGTTTTTGAAACTCAGCTCTCTTATAGACCCTCGGTGTTTTCACAATTGATTTCCCCTGGAACTGTGGTGGTTCAGCATCTCTCACAACTGGGATGAGTGTAGTTCATCAGGAACATTTCTGAACCTCCAAAAATATGTGCAGATTGGCTTTGGTGTACTCATTTCTTCTTGTTTGAGCACTAAAAATGCATTCAGGCAGTCTCTTAAAGTCATACAAATAACAGTCATTGAAATGGAAAGCAGCAAAATTATGAATATTGTATAATGCAATGTTAAATTACAAATAAATAAAACATCTGGGGCCAGATGTTGCTATTGGATTCCTGTGTGGAACTGCCATTCCTTTCAGCAATGTTGTGTGTGCACTTCTGAGAGTGGAGTTTGGCCCTTGATGAAGAGAAGCATTTTTTTAATGCAATATTAATGGAGGATGATTTCTCCACTAAAAACAAGTTGAGGGCTTCTCTGGAACAACCTTTAATAACAGTGTGGGGGGTTGTGGGGTTTTTTTAAGGCTAAAAAGAAAGAAAACAAGACAAAGAAATTGGAGAAACCTCTACAGAGTACATATGGTGAGAATAGGGAACAGACAGTATAAGCAATTTACTTGAAGCAAGCCTGAGTGTTCAAATATCACTCAATGGTTTTAAAATATAGAAGAATGGTGAAAATGTGTGTAGGAAGAAAAAGACATGATAAACTTTCCAGCCTCAGGTGGACTTGTCAAGTACTGAACTCCCATTTTTCCTTTTTAAAAGTCTGTTGAATCTTTCCCCAATAAAGAGTTTACTAATACCCCATGGGCAGTTACAGGAGAGAAATGGCCATTTAATCAGGGAAAAAAATCCCCTTCAGAGGCTTGCATTGTTTGGTTGGGGGCAGGTTGTAGTAGGATCTGGAAGATAATTTGCACCAGGGATGATTTATTTGTGGGTTCCAGTGATGCTTGTGTTTGCAGGTGATGCTTTGTCACCGTTTCTCCTCCTACCCTCTATGCCCCTGCCTGGGCTTGTTTGCATGTGCTTTTCAGAGCTGGAAGGAAGCCTTTGAGAGCGGTGGCTGTTATTTAGAAATGTTCTGGAAGGAGTTAACTTTTCAAGAGACACATCCCAGTTTCCAGCCTGCAGCCTTGCTGCAGCCCAGCTGGGTCTGCAGAGCACAGTGCACCCAGGCTCAGCACTGGTGTCAAACCTGTGCATGAACAGTGAAAGAAATTAAAGATCAGGCAGCAATTAACTGCTTTCTGCACATCTTTTTGAACATTTTATTAAGGTGCTCTTAGTCTCCATAAAAAGTTGTCCACTTTCTCCTGCCAATTCCCTGCTCTGCATCACAGGAAAAAGAGAATTTTGCATCATCCAGCCCTCGAGCTGCGCCAGCAGCCTGGTGCCCAGTAGTCCAGCCAGGGGAACCCGGCAGCTCCAGTCAGATTGGGAGCTCCCAAGTTTCAAAATAAAGGCTCAAGTGTGTGAAACTACATTGTGAAAGCAAAGGCATGCATCTGACCCCAGACAGCATCAGCAGTCTGTGCCTTTGGAGAGGAATTGAAGGAAAGATGCATAAAAGTAATCTCCCTTTGCTAGAAGTTATTTATTGAAATAAAACCCAAGCAATCAGTGACCAGGGGAAGACTACAGACTATCTTATTTATTAGTGGCAGAGAAAGAGAAAACTCACTTTTTGACAGTGTCCTTAATGTTTTACAGACCTATCTTCCTGCTGCTGCTTACTCTTGTCTTTTCTTGACCCATACCAGCCTGTGCAAATTCAGTCTTCTGCTCAATGTCCCCTCTCCATAAAGTCCCTTTAAAAAGCTGACTGCTCTTGGCCTGTGGTCCTAACTCCTCACTGAACCTACCTACAGATGACAATTTCCCAGGTCAGGGCAAAAAGCCTTCTCTTCCAAACAATCAATCCTTCAACCTGGAAATCCTTTTCTGGCACAGCAGGGGCAGCATGTTTGCTATTTGCTACTTTGCATTTCCTTAAACGGAAGGAGGAGATAGAAAAAAAACCTGCTCAACAGTGTTTTGGTCGCTGCTGTGAGAAATGACATCATCAGTAACCCAGCCAGATGGGGCTGAGCACCGTGTCTGTGAAAATGTTCATAGGAGCACTGAGCACCTTCAGACAGATGCTTTCCATTAGACTAAACACAGGTATTGCTTTTAAAAGTGTGCAAGGAAACGGAGCTGGAGACCAAAGCCAACAGTAAAACACAGCTGTACTTTAGCCTTGCTGGCCCCCCCAGTTGTTTTTCTTTTCAAGGCGTGGGCTCAATCAGGAAAATGGAAAAATGGTGGAGAAGTTCTATGTATGTCTCTTCCACACTCTGGATTTTATAAGGTAAGCTTGAAGTTTCTCCTCCAGTTTTTCTTATCCAAATGTTATCTATACCAAATCCAAGTGCTAAAGCTGGAGGGGGAAAATTGAATATGCCACTTTTTGCGTGTAAGAAAATTGTGCCAAAGCTTTTACAGGGCCTTTAAAAATGGTGTCTCTAAATAACACCTGCACTATACATTTTATATGCCAGTGTTTCAATTTATGAAGTTTCCTTTGGCTATGGCTGAATGCTATCCTGCTTTTTATATCTGACAAGAACTTCTCTGCCATGTCTCTGGAGATTTTGGACTTCAGGGTGTTAATAATGAACATCTTATGCTTGTTTTGGTGCCCATGTCTGACAAGAACAGCACTGGCTTTTAAAAGCCCTTTATCTGAGCTGAGTGGAAAATGATGTTCCCATGCCATGGGACTTTTCTGCGTCTTCAGTATTTTCTCTTCCTATGCAGAAATAAAATGTGTGCTAGGTTTGTGACAGATTGGTTTGCTGCAACATACTTTTGGTTTTTGGTGATGTCTGCTCCTTTGCACAGAATTATCTGGCCAAAAGGAAATGAAAAACGCCCTCTCCAATGTGTGATGCTGGATGCTTTGGCCAGGCAGACACAGCAGCAGCAGCAGCAGCAGATGCTGGTCCATGAGCCCATCCCTCTCTTTTTCAGGTCTCTGTGCAAGAGCAGTGCCTTTCTCGCAGCTCCAAGGCATTTCCCAACAGGTCTCTCACAAGCCATGAGTTCCTGCCAAAAGAGTTTGTTTTCCTGAATCAGCATTTTCTGACTGGGAAGAAAAAATTTTGATTGCTTCTGCTCGCTACAAATGGACCGACTGAGAGTCCCAGGGAGAGAGACTTTGCCCATCACATCCACTTCAGTGTGGGCCTGAGAAATACACAGTAACCAATTAGCTTAATGGAAATCTCCCAATATTTCAGCGTGGAGAAGAGCTGATACTTTTAAAACAATTGCATGTTTAAAAATACATGTTTCAGTCATCTCCAGCAGCCTCATGCTAACAGCATAGATCTGTTCCAGCAGCATAAAAAAGAGAAGGTTCCATTATCAGACACTTCAGCTATTTCCCCTGACTAGTCTAGAAAGAGAATACCAAAATCACTGAAGTGCCCTGGGCAGACATTTTATAGCAGTGCTGGCTATTTCATTGCTTGAAGCAAGTCTATAATAGCCTTTTAAGCATCATTCAGCCTGAATTATCTGCTTAAGACATGTACATAAATCTTGCTATATTACACAATATTTTTCTGCCCCCTTTCTTGAATTTTAGTCCTCCAGCTCAGGTTCTAGAAAAGGAGCAAATTAGTTTTCCTTCAGTTACTCATCAAAGCCAGTGGGAGGACTGAGTTATGCCAGGAATTTTTGGCCCAGTTTATCATATTCAGAGGAGTGAAATTCTATCTAATGAAGTGGGAGAGGTGTTACAGAAAGAGGAGGCAGTAACTGACTTATTATTACTCATTTCACCTTGCTTGATTTTATGTCTTTTCTCTGCGTGTGCTCTGTGGTGTTGTAGTATCTGGATGATCCATTGACACTCATCCTCACACTTCCCTTCTGATGGAGGCTCATGTCCTAATCATGGGCCATTAGGAAAAGGATTTTAACCACCTTAACCCCTAATCCCAGCTGTAATTTCCAGCTGTTTCACATAGGTGTAGTTCTGGAAAGGGGAATAATCACCACTGTGTCTGCTGGGGCACCTCCTGTGAGCGGTGCAACTCCAGTGTTTGCATAGCAAAGCCAGGATGAAATATGGAAAACTTGCCCAAGGCAGGGAACAGAACTGAGACCCACCTGTCTGGATGAATGCCCCAAGCATCAGCCTGCAAAATTTACCTTGAATGCCTGTCCTCTCTCGCTTTGTGGAATCTCTAATTCTCACTCTCACAAGGACAGTGACTCAGGAAAAGGCATGGTCTCACCTGAAATTTCAAAGATGGCTTAAATCTTAGAAGTTGAGTGAAAATTGGCAGTTATTGGAAGAGAGCCCTCTGAATTATAGCCCCACATAAAGACAGGAGGTGTCAATTCCTAGCATGCGCCACGAGGGCAGCAGTCCCCTGGCCAGACAGCTCATGGCAGCTTGGAATTGCTGAGGATGGAGATTACGAGGAAGAAGTTGTTGTTGTGTGGGCTAGAGGGCAGAAGACACAAACCCAAGGAAAACTGGGTCTTGTTAATTCTGCTCCACCAAAACCAATTTAATGTTCTCTTTTTGGGTGCTGCCTGTAGGTTGTAGTCTTGTTATAGCTGCTTGCTGGTGTCAGTTTTTCCAGGAATTCTATATGTCCCTGTGCTGCTGCTAAGCCGAAGCAGGAGCCATCTATACTCACATATACACAGGCAGAGCTGTCCAGATTTGGTGTAGGAAAGTCTGGTGGATCTATTCCTAGCAAACTGTGAAGTATGAGGAGTGATATATTGGGGAATTTTGGCATTGAGACTGAGAGGCAGTGCTGTTCACAGCCCCATTCCCTCTAAAGCTGGTGCCTGTCCATAGGACTGTCCCCCAATCTATTGCAGGAAAGAAGATGCTTCTTTTTACTGGTAGAATGGAGCAGAGAAGAAATGTAAATCTATTGCCTGCTTGTTGAGCTGAGCTGTGACCTGACCATGCACTAATTGGATCACGACAGCCAAAATGTGTTCAAGTCCTACATGAGGGCCCTCGGGGCATGGACGTGTCCACGATGGGTCTGTGTCCGAGAGCTGCCTGTTGCATGTTAGTATGCTAGCTACTGAGCTAATCTTCCTGCCTGGAGTCAGCACACATGAGGTGTGTTCAGGTGACATCTCTGGAGCCTGAAGGTCACTGCTGATGTCCTGCAGCACTAACGCTGGAGGGACACACTCTTCTAGTGATCCAACGCCAGCATCAACACTGGAAGGACACGCTCTTCAGCCACCCATCCTTTCCTCTTAAATGTGAGGAGCAGCAGCTCCTGCTAGGAGTGAGAAGACAAGTTTCTTTCCATAGATGATCAGACTGCCAACAAAAATCCCAAGCAATCTGTAGCAGGGTTTGTATGATGCTGACAAATGCCCACTGGGAGCACGGCTGCCACCACCACCTCGTTCTGCAGAGGCCATCGACTGCTGTCAGATGATAACAACTTTGGATAATTAGTGTCCTGAAGG
Source organism: Corvus cornix cornix (assembly GCF_000738735.6). Lineage (NCBI taxonomy): Eukaryota > Metazoa > Chordata > Aves > Passeriformes > Corvidae > Corvus > Corvus cornix. The sequence continues at coordinate 7,387,017 of NC_046335.1, forward strand.
GCTTGAACTCAGAGCTCAGAAATGAAAAACTGCATTAGAGAGCAGCTATTGCCTCCTCACCCCTCGAGACTGGTTGTGTATGTCGAGCTCAACAATAACATTAATAAAAAGCAATCCTAAGAAAAGCAATATAGCAGGCTAAATTGCTTCTGCTGCGTCTTGGGCTTACATTTCATTACAAATACCTTCTTACTCAGGGTATGGTCTTTTTAAGTCATTAAGACAAGTCCTGAAGTCCTTTCTCAGTTTTCACTCATACCTCAGATTTTTTCTCATTAACTTCAGTGGACGACTGTGTCTGACTGGAAAGTGAAAGGGGGTCTTGGGATTTGAACTGCTGGGAATTTTGCTTGAGTAAGCAGCAAGAAATGTGGCCATGATAATAACCTTTTCTTTTTTTTCTTTTCCCCAATTTCTTCATGTTGCTTTTCTGACAGCTCTGAAAGAGTGGGAAGAAAGCTGTTAGGACTCACCACCTTTTTGGTTTATTTTTGAGGATTTGTGAAATGTTTTTCTTTTGAATTTCTTCACAGAAAGTCATTTCAATTGGAAAGCCATCATATCTCATTTAGAAAATGTCAGTTAAAACTGGTAAGGGCATTTTTCAACTAAACCAACATGAAGATATCAGGATAACTACCAAAACGTTTAGATCAACAAAAATCTGGACTTTGTTTTTGATTATAAAGGCCCCAAAAGTTTTAACTGATTTTTTTGCCCTGTTTTAAATTAGAAGTTTGGCTAAATCATTCCCATAGAGACTGTGTTCAAACAAGGACATGTTTACATATCTGCCTCTGATCATACAAGATAGTGCTGGATTATGGGATGTGCTGGCTTTTCAGCCCCAGAGAGTGGCGTGTCCTCCCCACAATCCTGTCCCTCACCAGAAACATGGACTACTTAGATAAGAGCAGCTTCACTCCTTTCCTGACCTCAGGAAAAAAAGCTCTTTTTTTTTTTTTTTCTCAAGGAGAAAGTGACACCAAGGGCAAAACTGTATTTCAGCACTTCTGGACACTGCAGAGAGGCTGCCCCAATTTTATCAACAGAGGGTGAAGTGTTGCATGGGAAAACTTCATCACTGGAAAAAGTTTACTTTAGCCTATTTTGAATATGGTTTAGAAATCACCAAGGGGTTACTAAAAGTCAGCAAAACTGTGGATAGATTTATCTAAGATGAAATTAAGAGTGGCCAGCTCTGGAAATGGGTTATGCAGGTGTAGGGAAGGCAGTCAGCAATCACAGGTGTCTGGGACAGGAGATGCTCATGGGAGGGCCTGGGGAAATGCAGAAAGGCGACAAAAAGCTGTTGCAGGGCAATGACAGCTTAAAACTAACACAGCCATCTCTGCAATTAGCATATGAATATGCTTAACGTTTCCTCTCTTTTACCTGTGGTTTTAACCTCAAACCTCTTTTATCCTATTCCATGCAGCTGTATTGCTGCTTCACATTACCTCTGCTCTGCCAAAGGAGTTCTGAAGAAGCTGTGGCAGAAATGACCAGGCATCTTGAGAGGATGGCCGTGCCAATCTTCACGAAGTAAGTCCTTTTTCATACACCACAGTGTAATAATGTGTAATAATGGACATCGGCCCTTGCTCAGCCTCATTTAATGACCCATAACTGAGTGAATAATTCATTCAGAGCCTAGAGATCTCTCGTGGAGACTTGTTTTACCACAGGGCCCTGGGGAATGAAAACAGCAATAAAGTTCCAGCTTTTAACCCATCCATTTACAAAGCCTCCTGATATTATTGCATCCACGATCAATTTAAATGAACTTGTTGGGGGTTTACTAGCAGCCTTCCTGTATTTCATGCCTCGGTACATATTTTTTCAGAGCATTTACAGCTTTCACTTATTGTTAGTTTGAAGGGAACAGAGAATTCTCAACCACAAAGGCACACTTTTATTTAAAGCTTTAATTGTCTCTAAGAAGAGCCTGTCTGACACCCAGGCTTTTCGGAGTCAGTGATGTCGTTTATTATCCAGTAAACTCTTTTAGGCTTTGGGACAGGTTAATACTCCTCAGTACCAGTATAATTTTTCTTAGACTGTGTTACTGTGTTTATATGAGGATCCTCATTTTGCTTTGGCAGCAGAATTTCTTTTCTGCTTCTGCAAATTACAGAAGAAGAAAAAAAAAAAGAAAAGCCTTCCTAAGCTGGATCGCTTTGCAGCTGTGAAAACCTATAATAACTTCAGTCGGATTACAACTACATCAAAGGTATTATATATCCCTGAGTAACATATTTACTGGGCTTTTCAACAGCTGTATAATTAGCTCTGGATGACTACTTTTTTTCCTCCACATCTTTAAATATCCATATTCCAAATTCACAGATATTCAAAGGGAAGGTGGTTCTCCCTTTCACAGAAGGTGCACCCCACCAGATTTTTTCCTTAGCCCTTGGTTTTTTTTTTTCCCCCAGAAGAAAAAATATGCTTCAGCTTCCCTGTCCCCTGGTAACCAGACCCAACGTGTCCATCACCCCTTCTGGCTCACTGTGGCTGCCTGACTGATGAGGAAAGTGGTTCAGGCAGGGGATGGGGACGGAGTCCTTTGTGGCGTCCTCCAAGGAGGCAGCTCAGAGGCAGCAGCTGTCCCCAGAGCCGGTCGCAGTCCCCTGGCACAACAGGGGGTGGCAGAAGGTGAGGAAAACGCTCGTGCCTCCACAAGGAGGAATAAAGGCTCCATATGTCCCGGGCCCCAACAGATGCTCCTGCGGGATGACCCCCTTCGCCGTCCGCTCCCTCCCGCCTTCCGCCCGCAACCCCTCCATCAGCGGCCCTGACAGCTCCCATTCACGGGGACATCCCCAGCCAGGGTGGCTGTGGCAGCCCACCAGCACGGCGGGAGCTCCGCGGAAGGGGCTGGGAGCAGCGCTGCGCGGAACAACGCGTGGTGTCAAAAACCCTCCTCCCACCGCGCACGTCCGCTGTCATTCCACTGCAGACGCTTTTGTTATGCAATTATCTTTATTCTGGGAACAGGAGGGAAAAGAGGCTTTAAAATTCTCTTCAAGGCTAGCTGGGTTCTCCTTCCAGGGTTTTTTTCTTTGCCCTGCGATTAGTAGCAGAAGGCAGTGCTTGAGTGTTGATGCGCAGGGAAGTTTCTTCCCCCCTCGAGAAAACATCACAGCCTGCTGGTTTATGTTGTGCTGATTGCTCATTCCCATGGCCAGGACGGCAAGGGAAGGCGTGAGAAATGCTTTTACATGGCCTCAGTAGAAATGCTGATTCCCTCTTTTAATTTTTTTTCTCAGCTGATGGGATTTTGAACTTCGTTTTCTCCTTAGAAAGATTTCCTAATGTGACCTCCTAGCCTGGACTTGTCTGTTCCCAGTGGCTTTGCGATGCGTTGGCAGGCTGGCTCTGACGTGCAGGAAAGACCCAGCTGGCTGAGCACTTTCAGGACAAGCAGATAAGACAATTTACTACCTGATTTTATGAGAGCCATTTACACTTTGCAGAATTTTTTAAGCAGCAAGCCCTTAAGAAGCGTATTCTGAGCGTGATACCTGGGAGAATTGCACACACATTTCCTATCAGCAGCCGGAGAATAGTGTCTAACACCTGCTATGAAGAGCTTGAAATATATTCTTAAATGGCTTGATTGCTCTGCCTTTCCCCTGAGATGAGATGAGACATTATGGCGCAGCTTCTTTTCCGCAAGGAGACCGACTGCAGACACTTCTCCAGTGAAGCTCCAGAGCAGCCTGGCTGAGCCTGTGCTCGCTCGTGCTTACACCCCCTGGAATTGGAGCCTGTGCTTAAAAGCTGGCTTATGCTCACAGGGACCCTCAAGACCAGCAACTGGGAGGCAGCAGACACAGGCCAAAGGCAGTTTAGGGCAGGATCCTGCCCTACAAGGGTTTACAGAGCAGATTGAGAGCAGGGATAAACACCAGCAGAGAACTCCCTCGAAGTGTCCTTGCTGTGAGCACACACTTGTGGCTCTGCAGTGTCTTTTCCTTCTCTGCATCATCCCCAGCCACACTTGGGAAGCCAGCAGCAGTAGAGACCTGTTTTGCAAGAGGAGTGAAAACACCCACGTTGGTTTCCTGGCTCAATCTGCTTTATCAGAGCATCCAGCTACTCCCATCCAGGTGTTCTGCAGTGTCATCAGGAGGAAATCCTCCCACCCCTGGCCAGGTGAGAGACAGTATCCATTGGGGGATGGCTGAACACACCTTCCCCTGCATCCCCCAGCCTCTGACACTCCACCAAGCCATCGATGGCACTGAATATTCAGCTACCCAAGCACTGGATGGGTAAACCAGAGAACCCTCTAGACAATACCTCCCAAGGGCTTTAGCCCCAGCCTCTTTGGTGCTCAGCAGGTGGGAAGGAGGGGTGCTGAGAGACACACCTTTATAGGGGACCTTTTATCTCAGCATCTTGAATGGGAGCACATTTCCAGCCATTACCTTGCAGTCCTTGCACTCCTCTATGCCAGCTCACCCCACCACACACCCACCCCGTGGGCCGGTTTGTGATGTTCTTAGAGGACACTGTGGTTTCAGCTGGACTTGGTGGGAGCTGGGAGCTTTCAGCCCCATGGAAAAGACAGTGCAATCCGAGATCTAATTTATATGAAAAGAAAGCCTCAGTGATTTTCTATCACAGAGTGTTGGTGTTTTCAGACACCTGAATATACACTCTGCAAAGGAAAGAAGGAATGTATTAGGTATGTAAATATTAATATTTATGAAATAAATCCCAAAGTTTCAGCTCTTCTTTGGTTGTGGATGTCTTGAAGCTTATTCCATGGAGGATAATGTTTTTCTGCTAACAGGTAAAATGGTGGAAAAATCAGGGCAGGCAGAAACTCATTTAGCATTTCAATTAACAGGGAAAAGGCCCTGGAATTTGAGTAGCAATTTTTTGTAGCTTTCAATGAATATTTTCAAAGCTTTCTCAAATAATGTACTTTTCTTTGAACTTCAGTTGCTGGAAGATGCCCAGGAATTTCACACAGATAACAAGCCTTTCTCCTCACTGCCACTCCTATACCTGCAGGACAGTTCAACTGGCACTCCTCATCCCTGTTTCATGTTCCCTCTGCTTTTGTGTGGACCCTTCCCTCCTTGCAAAGGCAGCTGGACCTGGCTGCTGTAGTGAGGCTGCTGGGATGCCAGGTGGTACAAACTCCAGGCTTAGTGAGTGTATTTTGCTCTTGCAAATTAAAAAACACAAACAAAAGAATGAAAAAGTGCAGGTCTAAGGATGTGTTTATGGGACAGCTACAGACCTTCTCTAATTATTTTTTGGTCTGTGGAGGAGTACAAACTGATCCTTGCATAAGTTTTTTGCAAAATGGAATTGAGCCAAAATGTCTTTACTTAGGGGTCCTTCCATCTGGCAACAACAGGAAAATTTATCCTAGATTCTGTCAAAGTCTTCATGAAAAGGCTCTGTCAAACATTTGTGATGGCGACAAAACTTTTCAGTTTTACCCACGCTGCCTGGTCAAATGCAGTAAATTTTATTGTCCTTGTGCCAAATTTCCTAGTTTTTGGAAAGATACCAGCATTATATGTAAAATAAAGTGGAAAAAGCCAGCTAGGGAACAAACTCTGGTTGATCATGGAGAGTCACCCTCGCTGTCAGGCTTCTCTGACCACACCATATGGTATTGTTCATGCCCATCATTCCCGTAATTCAGAGCTGGGCAGAGGGGATGTGACTGGTGGAATTCAATGCCCATGATTTCTGATTTACAGCCACAAGGAATTGGATACTCCTCCTCGCTGCCCCTAAGCTATCTCATTAACTGGCATAGACCAGAAAGTTTCCAGGGAGGTGTGAAGCCAGCTGTGTCCCAGCAGAGCACAGGACTTGGCTCAGGGAAACCAATATCCCCTCCTCATGTTGGTGATGCTGTGATCTTCAGAAGCTGTACAGAACTGAGATGCCTGTAGTTAATGCTGAAATATTAGGTGGATACATCTGTGTTAAAGGAGGAGTCTAATTTTAAGCCTTTAAATTAACGGTCAACTTCTCTGTTGTGGTTTGGCAGGCAGGGGAGAGGAACAGGGCCATCCCTTCCTGCCTGTGGCATCGTATCCCCCGGAAAAGGGCCTGTACATCAAAGCAGCCCTCACGTGCTGAGCTGCTGGGATCTACAGTGCACATCCCTGGGGAAGGGCTGCTTCCCCCTCACTGCCAGCACTGCCACGTTCCCCCAGCTGCATGTGGCTGCACACATGGCCCTGGCACAGCCTGTCCTCTCTGGGGTTCCTGCTCCACACATCCCACAGCAGATGTGCCACAGCTGAAGCAGGAGGGAGTGCTCAGTAGCCAAAATTACATCCAAAGGGAAATCTGCAAAGGGCACCCACTGAGCTGATGCTTCTTCAGCTGCCATGGATTGGTATACTCCCACTGCTTATCCCAGGGTGATGCCACCTTGCACCAGGTGAGGGAATGGCCCATCATGGACTGATTTGCAGCTGTTCATTGACCCATGGACTGATAGAATGGTGTGTGTTGGATGGGACCTTATAGATCATCTCATTCCGACCCTCCTGCCATACCTTCCACCAGACCAGGTTGCTCCAAGCCCCATCCAACCTTGCTTTGAACATTTCCAGGGATGGGGCATCCACAGATTCTCTGGGGAACCTGTGTCAGTGCCTCACCACCCTCACAGGGAAGAATTTCTTCCCAATATCTAATCTAAACCTGTCCTCAGCTTAAGCCATTGTGCCTTGTCCTATCACTCTGTGTCCTTGTAAAAAGTCCCTCTCCAGGTCTCCTACAGATCCTTCAGGTACTGGAAGATGCTGTAAGGTCTCCCCAGGATAGACAATATGTTATTGTGGCTCCCCTGACCATCGCTCACGTTAAGAGTCCCTGAGTCACCTTGATTTCCATCAAGCAGTGTATTCAGAGTGAGAAGTTCTGAGTTTTATCTTCTGTGTCACAGTGACATTTTCAGCTTCAGGCTTGTGTAGGGTGAGACAACAAGGAGGTCCCCAGTTATTTGCAGACTACTTACCTTTTAATGGAAACATACTGCACCTCCCAGCCAGGAGATTCAATCCCTGTATCCATGTGGAAGTATAAATGACTGTATAGGAAGGTAAGAGTAAGGGCAAGCATGCTAATTGCATGTCCTCAAGATGTTTAAGAGAAAAGACATTGAGCTTTGTGTTGGTACCCCTACATAAAAATAGATTATAATATCATGCAATCAATAAAAAAATGAAAGAAAAAGAAACAGCTAGAGGAAAAAAAGACAAATCAGAAACTCTACCTGGTGGTTTGTAATGGATCTGACAGTCTAGTGGCTACTTCAGTAGCATAAACACACATTCCAGGATGCATTATGTTTCATATTGAACGTGTTAAAATATTTAGTAACTACATTGCTGTAAACATTGTTTTGATCTCAAAGTGCACCATATTTTAAAGTCTGTTGTACTCCGGGAAGAATTATATTCTCCAGCCTCCTTAATAAAAGCCACAATCTATGATGCTCTTGATGTGCATGGACTACACAGTATGATAACATTCTTCAAGAGGCCTTTAATGAATTACTGCCTCTCCAAATGGTTTTAAGCTTACAAAAGAAGATGTGTGCATGGTCCTAAACCATTTGGAGCCATTTTATTCAGTGCCTATTGATTTTAGTGCCAGTAAACCTCCCTGCTGCCTGCCTCTGATGAGTATTACATTATATCCTCCATAGCACACAATGGGATTTAGCGGCGCCAAAAATGTAATTTCAGCACAAAATACAGAAGTCATTATGACATCAACTCTCCCTTTTCTTCCAAACTTTAGGTACCTGAGGATCAGACTTCTGAAGAAACTGGTGCTATTTCTCTGAAGTGATTTCAGAGAACTTACTCCTCCATTTTTAAACTAATCAATGGGGATGAAATGGGCTTTAAAATAAGGAATTGCAAATTCGGTGGGGTTTTTTTCCTTCAAACAGCCTTTATATGGACTTATTAATATTGGTAGTGGCACACAAGGATGTTTGCTCTGTGCTTGGTATATGTTTTTATTTCTGAGTTCTCTCTCTTCTCCCCTCAGACAAGTCAGACAAGGTGCTCTGGTCAACAGGGCCAGAAATGGCTTTCCCTTTTTCCTTTCTCATTTACTTTTTCCTTTTTCCTTTTTCCTTTCTCCTTTCCTTTCCTTTCCTTTCCTTTCCTTTCCTTTCCTTTCCTTTCCTTTCCTTTCCTTTCCTTTCCTTTCCTTTCCTTTCCTTTCCTTTCCTTTCCTTTCCTTTCCTTTCCTTTCCTTCCCTTTCCTTCCCTTTCCTTCCCTTTCCTTCCCTTTCCTTCCCTTTCCTTCCCTTTCCCCCCAACCCACACAGATATTTCTGCTATTTTAGAACTTCCCCAGTGCATGCCAGCAGAAGCCTTATCCTTTCCCTTTAGCTGCTGCTAAAGGTGAAGATGCACCTCATTTCCTTAATTAATGCTGCATCTTCTTCGGCTGTGGCTAAGCAGAAGGAAGATACAGCCAGCATCCAACCTCCCAAAAAAGTGCTGCTGTGGGGCTGGGGGGTCCCCAGCTCTGAAGTTCCGTGGTTTTCCTACTGTGTCAGCCCTCCTGGAAATGACTTTGGTAATTTCCAGCAGTAAGAAGAGATAAAAAGAGGGATCTCAGAAACAGAAGCCACAGGCAAAGTACTTCTGTACCATGGGAATAGACATGGATATAAGACCCATGGAGATAAGGGGTCTATGGGAAATTGAAATATCCTCCCCTTGATCTGGTCTCCTGATGTAGCACCAGACCAGGGAGGAGAGCTGGGGTGAATTCACCAGCCAAAGAGCCTCCCCAGTGGCAGACTGATCTCTGTGGGCAAGTTGCATCCCCACTCAGCATCCCAGGATGGAGGTGAGGAGGGGATTTGCTCACCACCTGCCTCACTGGGCTCCTGCCTTCCGGTGAAGTGATGTAAAGCTGAGAGAGGTGGGTGTAAGAGCCTTTCAGCAGGCAATTAAAACAGAATGTTTTCTGTAATATATAAACAAGCCCATTAAGCCTGACTTTAATGGGGCTGAGATTCTATGATAAATAATTGAAAAGAAAGCTTAAAGTGAATTTCAAAGGTTTTTTCCCCCCTTAAAATGTATTTACAATGCTTCAGTACTTTATATAGCTTGAATGTTTAATCAATTGTCATTTATGGAGAGTTCAGTTCCTGGGGTTTTGTGATATATATGTGCTAAACAAGCCACTTGAATGTCAAAGCCATGGAGCAGCAGCTCTTGGGTTGAGACAGATTTGACACAGTTTGTAGAGGGCTGTGCAGGGGAAAAGCTTGTTCTCCACATCTCTGCTGCTCTCTGTAATTTAGAAGGTTCTTGGACCAGCTTGAATTCCTCCTGCTGTAGCACATATAGGATGACTGGAGAGGGACCTGCTAATTGCTCACCTGGTCCCCAGGTCCAGCCAGCAGCTGGCAAAGGCTCTGGTTTCTTTATCAGCGCTGAGGCAAAATCCCAGCCCTGCTTCAACAAGACCAGAGGAACAGGGATGCAGAACAAGTGGATGTATGAAAGGAGCAGCTGATGTTTATTGGGCACTAAACGTACTTGTCAGGTGCCTTGTTGTAGGTATTTTTCCAGGGCTGATGGTGATTAAGAATGTCAGGGATGATATGCTATTCCCTTCTCACTGAGTGAGCATTTATCTGGCTTCCACTAACACAAGGCCTGACGAGATGGGAATGTCCCTCAGTGCCTTTCAACACACATTTAAAATGTCTTGTAAATTAGAATCTGGACTTCCCATCCACTGCAGCTGCCCTCGCTGAGGCTAAACTGGCACTGCCTCAGGGACTACAGCCCACACCATGCCATTCAAACCCCCCAAACCCTCTTCTTGGTCCTTATTAGTCCCCCCTGACCTGTACTCAGACCAAAAAGACACAGATCTCTATTTTGCAGAGGAAAAGCTGGTTGTCTCTAAACCTCAGAGGTCAAGAGCACCTTTAAGACCTAGAAGATTCTTTTAATAGGAGATGTTTTGCAGAATCCTTCACACATGTTTTAAGGTGCTGCAGAAGTGCTTTGGGACTTGGGGCATTCAGAAGCTTATTGGTGTCCTCCCCCAAGCTTCAGGTCCTACTCAAACAGGACACACTGGAGAACTTTCAAGTTTTGTTTACCTTCACATGTCCTTTAAATGATTCTGTTTCTGTGCTGCAGTGATTTTGCTGACTGGGAGAATGCTTGTTCCCTGTCTTTACTGGGGTGTAAGCAGCAGAGACCCACCCATGACACAGTTGGAATTGGAACTGGCACGAGAAGAGTTAATCAGGAAGAGAGGCTCTCTGAGAAGTGAGCAGACTGGCACAGAATTCTCCCTGCTCAGAAACACAGCGATAAATGCCCAGATGGCTTTAAAAATAATATACATGTATATTTAAAATTATAAAAACAAGCACAGGAGGATGCAAATAATTAGATACTCATGGCAAAAGGGATTAAATCCTGCTCTGAGCAGCTGTGCTGGAAGTGGTGCAGTGTAGTCCCAGCTTTGCCCCAGTGTGCATGAAATCACAGCTCGTTCCCACAGAATCCCCTAATCATCCTTCCATTAACTCATATAACTGTGTGGGACTAGAGCAGATTTCTCAATAAAAATGATGGATAAGTAAATTGGGAGAAGCACTCTATCACTTAGCAGGTGTGAGAAGATTGACAGTCCCAGCACTGCTGAGGGAGGATTGCGTGCACTGACTCAAGGGTGTCGCTGTGTGGAAACGCCTGTGTGTGGCTGGGGAAAAACTGCTGTAATTCTCTCATGAATGAGAAATGGTGGTGCTGGAAGAGGTGGTGCTGGAACAGGATGCAGGAGAGCTGCAAACACCCTGCGAGCAAACTCTGCAGCACAGCATGGGCAGCAATGGGAGGTCCAGAGCCTCCAGATGTTGAGAAGAGGGAAGTTGTTGGAACAGGTTTCACAGGAAAGCAGTGGGTGCCCCATCCCTGGCAGTGTTCAAGGCCAGGTTGGATGGGGCTTTGAGCAACCTGGTCTAGTGGATGGTGTCCCTGCCCATGGCAGGGGGATTGTAATGAGATAATCTATAAGGTCCCTTCCAACCCAAAGCATTCTGTGACTCTCTGTGTCCCAGAGGATGAGCAGGAATGCTGGGGTGAAGGCAGTGCAGCAGTGTGGAAAATGGCATTGCAGAGTATACTCTTGTCTGCGACTGTGAGACACACTGGCCCTTGGAGAACCAGCACGAATTCTGCAGCAGCAGGCTCAATTGCATGGATAATGCAGTAAATTAATGGGAAAACCCCAAAGGCCTGTTCCTCTCTCCTGGTTAAAACCCAGCCTGAGCTCCTGCCTTCTCCTCAGAGTGGAAACTGGGGAGAAGGCACAGCTTCTCTGCTTCCCCCAAGGACTGGCAACCTATGGGAATGGGAGGAGACTCCTGAGGTCCCACAGCACACCCGGGTTTGACTCTGCTCACACATGGCTCCTGCTAAAAGCATGGTTTGAAACACATATGCCTTTGACTCACAGGATTCCCCTGCACTGGTATTGCATCCTGCAGCTCCTCCTCATGCAGCACTGATCGAAGAGCCAGGAAATCCTTCTTGTACTGAAATTCCCACCATGGCTCTTCCATTCAGCATTTCTGAGCACTTATAACATGCTCAGCAGCTAATTAGAAAACGTCAGTGACATCACTCAAAGATGAAAACTGCCTTCCCACCTCCTTGATGCATCCAGAGAGGCAGAGACAACAAGTCCTGGGTCTCTGGAGGGGCACCGTCACTGGCCCCTCTCTGTCCCCACCAGCCCAGCTCTCTGGAATGCACCTTCCCCGGTGCTGCACTGTCACTACAGCCTTGGGCTGGGGGGAGTGGTGGCAGGGAAACACCCCTGTTGATGAGAAAAAAGAAGTGGGGGATCAGGATTAATTTTCATACACGGTGCCTGGAGAATTAAGCGTTTGTTGTAAAGATTTATTGAGTGAGAAACAATGCTTTGCCTAATCCCTTGGCAGGGGGAGCCGCTCTGGCTAACGACTGGTCGATAATTAGTGCTGGGAAATTCCCACTCCCTGCTCTGCTCTGCCTCCGAAATATCTCAGGCGCTATCAAATCTAACACCAAATTGCATCCCAGTGTGGTGAGCCGGTCGTGCCGTCCTGCAAGCCTGTCAGGGCACTCTGCCAGCTGCAGAGACAGGGGTTTGGGACAGGGGGGTTGGCTACTGTCCCTCCCCTTGACCACCCTTCAGCTGCACTTTCCGACAGTGGCAGCGGAGTGCTGACAGCCCCAGGACACACGGACAGGCTTCCTGAAATGCCACGGAGGCCAAGAGACTTCCTTGAGCCTGTCTCCCCTGGCTTTTGCTGGGTTTCGATGCCTGGCAGTGCCTGTCATCCTGTTTTAAACCCAAAGATGAGGAAGTTTGCCTCAGGCACCCTGTGGGTGGGGACACCTCCACGTGGGCAGGGTAGAAAAGGAAAAAAGTATTTTCCAAGTCCAAGCACTGAAAAAAAAATAACAAACCACTGCCTGTTACATGGCTCTCATCCTGTGAGTGATAAAGGTGTGAAACAGGGAGTGTCTCCCTCTTCGATGGCCACGGCATTGCTGGAGCCACATCTGCTGGGAGGGAGGTGACGCTCCTGTCCCAAACCAGCATCAAGTACCATGATATGCAGGGAAAGGTAGTGGTCAGACCAAAAAGAGACAGGTGGAAGGACTGCAGTGTCAGGCAGTGCAGGCAGCTGGAAACCACTGCAATCACACCGTATCATCCGCTGGGTCTCCGTAAGTGTCACTCATCTGTTGCAGTGAGCAGTTCCTTTACAGATCCCGAGGCAAGCAGCAGCAGACAAACCCAAGATGTGCTCTGGGGTTGCACAAAAATCAGGCAGAGTCCTGCTGAAAAACACCCCGAGGCTGGGCTTCATCGCACTGCTGATGTGCAGCAGCGAGGAGCAGTGATGGCCATATGGTGTGTCAGCACCACTCATTTCCCCTCTGCAGGTGTCCAGGAACCGGCAGCCGGGAAGGTATTAAAGGAAAATGACATTTGCAGAGTAATTCTTCAGTGCTGGTCCTGAGTGAAAAGCACTAATCACTTCTCTAAGTGAAGGTTATACCTGACTCTGGGAATTTGTCCTCCACCTTTCGCTTTTGGAACCTCAGCAGTTCCTGCTGCAGAGCAGCATGGATTATCCCAGAGATGCAGTACCCCATCAGTCTTACTTAAGACTAAGGTGGGTGTCTATAAGCTATTCCTGAAATAAATTTTTACAGATTTTTTCCTTCTCTGTCTTTTTAAATGGCAGTCCTCTGACAAAACCATCCCCATAAGCCAAGATTTTCAGAAGTGACTAATGGTTTGGATGGCACTGGTTGGGTATTTGCGAGAGTGAGCTGTTGAGGGCTTTACTGTTCAGAACTTGTGAGACACCTCACACTTGGGAGAGGTCTTGACCATAATGCCAGTATTATGTTGTTTTAAAATTCACACAGCCAGGACAGGCACAAGAGACTACCCTCCCTGATAAAGAATGAACCTGGGGAAGGATCCAAGAGAGGGGATGAGTCTTGGGATGAGCTCCGTGGGCACCTAGACATGAATCCTACCACTGACCCTCATTTTCTTCAGACATAAAAATGTCCCCACACTTTTGAAATGATGCAAGTCATCTCCCGTGGACCACACTGTGCAGCTCACCTGATGCATGACATGGTTTTTTCAGATGGACTCTTATGGAATATTTTCAATAAGACTGCCTGCTTATAACATCTTCCATGCACTTCCTAGTACTTCTGGCGAGCTTTTCAGCTCACTTGATATATTATTAAGAGTAGCTATGAAACTAATTAACTGAGGAGAATGCTATTTAACTGTCAATAAACCTTTGGATCTCTGCCCTCTTTCCTCCAAATTTAGACATTCATTCTGCAAAGCCTTCTCTGTTCCCTACCCCACAGCTTCTCTCCCTTCCCTTTTCACAGCTTCTTGGAGGCACCTTTTTGTTTCATCTGGCCCAAGCTCTTTGTCCTTTGCATCACTCCAAAGCCTGGTGGCTGCCTGCTCTCCATCACAGTTTGTCAGGATATGATGTCTCACTGCTGCTGTGCCTCCTCCAGCAACCCATCACCAAAAACCTCCAAGGGGCTTTCTCCCAGGCCCGGGAGCCTGTCCCTGATGGATCCTCTGAGGCTTGTTCCTAACAGGGTTCTGCTGGGCATTACAGTGGTGGCACAATGTGAAGGTTGACAGATACAAATGGAAAGAGTAGAGGCGTGAATTTTTGCTCTTGCTGGACTGTGTAAGTTTAAGCCTCTTTAAAATACAGTTGCCTTTATTCTCCTGAGTCAGAGGGTAACAGCTCCTTTCATTCCTCCTTAGAACATGCCTTCCAGCAAAGCTCATCACTGCTGGTGCTTATTCCCCCTCCCCCTGGAAAAGCACATCCTGGATCCGCTGCTGTGGTGGTGCCACTGCTGAAGGAGCCCCAAGGATTCTGTGGTTCCCTGGAATTGTGCAGAAAATTCTCTTGACACACAAATAATGCCCCATTTCTCTGCACAATGGCCCTGTGCATACAGTGGCCTCACAGAGAACAACAGATGACTGTAGCTTCAGAGCAGATGTGCATGTTGTCCGTGTGAGCGGTTTTGCGATGGAGATCTGGAAAGGGAGGGGGAAAGGCAGATCTTTTGTGAGAAAATACGAGGAGCCTGGTAAAAAAACCCACAATAGAGAGAAAAAAATAGCTCTGGTATCTTCATGTGGTGGGCTTCGAGGACCTTGCTGATTCAGGGCTGACTGAAATGTGCTTTCTCTGGAACATAACCCTTTCTGTATTTGAAAGGCAGAGAAGAGCCTGACTTTAAGGTACAAAATTGCTCCTGGATTTGCAAAGATGAGTGTAAGGAACAATTTCTATTGCCTCTGGGAGAAAGTATAAAGGGCTTTGCACCCCTTGCAAAGCTCCTCAAAGCCTGGAAAATGAGATAGTGACCTGGACTTCTTTGGTTTAGTTCTGCATGAACTGTATTAAACCATGGCACTGTGGATCTGGACTGTCCAAAATGACAGCAACCAAAGTAGGTACCTGGGAATGGACTTTTTTCACTCTTGAACCCTGTGCTGGTGTTTCCCTGCTGGGTCTCAAGGTTGGTACGTCTGAGTTTAGGATCAATAGCCCAGCTTTCTTGGACACACTGCAAGAGACAATATGGAAGAAGCAGCAGCCAAAATAGCAACAACAGAAGTTGCAGCAGGCAGATTAGTGGCAGCAGCAGGCTCTGATCAAGCTGTTCTCCTTCTGTCACCATTTTGAGTGTTTATTGTTTAACACTCCGAACTGCTGCTGGTTGCAGTGAGAAGGGATAAAGGGCAGCACAAAGCCCCTGTAGGAATGCACGAGCCCACCCGGCTGCTCCAGACCGGAGCTGGATGCCTTCCCTCCCTTTCATTCGCAGTGTGGTCGGGCCCACCTGACTCTTGTCCAAGCCACACATCCTGGGGAAATGGTTGATTTTTCTCTTTGATAATTTGGTTATAAGCCTGAGGCCTGGAGACAACAAAGGTTCTGCCACTGAACCGCCCATCTGCCCGTGCCCCTTGCTGTTCTCAATCTGTTGGCCAAGGCCAACAAACTTTGACAGGGAGCTACAAAACTCCTGCAAGTTTCATAAAAACTGGAGACTGAATTGAGGATGGAGAGCTGAATCAATGCCCCCACAAAGCTCCTGGCTGCTGCATGTTCTGAGCCTTGTCCAAAAGGCAGAGGCAGAGCACATGATCAGAGCATCACCATGGAATGCTGAAGGGGAAAAGGTACAGAGAACCTGGAGGTGGTCAGAGAGAAATCCTTGGGAAGGAGGTTCTGTGTAGAAGATGCTGTAGAAGGAGATCTGGTGGCTTTCTGTGGGAGGCTCCAGAGGCAAATCTGTAGGAATCCAGGTTTAATTGTTTGTGCTGCTGACAGAACAACTTAATTATGCACCAAAGGTCTGGTTTGATTTGGCCTCCCTGTGCAAGTCCAGATAAGGAGGAGCACAGCTGAATGCCCTTTAGCTCCCCGGTTATGTTTAGACAGATTTCACTCTGATGTGCTGATATGGGATTTGGGGGAGGCGCTGCAGTTCCTGTTCGGGGATGATCCTACCCCAGAGCAGCCTTAAGGAAGCCAGAGATGCACATGACTCCCAGGATATTCGACTGTGCTGGAGAGCTGTGAGCCCCTCGTGCTCCCCACTGACAGAGGAACGTGATGCCCCCCTCCTCCCGCTGCTGTTGGAGCTCCTGTGGCCTAGAGTGCTGCCTTTCTATTTTAAATTAAAATCTGCATTTCTGAGAGCTGATAAGTCTTTTCAGGGTCTGCAGCTGGACTGTGAATAAGCTGTGAAGCCCTAATTTGAGTTCAGATGAGAGCCGTGTTGGGCTTTTCCTGTGAGCCCGCTCTGGTCCCTCAGGGACACCCCAGCAGGCTCTGCAGGAGCTCAGGTGAGCTGGGAATGAAGTGCAGGTCTGAAAGGGAAGATTTACTTTTTTTTGTCTCTCAACTTTGGAAAACAAAATAGAAGACTAAAAGGCTGTAAAACATCCAGTCTGCTACCAAATTGCTTTTTTAAATGTCTCCAACTTTACAAAAGTTGCACGTATTGCCATTAGACATCTCTTTCTCTGTTACCTACTTACACCTCTTCAAAGTTGAATGGAAAAATTAATGCTGAGCCTCCTTCCCCTCATAATCAAACATTACAAGACTGAGAAATTCAGAGTGAAGATTACATGGAACAGTCATTCCATAACAATACAATTATGATGAAATAATTTTAGCATCTGTGGTCCAAGATGAGATTAAATCTATTTTAATGGGATATTAGATGGGCTTTTTTCTCCCATGTTTTTTTCCTCATGGCGCCATTACAATGCAGAGGAATTTTTTTTGTTTTTAGTTGCCTCAATCTGTGATTTTTTTCTTTGCAAGAAATCAAGATTCTGTGCAGGGAAAATAAACAGAGAGTATTGCAAAACTTCTTTTTGTCCCTAAATTACCGATACACTCCCTCCATCTCAGCTTCACGCTGACAGTTTCTTTTTCCTGTGAATTTCTGCTTTTCAGGCTTTTTCCCCAAAAATAGTATTTCATATTTCCTGCATCAGCAAGGTTGCTGAAGAGTTGATTCACCCGGCTTCTGAAGCTGCCAGGGATCTCCATCTTGCTGAGCTGTATTTATAGCAGCTCTGAGTCACAAAGGCAGCACGGGGTGGCTGAGAGGCCTGGCAGTGCTGGCTCTGGCCGTGGGGCCCAGCTGGTGCTTTGGAGGGCTGTGCCCCTGCAGAGTGTCTGGGAAAGGCACTGCCTGTGACTCCTGTAGCTCGGTGCCCAGGCTGTTGCTCCAGCCCTGCCTCAGTTTCCCAGGACTCTGTGTGTGACCTGGGGGTGCAGCACCATGGTTTTCAGGGTGGCCATTGCAAGGCCATAAATCCACAGGGTGTCTGTTCAGCAGGTCTTGGACCACGTAATATTCACAAATTGTTTGCTCTCAAGTGAGCTAGAAAGCTTGGTTGCTTTTTCTTTTTTTTTTTCTAAACAAGCCTTATTTTGATGGCAAAGTCTGGGCTGATCTCAGATATCAAAGTGAACCTAAGGCTCTTTAGGGAATGATATAGTTTAAAAAGGTGTGGGCTGTCTCCATCTCAGCTGGGGAGGGCTCTTCTGTCTTTGCTTCATTTACCACAGCTTCTCCCCAAAGGCAGCCTCTTTCCTTTGATCCAGAATAAACTCTGGGAAACTGTTCACTCATGGATCACCTTCTGTGGCATCCTCAGTGAGTTATCTGGCCAGCATCACATGGGGGGCTGACCAGCTGCCTGCTCTTCCTTCTTCTGTTTTGAAGAATCAGATGGACAGATGGAGAAGATCTTTCTGGGCAGCAAATTGATTCCTTCGATAAACTGCTCAACTGTGAGGGCAGCTGGAGGTACCTCTGCAAGAGATGGATTCACACACCCATTATCATCTCTTAAAACTACCAGGACAAGGTGCTCCTAAGGCACAAAATTTGCTGATAACTTGCTCTTCAAGAAAACAAAAAAAAATTGGATAAAAGAAACCTGCATTCATTGATCAAAGCCATGGGAAAAGGGATGGAGCTGGTGTTACGGATCATCAGCCAGTTGCCTGAGTTGGAAAAAGGGATGTCATGTTTTTTGCCTTTAGAGCAAGAAGGTCTAATCAAAGATGTGCCAAAGAAAGGGATAGCCCCAGTCTCCATCTGAAGGCAGAAAGGAGTTCCAGTGAATCGCTTGGAGCCCTTGAGTTAAATGCATGTTGAGAGGAAACTGATAAAGATAAAACACAGCAATGGAAACCTGACTCAGAAAGAGCAGGTAGGTCCCAACTGTCAACAATAATCTGGACCTATAACAAGCGCTCTTGTTTGAAAATGAATCCAACTGAAAATGAAAGATTAAACAAGTGCAACAACGTAAGAATAAATTGCACATAAATCTCTCTGGTATTCAGGATCAAAGGAAGATTAAAGAACAAGTTATGGAAATGTGGTAGAGGCAAAGAGAACCTATTAAGTGATATCATTTAGTGAGTATATGAGTAATAGAGAGTTCGCATGTAAGTTTAGAGGAAAGGGAATGAACCTGTAGCTGTTGAAAGAGACTTTAAATGATATGTGGCATGAATGATATATGATGAAGAAGGTTCTGTAGCACAAACGCAACAAAAATATGACCCAGGAGCTGAGCTGGTAAGAGAAAACTCACTTTCAGTTGTGTGTTAAGGGTGATGGAGAAAGGCAAAATTATTTCAGTCCACCTTGCAATTTTGAGAATGTGAGGGTGGACACCAGCTACATGAATTCCTGTTGTAGGAATGACATCCAAGTAAGGATGCAGGTGAGTCCCCAGGGAAGGGAGTACTCCTGGAAGCAGCAGGGTCCATCACCTCCCCCTAGAAGCTCTTCTTTCCCTATCTTCCTCTGTGCTGGGCTCAGGTCACAGCCTATTCTCCACTGATGATGCTCAGTAGGGACTGCTTTTCCTTTGGGAAGCCACACTGAAGTACTTGTCTGTGCATGTAAGACTGTACACATTTATGCAAGCATGCACTTTTACAGTGACAATATTAACACCAAAAGGCCCTGTGTCAGGCACTTTGCCCTCATATTTAATAACCTTCTGACTCATAGGATATAAATAAATCAAAATGGAAAAAAGAGAGAGCCTCTTCTTGCCGAAGAAGCATCTTGTCCCAGTTTATTCAGTGTCTACAGCAAAATCAAACCTGAACCCATCACAGAATCACAGAATCGTGGAATATGCTGAGTTGGAAGGGACCCACAAGGATCATCGAGTCCAACTCCTGACTGCACAGGACACCTCAAGAGTCACACCATGTGCCTGAGGGTGTTTTCCAAATGCTTCTTGAACTCTGTCAGGTTTGGTGCTGTGACCACTGCCCTGGGGAGCCTGTTCCAGTGCTCAGCCACCCTCTGGGTGAAGAACCTGTGTCTAATATCAAATTTAAACCTCCACTGACACAACTTCAGGCTATTTCCTCAGGTTCTGTCACTGGTCACCACAGAGAAGAGATCAGTGCCTGCCCTTCCTCCTCACGGCCAAGCTGTAACTGCAGTGAGGTGTCCCCTCAGTCTACTCCATCCTCTGAGAGATTATACAGTATTAACAGTAGCTACTTCTCAGCAGTAATAAACTGCTTTTCTCTTCCACAGGTGACCCCTGGCCCAGGAACTGTCACAGGGAGCTGTGTGAGGGCGGGAAGTACACCTGGATAAAAACCAGAGTGGTGCTGGCTTGACACAGAGTTCACAGCTGTACAAACCCTTGTCCCCCTCTGTGCGGGGTGGCTTGGAGGCTTCTGGCACCTGGTCACGGTGCTTTTTTACTGCAGGAAACACTGTCTGTCTCTATCTTTGGGGAAAGAGGAAGCTATATTCAGGACAGGGGGCAAGAGGTGCCTGGGTCAGCTGAGGGGGTTAAGGGACTTCATCTCATGTGGGTGCTCAACCCTTATCATCGCTACATTCAAGAGGTAAGCAATGAATACATTGATAACCCTATGTCTGTGCTAATTTCAACCATTTAATTGGATAAATTTTTTTCAAGATAATTTTTTTTCTGTGTAGTCTGTAGTTTTCTTTATAAAAATTTGCCAGGAGAGTTTAGGAAAGGAAGAAAATGCAACAAGCCTTTGTCAATATTTTCCCATAGTGAAACCAGCTGGAAATTGAAAGAGACCAAGGTGGGGAAGGTATTTGCATGTGCAAAGGATGATATAAGTGCAGCTGAGATTATATCAAAGTAAAGACAGTACAAGGCAGTCAGAGGGAAGGTTTTACCTTCGCTTGGCCTCCCAACCCAAGCAAACAGCAGCCTTTGATAGCTTTGAAGGTTATTTCTTGCTCACACCTCAGATGGGTGTGCATTTGCTAAGTGCATTGCCTGTGGGCAATCTGATTTATGTTCAAATGTTTGCGGTACATGAGGTGCAAGCAAATCTATTTTTATATATGTATTTATTATCAAGGCATGCAAAGCACAGACTTTTCAGCCTACACTACACAAAACAGCTCAAAGCTGTGCCTGGCAGCAAAAAAGCTTTGTGGAGGTCCTAACCCAAGCCGTTGTATAAGTCCCCCTACACAAGCCCAAACCTAAGCAACAAATGCCTGCATGTAGTTGCTCACATCAGTGTCTCCACCTGTTGAATCAGTGAGCCAGGGGAGGGAGCAGGGACTGGGTGAGGTCCAAGTCTGGGGGCAGGGGTGAAGCGTAAGCATCTCACATCACACACAGGGGAAGGGAAGGCCATGTCCCAGCGCAGAGCTCAGAGCTATCACTGTGCTATCCCTGCCCCTGGGACCTGACCACATGGCCAGCACTGACCCTGCCAGGCTTAACCCACCCTGGGGCACTGAACACTGCTCCTGAGAGGAAAGCTGTTCATTTAGTGGACTCAGTGCATGTCTCATGAGACAAATTCTTCATTGCAGTGTTTGTCTCTTCATCCTTGTTTGGACTTGCATTTTTCTGGCTATTATGTAGTCAAACTGCATAAATAAAATATATCCAGCATTTTTTATCATTTACAGACTTCTCACAGAGCTTTTCACTTTTAGACACTTCACCTTTTCAAATCACTCATTAAATATTAATAAATTAATCCCTCTCACACTCCTCTGACGCATTCAAGATATTTTCATGATGATAGTCTTATGTTCTGTTTTTTATTTGAATATGAAATACATCAAGTGGATGCATCATTCAATACAATTAGCTGGCAGTTATAAACAGTGCCAGAAACAAAGCATGGTAGGCTGATTTTTCCTACATGTGTTCAATTGGCACTTAAATACAGGAAGTAAAAAAATGAAGAGCTAATGGCATGAATGACTTTTTGAAAGCTTGTGTTCTTCACCAGATTGTTTACTTGCTTCCTTCTGTTTCCACAAGTCCTTTTATTGGAAGTTATTAAAACCACCGGTAATATCAGCAATTTTTGCTGGGCTGAATACTTGTATTGGGATTGCATGGCAAGGTTTAGGTACAGGAGGGCTACAGGGGTGGCTTCAGTGAGAAGCTGCTGGAAGCTTCCCCCATATCCAACAGAGCCAATGCCAGGATAGTCCCACTGCAGGACAAGGCTGGGCCCATCAGTGACTGTGGTAGCACCTGTGGGATAATATATTTAAGGGGGAAAAAACCCCCCAAACAACAAATGGAAACTGAAGCTAGAGAGCAGACTGAGAACAAGAAAAACAACTCTGCAGACCCCAAGGTCTGTGCAGAAGGAGGGGAAGAGGTGCTGGAGCAGAGATCCCCCTGCAGTCCATTGTGTAGCCCATGGTGAGGCAGCTGCGCCCGGCAGCCCATGGAGGACCACTGGGGTGCAGAGATCCACCTGCAGCCCATGGAAGACCCCATGCTGGAGCAGAGGGATGCCCAAAGGAGGTTCTAACCCCGAGGCAACCCCTGCCGATGCAGGTTTCCTGGTAGGACTCATGACCCCATGGAAGGAAACCACAGTGGAGCAGTTTGTGAGTATCTGCAGCCTGTGGGAAGGACTCACCTTGGAGAAGTTCATGGAGGACTGTCACCTGTGGGAGAGACCCCACCCTGGTGCTAGGAAGAGTGTGAGGAGTCCTCCCCCTGCGGAGGAAGGAGCATCAGAGAAATTGTGTGATGAGCTGAGTGCAGCCCCCATTCCCTCTCCTCCTGTGCTGCTGTGGGGGAGGATGTAGAGGATTTGGAAGTAAAGTTAAGCCTGGAAAGAAGGAGGAGGGGGGTAAAGGTGTTTCAAGATTCCATTTTTATTTCTCATTATCCTATGCTGATTTAATTGGCAGTAAACTATTTTCTCCCCAAGCTGAGTCTGTTTTTCCTGTACAGTAATTGGTGAGTGGCTTCCCTGCCCTTATTTCTACCCATAAGTCTTTTGTTATATTTCCTCTCCCCAGCTGAGTAGGGGAGTGACAGAGCAGCTTTGATGGGCACCTGGTGTCCAGCCAGGCTCAACCCATCACAGAGCTCACCCACATCTGGGTAAGATGCTGTAGCCACAGCAGCATCTCTGGGCTAAGCAAATGTCTGTGTGATGTCCCTGGGAGAGGGGCACTGCCACCACCCCATGCATTTGGGAGCAGAGCCTCTGAGCAGAAAGCTCCTTTAGACCTAATCATACAAGGTACTTGTAATGCTCAGTGTGGAAAACCATGCTATCCAGAGTCATTTTCAGTAGTTACAGAGAAAATGTGCTTCCAGGCTGTTGACTCTGCTGCAGTGACTGGTGCCCAAGGTTTGGATGTTGAGAAGGTGAGGGGACCACTGGTCCTGGAGCCAGGCACACCTTGCCAGCTGACGGTGCTGTCTCTACACTCAGGAGACTTTCCTGCAGGACAGGAGCAGTGACTGGCTCCAGACAAGCCTGAGCTCATTAGCTTTAGTGTGTATCTCAGGACCTACAAATGGTGCAGCAATAGTTGGGAAAAGATGCCCCATTCTGAAATTCGAGATGCCTAGCAGGGGTTCAAACCAGTTCACATGAAGCACAGCCTTCCCTGACCCTGATGGTCTCACTCTCAAACAATGACGAAATCTGCTTTTGTGTCCTGGCAAAACCCTGTCTTGTGAGAAAATGCTGAATATGTGGAGTGACAGGCCGGCGGTGGCTTCCCAGGGAAGTGTCAGCGCTGCTGCCCATCCAACCCTTCAGATCTACACAGCAGCCTGAGGCTCGTGATTCAGCTGGAAGAAAGGCGAGGTCTGTTTCTACCACGCTTTCTGTTGTTTTTTTTGCCACACCGTTTAGCCTTTCCTTGGGAAAGCGATGTCCCTCTGGTGGTGCTCATTAGCAGGCTGCTGGGCAGGCAGGATTTCAGCAGTGACAAAAATCCCAGACAGCCCTGTGGCAGGATGATTTCACTGGCATCACACAGTCAGCCACTGCCCTGCCACCAGGTAGCCAGGACTCCATGGGGAGCGGAGGGTGTCACTGCTCCAGGCACTGCAGCCCTGTGGAGGCACTTTGCTGGGCTGGAACACCTCTGTGCATTGCTCAAGCTGGGTCCTGCCATGTTCCTTGTCACCCCCTGCCCCCTTGGAGGTGTTGAACTCTCTGGTAAGACTTGTCCCTGATATCTGAGGGCAGCATGCTGCTGGGAATAGGAGCAGGCACATGCTAATGTGAACCGATGGGATGATATTGATTCTTCCATAGCAGCGATCAGGGATCTGGGCTGCCTGCGGGCCCGTGGGAGCCCCTGGGTCAGGCTGAGCCACCTGGCTCCAAGCCTCCCACCGGGATGAGCTGTCATGTTCCTTTCACACTGAATGGAAAGCAGGCACGGCCGAGGTGTGATACACCTGATCTCCTCCTGACATCTGCTCTGGAGTGAGACGAATCAGCCTCTGCTGGTTTCTCTTGGCTAACTACAGGGAGAGGCGAGGGTGCCTTGCTCCAGGTTAGGTGAGGGGAATCCCAGACTAGGTGGGCAGCACCTGTGTCCTGCTTTTGGTCATCCTGCTGTACCAGAGCCCAGCTGGCTGTGGCAGATGCGTGCTGGGTTGGCAGAAAGGTGCTGCTTCTGGAAACCAGAGCTGAAAGTGAAGCAGCTGTGGAGGATGGATATACGTGGGGTGCAGGGAACGGGGGGAAAAGCTTTGCTAAAGCTGCACCCAAGTCCCATCTCAGGCCCTTTTGAAGGACCAGCTCTTTTAGAATTTTATTTTGGTAAGGCAAAATACAGGATAAACATGCTAAGGTTTCTCCCTCAGCGATGTGGTGTTCAGGAATCACTCACAGCCAAAAAACACTTGTTGAGAATGGCATCGTGTACTGTCTGAATTTCTACCTGGTCAGCATTGTGCAAGATCATGTGTGCATAATGCAGCAGCTTTATGCAGCCAGTTTCTGCAGGGTCACTCCATGTGCAGTCCTCTCATCCCCATTTCCAGCCAGGCACACCACGACTCACGAGCACTTGGCGTTAGCAGAACATGTGAAGTTCTTACGTGTTTTACAACTTACTGGGCACCCCACCTCATGACTGTCAGACAGTCCTGTTGGTCTCCTTTGGGCATCACCACCTCAGGCCATCACCCAATTGCCTCTCCCAGCTTTTGTGTCGAGTGCCTCCGTGGCTCTTGACCCGTGGCCACCCGTAATTACCTCTGGCTGATAATTGTTCTGCGGCAGCATCGCCCCTTCCACCCACATACAAGACAACACTCCAGCACCAGGGAAGTTTTTACTCTAGCACTCTGAAACTGGGAAGTACAGAGCAAAGCCAAAAGGGAAAGCACTTAAATAGGAGGAGGTTTGCCAAGCTGTGATGTTACAAACAGCTGCTTTGTTGACAGCTCTGTCACAAGGAAATTACCTCCCCCCATGCTCAGTGCCTCTAGAAATGGTGTTGTTGGAGCAGATTGTGTCTTTTTGCTTTTGAAAAGCTGCTGGGTGCTATACTTTAGGAGAATATGAACTGGAAAAGTCTTGAAACCCTACCAATATTGTAAGGGAAAGGAGAGATCTGTACTTGCTTTGTGCTTCCTGCCCCTTTTCCCCTCCTTCAGCTCTCTCACACTGACACTTGGTTCCTATTAGAGCCAAATGCTGTTTCCTCACATAGCGACTGACTCTGTTTAGCAATTTTTAATGTAATCCTAAGCCAGAGAAACAACATGAAATAGTATCTGCCCCTTGGTGGAAGCACTGGTGAGCAGCAGCACTGAGACAAAGCGGAGGCTGGAGACTTAGAAGTTTGCAACATAGCTAAAAAAGTCATTATGATGCGATTCAGCTGCTTGGAGCAGATGTTTGACCTGCCCACTGCTTAAAAGGGAGGCACAGCTTGAAGAGAGCACAATCTTGGTCACAGATGATTAACACAGAAAGCGATAGCCTTGAGTATCTAAACATTTACAGTGAGACAAAAGGATCAAGGGCTCTGTCCTTCAGCATACACCATCCTACAGTGCCTGCCCTGGCTACACATCAGGTGCTCACAGGTGGGATGCACCCACTTTTGGCAGCAGGCTGTTAGGAGGGAGAGTTAAAAGTGGCTTGGTGAATTCAGGTTTCCAAACTTCATGGGTATTTTACTGCCCTAAATCACCTGGCTTTGTCCAGAAATCATTGCACCCAGCCCTGGAGGAGTTGAGAGAGGCAGGAGGAGCTTTTCTTCATCTCCTGTTTGATCTGCAGTGAACTGATACCACTGGCAGCCTTTTACTGCTTTTTTTTTTTGCTGCAGCTGTTGGAAGTAGCCCAGGTGTGGTGCTGGGTAAGAAACCAGCTGATCTGCCCTGGAGAGGCCGAGGGCTTGTGGACTGCTGATGGTTACAGTTTGACTGAGCAAGGAGCCAGGTCTGCTCTTGTGCAAGGTGAGGTTAAGGGAAAGGATGTTGACATAAACCTAATTACAGGTGTTGGGATGTTTTAAGTCTCTCTGTACTGGAAACACTTCTACAGCTCAGCTCTTTTGTAGTAGTTCTGGATCATTTAATTAGTGCGTCCTCTCACTCATGAGGACAATTTCAGTTGCTCAATAGCTGTTGCCACAGCAGCTTTTTGTTTCATGTATCCCCTTGGATTTTACTTCCTAGATCCCAGCTGGTTTTGTATTCCTCATATAGCTGTTCTCCTGTACACATATGTACATATTTATATGTATATCTGTAGCTATAAAAGCAGGAGAGGCCAGGAGTCCACGAGGAGATGTGCACGCTCTGCACAAGGGCTGCAATAACCCCAGTCATGGGTACAGGCTGTGACATGTCCCCCTGGCCAGCACCTCTGCCAAAAATGACTCAGGTTGCCACATCAGACTTCAGCCAACCACATGCTGCCATCTCAGATAAGGCAAACCATGTACCAAGTTATGTTAGCTGGAATGTGGCCACCAGCTGAGAAGATTCCTCCCTCCTCTACTTGGAATTCATACAGAATATTGTGCCCAGTTCAGATGTCCTGGTTCACATGGTGTAGAGAAGCTTGAGATGGTCCTGTGGAGATGGATCTTAGTCCCCATGAGGAGATGAAAGGCAGATGGACTTAGTTTTTCTGACCAAGAGGAGGCTAAGGACTAAGATGATAGCAGCCTACAGTAAACATGGTTACAGCAACAAAGGAACCAAGCTATTCTCAAGCACAGGGCAATGGCCTTGACTGTGGTTTGGGAAGTTCAGAGCGGACAGAGGGAGAAAATGCTTTGCAAGGAGGGTGCTGTAGCCCTGGAGCAACCTTCTCCAGCCTCTGTCACTGGATTTTCACAGCTCTGCTAGAAGAAGCCACTGCTAACTTGATCCAGTGCTGACCACAGTCCTGTTCCAGCTGGGAGGTTGGACTTGAGACCTTGAGAGGTCCCTTCTGACCAAGACCACTGTGAACACATACAGAGTACCAGCACAGCCACACCACACTGGCTGTGCTTTCCCTGGATTGCCACCAACAGCTGGTAGTAAATATTTTGCACTGTTTTTCCTTGCCTAGCTATGTCCGTGTGGATGAGGAAATCTCTGGGACACAGGTCATTTTAGATCTGTATCTGCCATGATCCATAGCACAGTGGGGTACCATGTATGATTCAAAAGCAGATAAATCCTGCAAAGGAACATGGCTGCAGTTACTTTCCACTGCATGAGTAACTCAGCAGAAAACAGAATTAGGACTTCACCTCCGGCAAGATTTGCTGTAACCACTCATCAGCTGTGTTTTCAGGTGTGCTTTCCCCGCAGCAGGGCACCTGCAGCCATTTCCCCATCAGTGAAAGTCTTTTCCAGCCAATCAATCTTCTATTTATCCACCAAATCATGAATGCCTGTTGACTCTTTAGCAGAGCCTGACCCTTAAACACGTTTGAAATGAGAGGCTAACTCATGTGGGCAGGTGTGTACGTGTGTGCGTCTTTGTCTGGATGTGTGCATGGTAGAAGGGAAAGGTCTGACCAGAATCAAACAAAAATAGAATCTTAATCTCTTTTCTGTGTAGAGCAAATTGGAGCAGATAGTTTCCAAATGAAATCTGAGATGATGCCAGCTGCCTGCAAACTGTGCCTACTTTAAAAATAAAATCCTACTGCCTGCAAGTCATACTCATCTACGTTTTCTCAAGTGCAATCTCTTTTTACCCAGACTGTCCCATAAGATGTGGGTATTAAAAGCCACCATTTTGAATTGAACAGGGCTGATTTTAACCCCTGACTGGGGTAGGGCTGTGGCCCCTTTGTGTCCTGCTTCCTTCAAGGATGACCCCCTTCTTCCCCAGGAAAACTGCTGTCCTGCAAAGAGAAATTAGACAAGTATCAAATAAGGACTGGATTTCACGCATCTTAAAAAAGCCCCTATGTGCCACCGAAAGACCCCAAGCAGCAGAACAACTTGTGTGAGAAATGAACAGAGGAAATGTTAAAGCAACTTTATAGGAACAGTAGAAGAAATGAACAAGCCATGAAGCACAAGCATATTGAATAAATGCTTTGCACATTGATGTAATGAGATTCAGCTGACCGAGACATTTATATGGGGAAGAAATCACGGCCTCATTGTAATCAATAGACAAGTTGCCACAGACTAATGGAGCTCTGCTTTCATGATGTTTATATTGCAACATAAGCCAAGATGCCTGTGAGCTGTCAAAACCCTTTAGAGCCATTTGTCCCAACAACCTCACAGTATCATCCCCTAATACTCTATTATGCAAAGAGACCCCTTTTATTTTTATTAGAGCTAATTCACCAGATGGCTTCTCCCCCCCTCCCCTCCCTGCTTTGATGTAGCAAATGCAAGCAAGTGATTTTGCTGACTACAGATCAAGGCACAGATCAGTGCTATTTGCCATGCACAGAACATGAAAAGCAGAGCAGGGACTGTCGGGCAAAGGTAACATGTTTGTAAACAGCAACAAAACCTTGGCAGACACGTGGGAGGCAAAGCAGCCCTGCTCCCCTGGCACGAGGGTGGGCTGCAGGTACTGCTCCTACAGCCCTGCAGGGAGTGGGGTGGGGAAGGAGGTGAATTTCTGCATATTGATGAGAGATCAGACCTGCTGGTGACGCTGAACGAAAATTAATGAGGGAGCGGAGAGGCTCCTTCAAAGAGGAAGGAGTAGAAAAAACACAAATGGGCGACTCTGTCCTAAGAAAATGCTGATGGGCAAGGACAGACAGATGGATGTGTTCCAGTGACCCAGCCCAGGTTATGGTGCCAGTATCATGGCCTTCTTTTCACGTAGCAAGGCTCTTAATTCTAAGTTTTAACAGAAACAACAACAGAAAACAAATAACGGAGCCAGGAAGTCCAGCAGCCAGAACGAATGTCATTAAGAAATCAAAATTCAAACTCCCTACTGCTGTGAACACAGCCTTAGCAGTCCTCACAGAAACCATGCCCTTTGCTGCAAAAACCTGTTAAAAACAGAAGATCAAAAACAACAGTCCCCAAATCTCATGTAGGTTGTATTCAAAAGAAAGCCCCCAAAAGCAAGCAAATTTAATGCAGAATAAACCACAGCTTTCTCCAGGCTTGCAATGCCATGCACTTGAGGTGAGAATCCCCCCTGGGAACAGAGTGTGCTCCATTACTGATGGTGCAGCCCTGTTTGTAAAAAACTTCCCAGCCCTGTATGAGGAGCCGCTTTGGCTGGAGGTGAAACCCAGACACCTACAGCCATCAGGGAGAGGTGTCTCTCCAGAGTTATTTTCCCTGCCTGCAGCAAAAGGTGCTCCAAGGACACCTGGAGTCCTGTGTGGGACCTGCGTGTTAAGTCTGTTTAGTGTTTGTGATCAGGAATGGTGCACATCACCTTGTGCCACACACAGGGCATAACAAATGTCCTTGGTAAAGGATGGGCACATGTTTTTACAGCATATTACAATGATTGACACAGTTTTAAAAAGATACGGGCTTTTAATCCAAGACCTTAATTTTATGCAATGCTGAAGGCAGCTGGGCTGGGCTGCAGAACAAGCAGTTGCATGAGCAGAACACAACAGCATCTTGCTCATTTATGCGTGTCTGCCTCCTGCGTGGACTCTCTGCTGTCTAATAAGGCTACAAGCCACGAGTGAAGGTTTTCCAGCTGTTGGGACATGTTCGCTGCTACAGATTCCCGCGTGTCTAATTAAGCTCATGGCTCATACTTCCCTTTGGTGATGGTGCTAACAGGTTCTCCTCTCCTGCGGTGGCTGCTTATTTTCAAGAGAAATGGAGTGTAAAATCACTGGGACCTCCGCTGCTCTGGGAGATCTGATTAAAATCCTGGGTTTCAGGATTTATTAGGAAGAGGGAACTGGCTGGCAGACATATAAATAAGTGAGGCGTTGACTTTGCTCACAATCATGTTGCTCTTGCCAGGAACCAGGCTGAGGGAGCCCTGATGCAGCCCAGGCTCAGGAGAAGAGCCAGAACCAAGAGCACAACCATCTCAAACAACCAACCTCAAAGAACAGAAGGAAGTCCCTGGCTTTAAACAGGGTGAAATCATCCCTAAACATATATGCCTTGTTTATTGCCTTGCTCTGGAACTGTCTGCCACATAGTAAAGTCTATTTCAGTGAATCCCCTGAAGACTGGACTCTCTGACAAACAGTTTTTATGTGCACCTTGTAAAT
This sequence comes from Corvus cornix cornix, assembly GCF_000738735.6. NCBI lineage: Eukaryota > Metazoa > Chordata > Aves > Passeriformes > Corvidae > Corvus > Corvus cornix. Next base: position 7,417,139 of record NC_046335.1, read on the forward strand.
TGAGGGAAATGGGTAACATTTTCCAGCTTCACCATGAAGTGTGTTCCTTCCTGGAGAGGGGGATGTGGAAGATCTCAGGACAAACAGACATGGCACATGAACCAGGGAGATGTGATGCTGCCCACAGCACTTGGTTTGATTTTTTTTCAGGCAGTATTTGCACTGCCATAGAAGGTAAAGGGATTTTTGTGCTTAGGAACCTGCTTAAGTTCTGTGTGAAGACACAATTCTTGCTCTTCAGTTTGTATTGCTCCATAAAGCAGCACAGGAGTGGGAGTTCAGAGCCCTCTTTCTGGGAGGCAGTAGGGCCTCCCCACCACTGGCCATATCTGGGGAGGTTAATGGAGGAGCACACTGAAACCCATGAGCCATTCTCTGGAGAAAGAGACACCTCCACACTGAAGAGACCAGGGAGCCTCATTTAATCAGTAAAAATTCTCTTTCACCCTCAACAAATGAAACTATGTAAAGCCCTTCTACGCTGCTCTTGTACTTGTCCCATCAGAAGGCCCCAAGTTCTTTCTCCCAGTAACACCAACAGATTTGAAAGGGAGTTGCTGTTTTTCCTGTTTCTCTCTCACAGGCTTTTTTTTTTCTGGCAACACCTGTCCAGAGCAGCACGTTTTCACAAACAAAGTTAAACTGCTTGGTTTCCATTAGTAACATGAGCAGTAAAAATAGAGGACAGGTGTTTCTTAGGAGGTGTGAAAGATTAACGGGATTTTCTTGGATTGTGGATGACGCTGTCACTGTAGGCTATCTGCTTTTTTTTTCACTCCACCAAAGAATATAGGAAAATTTTCAATAGCATTTACTGGTGCTTAGTGAAGCTCAGTCAGGTTTGTGCCTGCTGTGCCTGCAGTCCCTGCAGGCGAAGAGGAATTGCAGCAAATAATCCCCTCTTTTGCCCATGTGGATCCAGGTTCTCCTTTCAGAGACATCCTTGCAAGCTCTCAGGAGCAATTAGCACAGGACCTCTGTGTGATGCCTTATGTTTTAACTTTTATGTGGAGGGAATTGTATGGGGGATGAAGGACCTCAACACAAGCAACTGAGACCTAGTAGAAGAAATAAACGGGAAAATACCCAAACTCCTGTGTGAGGTGAGTTCAGCCCTTCATATGGGATCTCCAAGAGAGTTTTTAGTCATCCTCAGCAAAAGATGATGCTCTGTGTGACACAACATGCCTGTAAGACATGCTCAAGATGCATTTTCCCAGTTCCCACCCTCGAGATTCCCTGCACTAGAAATCTGGAAGACTTTTCCATGCACCTTTCTCTGAGCATCTTCTCCCAATATCTTTCACTGTGGGTTTGCCACAGTGGCTAACAGGTGGGAAGGGCAAGGAGACAGGGTGGCTTCAGCCCTTGTGGATTTACCTTTCTCTCTGTGCCAGGAAAGCTGTGTCTGTGCACTCCATGGGCTCTGCAGAAGGGCATTTTCCATAATGCAAACCAGCATCAGCAAAAGCTATTAATTAAATACCCCCCAGCATCGAACACACACTCTGAAAGAAGCTACTGGGCCCCATAGTTGTGTACAAATCTTAAATATCCTGCTGAACCAGCTGAAAGCACCACTGCATTCGAAATCCAACCAGGCATTTCCCCCCACCCCCCCTTGCTTTGTTTACGTCCTGCTCATGTCAAATGCTGTATTAGGGCTGTAGTGTAATATACAGCATTTGAACTTCTCCTTTGGAGTGAACAATGTCAACAGACTGCTTTTCCTGATGAAAAGATCCTGAGCCCATAAATATCACCCTGGCGTGCTGTACGTTGCTCCCATTGTATAAATCTCCCCACAGTGCTCACCTCTGCTCCTGTATCATAGCGAGATAAATGTGGTGCTTAAGGCCTGATTTATTGCAGTCAAAGGACAAACAGTTTGATATCAAAAGGAGCTTTGCAACAATTAACATGACAGGCAAGGAGGATTAGCTGTTGTGATTTTTGGTGTGGCATAAAGCGGGCAGGTGCTGTTATTTGGGCTGCATCCCTCCCCCACACCCCTTCTCATTAAAGAGATAGTTATTGTACTGCTGTGAAAAGAGCAGCTGCTGTGCCTGAATTTCCCTATCAGCCACTGTTTCTGATGTTGGTGTGAATTGGGGACACATTGTTGGGCTTTAATTAGCCCTGAGTCCCACCACCACAGGACTGCCCTGCTCTGACACGCACCCCATGACGCTTGCGTTGAACGTGCATTAATCTCCTTGCTCCTGATGGCTGGGACACAACCTCTCCAAGGGAAAAAAAAAAAAAAAAGGAAAAGATACCTTTATAGAATTTGCAAAATGCTTGGCTTTATGCTAAGCAGCCAAATTAAATATAACCTTCGCTCTTGACTTCTCTGAGCCCCATTATAATTTGTGAGATCTTTGCTGTTGGTGCTGACTCTAAGGTTTCAACAGATGAAAACCTACTTTCAAACAGATGAAAACTAGTTTCCAAACTTGAGCCTAAACCTCATGGGGGAGCAACATTTGACAGGTATTATTTCACACTGACTTCTTCCAGGGATTTGTGTGAAGTTGGCTTGTGAGGCAGAGCAGGGACATTAAGGCAAGGCGGGTTGCCAGCAAAACTAAGAATGACGGATCCCACATAATTACTCTGTTTTCACTGTTATCACCAAAGGTTAGTTTAAAAACAAAGAAAATCCCAGAAACTGTGGACTATCCAGAGGATCAAAACAGTTGAGGCACATTTATTGGCAAGATGCAAGAGTTTCTCAGCAGCCTCCCTAATCACACTCCTCTTTCTCTCTCTGCTCAGGTGAGAAGAGCAGACCCTGTTTCCAGTCCTAGGATATCGCCAGCTGCCTTTTGTTGTGATCCTGGTACCTCTGCTAAACTGAAAACTGGGAGCAGGTCAGGATAGGGACAAGGCATTTCTTTAACACAGTAGAGCACTTGTGCAAAGCCTTCCTGATGGTCTGCTTCTGATCATGGCCAAAAATCAGTTCCTGTTGTAAGGCTGTAAGAGCCAGAACAAGTTGCTCCAGTAAAGCCATACTGGAATGAATTACCAAAGCAATTATGCTGCCTGCCTATATTCAGATGAGGATTTTACAGTGTTTTCTATAGCCTAACTCTAAGAACACTCTTCAACCTCTTAAATACATTGTGCCTTCTAAAAACTCCCAACTGATGCTCTTTTTTTTAGCCTTTATCTCAGACTGGCCCTGAAAACACAAAACACCTGAGGAAAGACAGAATTCTTGCTGAGCCCTGAAGAGTTAATCCCTCTGCAAATTGTCTGCCAGCTGGTAGGAAGATCTTTGTAGCACAGTGATGTTTTCACCTGCTGTTTGTGTAGCCCATAGCAAAGATGTGAGCTGGAGTATTTTTGTGGGGAAGTTTTGCCAGCCCGGACTCTCCCACAGGGAGTGCTCTCCGGCCAAGAAAGGGTGTGCACGTGCATGTGGGGAGACCACAAAAAACCCCCTTGCTAGAAATATTGCAGGATTTCTCAGTCTGAGAGTGCAGAGGTGTTCCAAACAGCCTTGAACTTCAACCAAAATCCTGATATTTGCTGTTGGTTTTTTTAATCGTTTTTATCTGCTTGGGGAAATTCAGATTTATTGTCTCCTGACTGAGGTCTATTCAGATCAAAAGTGGTGCTGGTATGGATTTGGTCACAGCTGGTCCATGGGAGATGAATTTGGCTCAGAGTTGGTACAGTGTCAGTTATTGATATTCTGTTAGTCTTCAGCTTGAAGGTGCACGGATGTTATTTTACTACTTCTTTTGAGGAGATCGATTGTAAATCTATGTTTTTCTTTCTGCCCAGACCATACCTGCAAAAATAATAACAGCAGAGTTAGTGTCTTCCCAGTGACTGCTGAACTCTCTAACACAGCTTCTACAGCCCCATAACAGTAGCTGGCATCAGATCACAGCACTTGATTTAAACTCCACTCCTTGTTCAATAGACCAAAAATAAAAATAATGCTGAGAGATGATTCAAACCTGAGTTTGTGGGTTTCAGGGGTTTTTTTTCCCCTTTCCCTGAACATAAAGAACAAAATGTGTTTTTTAGTCTAGATTACTTGTCTTCCAAAGAGATGAAAACAATAAGAAACTAGTACCAGGTCCCCCAGGAACAGACAAGAGCAGTGACTCTTTTTGTTACATTTGTTGTGTGCACTGAAATATCCACTGTGGGGTCTTGCTGAGCAGGAGATAATTTCCTCACCCTGCAAATTTCTTTCTTTTAGATTAAAAAATAATCCAGTCCTAAAGAGGGTAAAAACATCAAAAGCAAAACATACATGAGAAATGAAAATCTGAAAAAGTCAGTATGCATCTAAGAAATAATTCCCTTTGACTCGAAGCGTCCCTAGTTTTAAAATAACTTTAGTCTCAGAAGAGTAATTAATTTTCTAGACAGAAAGAGCAACCAGCATATTTTTTGTTTTAATATGCTGCTGCTAATTCACTGTTTCAAAACTCCCTTCTGTAAAGGGGAAAAAAGGGGAGGGGGAGAATAAAAAAGCTGAAAAATGCATCAAAACTGACCATTTCCCACAAAGCCAGTTTTCATTTCTGCATATCAGCGTTTTTGAGCAAAACAAAGCACTACACAACTTTCTTGAGCAGCTCTATTCAAGCAGGACCCGAGGCCAGCAGGGACACTGCTTTAATGTCATGATGTAGCTGCAGAGAACAAAATGATTCTCTTTCCCCCAGCCTGTATAGCAGAGAAATTATAAAGGGGGAGAATTACTATGGTAATGACCACATAGCTGCTGCATGTTTATGCAGATTGATGACCGAAGAGCCAAATCCCAGGGTCTTTACGTCAGTAAAGCTCTGCCTGCCTCCTAAAAACTGCAATCCAAAGAATCTGCCCAAGAAATTGGGGGAGAGGTATTTTTTAAGTGGATTTGAAAATATTTCAGTGGCATATAAACCCCATTCTTCTTACACATGAGGACATTATTTTGAACTGCTTTATCCTAAATGTGGAAGGGGAAACTACCCCACGTTCCCTGGAAATGGCCATTGCTTAGCCTGGGATTAAACAATACCCATTCAAGCATCAGGATTTTCAGGGTTAAAATGACAGGGAAGAAAATAGGATCTTGCCTGTTCCCATTCCCAGTAATGTCTAGCCAAGCTGACAGGAAAGATAAAGTTCACTCTTCCCTCCACTTAACTGGTGCTGGGAAAGAGATTCACACCCAGGAGAAAAGGAGACATGGCATCAGTCGTGACTTCTTGGCATAAATGAAAGGAAATTTTGACAGGCATAAAAATGTTATTTTCTCATGAAAAGCTGCTTCTTCAATACACCAATGGGGATGCTTCTCTGGAAAGCAAAAGAAAGGGGAAAAGAAAAGAGCAGTCTCGGTCTGGTGCCAGTTTATAATAATTCACAGTATTGCCCATTTCTCACTGCATAATGATCTCAGGCAAAGAAAATGATGAACTCTTATTTCTGGATCCACATTTTAAATATCAAAATAATTGGGCCAAGGAAAGGTCATCCCTTCCCACTGCTGTAGCCATCCTCCTTCCCTGGCAGCCTAGGGCACTTGTGATAGCTTTTAGCACCTGGGAAGGATTCACATTGCTGATAAAACCAGAATCATCCTGGGAGACTGCTGGTGTCTGCTGGAAACTGGAAAATGTGGGCTGCCACATGGTACCGGACATCCTTCATGCACCCAGCTGTGAGCTACCTGTCGTGTGCTGGGTTGTGGTGCAGCCAGCAAGGCTTTGTCCCTTGTGTAAAAAACTAATCCCAAGATCTCACTCAGCCATACCTTGACTTTAGCTCAGGCAAACATCTAATCTTCAGCTTTGTCCCCTTCTGGAGACCCTACAAGCCAAATCTACGGCCTGAACAGCAAGGTGTGTGCAGCTGCCCTGACCTCATCCTGGCTGGCTCTGCACTCCTTATCACTAACTCCAAACACAGGGTCTGTGGGGGATTCTGTCACATTCATTCTTCTTGATCTCCCTCTGCATGTCTCAGCACTCACCCAGTTTGACTCTGAAGAACCCCACATAACCCTGCATGGTCTTTATCCCATCAAGTCCTCCTTTTCAGCTCTCTCCAGACAAACCTACGGGCCTCAATCTTAAACCTTGCTAGTAAAGACCAAAATGTGGCCCAGACCCAGGACAATGTGAAATCCTACTCTAACCCTAGGCCAGGGATCACCAAACACCTACCCCCAACCTTAAATAATTGAAATACTTTCCCCTATTCCTGCCTGACTTCAAAGGAACACATCTTTAGTTGTTTTCTCTAAGCCCTGCACCTTTTTTCCAAGCCTGACAAGCCCCAAGACAGGGCTCAGCAGAGCATCTATAAATCAGTCACAGAAAGAACTGCCCCTGCAATGACTGAAGCTCTTTGTGTGTTTGCAGGGCATGTGTGTTCATGTTTGTTTGGTTTGCACACACACAGAGCATGCACAGGCACTTGGAGAGTCTGTGCTCTGGAGAGGAGACAGCAAATCTGCATTGCCCCAGAGGCCTGGGGTGAGATTAACTGTAGGACCTGTGATTTGTTGCTACCTGAATGGTGTGCATGCTGTCAGTTTGGTGTGTCTTTATTTCTAAGTGAGTCATATTATACAAATCAATTGCTAATTCAATTAATCATGAAAAACATGCAAAAGGACATCTCCAGGAGCTGATTTAGAGCATGTTATGTACGGGTGATTGAGCAAAGAAAGTTAATCTGGGTCAGAAGACTTTGATTTTTAATTCTTAATGTCACAGATTTCCATTCTTTTGAACTAAAATCTGACTCACAATTTATTTTTCCGAGGGTGTAGCTTTATAGCTCCATTGACATTGGCATGTGTGGTCATGCATACTGAGTCTGTTCTCTTACGCCTGACGAATAAGAGCTTTTATGGATGCACAGATCAATACAAGCTTAAGATCTATAAATGGCTGCCTGGCAGTATTCATATGCAGGACACATCCCATTGCATTTATCCACAAAGTTGTTTACAGGAGATTAAATTATGATTTCATGGCATTCTTTTTTCCCCATTATGTGAGAAACGACAAATTTTGATCTATTGTGTTGCTATGCAGTTTCTGGCCTAAATCTTACTAAAAAAACCCCAAAAAACAACAAACCCCAAACCAACTCAAAAACTCCAGGTGAAGAATGTATGAGTTTGTTGTGCAAAATAATGCCTCCATCATGATTTGTATGGAAGGCACCCCAGGAATTTAATGGAAAACAATTGTCTGCACCTCTTGCAGGGATGTAATAGGGGTATAAAGTGACTGCAGTCCATTGTGGGGAAAATTCACAGGGTGGATTCTTCCTGGAGGCCTGAATTAGAAGTTTTCAGGGTGTAGGAAACTCAGCCATGACAAATCAAGTGTCAAAGATTTCAGGCTTAGATGCTAATATATGCTTTAGTCCAAAATAGGATGCTGAGTTCCCTCCTGACAGCATGAAAATCTGACAGTTCTGTTTTGTGGACAACCCTAGGAAAGAAACGGGGCTATAAATAATGTGTGTGATTGCACAGAGTTAGGAAAAGAGGTTCAAGAAGCTCCTACTTGTCACTGAAGCTATGAGCAATCCTAGCCCCTTCTTGCCCTTGAACATGTGGACTGCTGCCTGGCTTCTGGGAGAGCCCTGGGGACAGTGGGACCCTGACATGGGGCTGAGTCCTTCCTGTGTCAGCTGCCAATTCCTGATTCCCTGCTGCAGTCTTGGGAGAGTCGCCTTGACCCAGCCAAGGCAACCTTGGCCAGTGATTAGGTGATTCACCTCCAGCCATCACCGACGTGATGGAACGCACAGCGTTGCTCCATCTGAGAGATTCCTTGGGTTTGTTGGAAGGGAAGAGGTACAGAGCCTGCACTGGGCAATACCATGGCTCAGACCAGGGAAGTGATACAGCCCTGGGGTCCAGATGGGGTTATTAATTCTGTTTCTCCATCAGGCTTTTTCACTCAGTCAGGCTGCTTCCCAGACTGGAGCTGGTTGCCATCCTGGCAAATCTGAGTTGACTCACCATTGAGATGTGGTAAGAGGCTAAAGAGATCTGCAAGGAACCATTATATGGAGCTTAGCAGGCAGCTGCTAGGCTCCCTCCCATACATACATGCTCCATTTGGGTTTTCCTAGATAAAGCACAGCATCATGGAATTTGAGAAAACCACAAGCTGGAAGTGATCTCAGGAAGTCCTTAGTGTGATCTCCTGCTGGAAGTGGTGCCAGCTGTGAGACAAAAAGACTTTCACAGTGGCTGCTCCAAACCTAGGACAAGGCTCCAAACCTGGGTGGACCGACTTTTTTAGGAAATATATGATGAATAGCAAGAGATACGATTATTCTGGGAAGTTATTAATTCCAGATGAGGAGAAATCCCTAAAGGACAAAGACTGTCTTCATGACTTTGAAGAAGGTCAGCGGCAGAGAAGCTGTGCATGGGGAGGTTTCCAGTTTCAGAATGAGATTTTCTTCCAACATAATTGAATATACATTTAATGCATGGGGCTGGAAACAAATGTGTTAAGGAGGCAAGTACAGCATTACCAACACTTCATAGAGCAGAACTACTCAAGGAACACGAGCAGGTAATGCAGGTGATGGTGATGCATTCCCTTGTCACTCACCTGGGTAGAAATGGCTGGGCTGCTATTCTTCTGAAAGGCATGGAAGCACTTACATGGATAATCAGAACACAAAAGTGACCCTGCAAGAAGAGTATAAGCTGCTGCCACTCTTTGTGCCCACGCACCCCCACTGCTGCATCCCCAGAAGGAATGTGGTAGGTAAAATCTCTTACCCAGAATTTGATGTCTCGTAGCCCCAGTGAGGAGAGAAAATCCAGGCCAAACACCCTTTTTTTGCTGGGTAAACAGCACTGCTCTGATCATACATTGGATCATGCCCTGCTTCCTCTGTAGCACATCTTCCAAAGGCAGGAAGTAGCCTGTGCTCTGATCCTCTGGACCCATGAGTAGTGTTAAAAGTTTGAGGCAAAGACTGTATGACAGGTCAAACAAATTTTTGATGGCAGAGCTGGAAAATACTTTAAGAAGCCACTGAATCTGTCTCCCTGTTTCCATTCCATTGGCAAAACATGATTCTCTGATTAAAGTAAAATTAAGCTTCTTGAGCCCACCAAAATTGATTTGTGAAACAATTAACCTAGCTGTCCCTGGTGGGCCTGTAAACCAGGATGATGCAGAGAGGCCAAGCCCAGAGGAAGGCAAGCCTAAAGCTGTACAAGAATTTTAATCTTCTGCCTTTATATTCCTGCAATGTGTGCTGAACAGGTCACCATGTTCAGGATTTTTCCTGGCTAATTGCAAAAGTTTTTGTGATTGCTTGTGTGAAGTATGTTATCCAAGAGAAGGTTTGAAGAAGGGTGCATGCTTCCCTATCAATCACCCTCTGCACACATGAGCCCATTCAGTGCCTTTCTCCTCCCATAAACAGTTCATTGCACATTTATTCCCCATGTATTTCATATTCACTGACTGGCTAGTCAATGTGACAAAGGTTATATTGCTTATTTCTTTGTAGATGCCTAAGAAGATGAAACTTCATAACCAGAAGAATTAACCACAATAACTCATCGATGGAATTGGTGATCTCACCCAATGGCCAGTTAAGGCAATAGCAAATTTGGCCTTTGGCTGTAATTTACAGCTGCCTGCACAGCTGGAAACTCTGATGATTCTCTACAGAATCCTTCCCCAATGCTGATACAAGATGTGGTGTACTTAGACACCTCCTACTTGCAAAGCTTCGGTTCTTTCATTTAGAAAGACCCAATGATCAGGTTGGACCCTTCCAAATTCCACCTGTCTTGCTTTGATGAATGTAGTTAGGAGAGGCAGTCTTTTTTTTGCAAACATCTAGCTTTATATACCTGGAGCTTGCAGCACTGCAGTGGGGTCACAAAATCCTCAACTTTGGACTTCTCCTCCTCTTCACTCACCCTTTTACAGCTGCTCTGCCACATGCAGAGCTCTGCATGTTCAGGGCATGTCTCCCACTGACGTGACTGCTCTGCCTCAGGCCTGCCAAGGGAGGCTCCTGAAGACTCCCTCAGGAGGGAGTTTCATTGTGTTTTATTAGCTTTTATGTTAATATGCACTGTACATTTTATTAAAGATCCTGCAGGATGGCTGAATGCTGAAATTGGGACCTGAAATAAGTTTGGTCTTGGAGTCAGTTTCCTCTTGGGCTGCAGTGTGGTGCTGATGACCAAAAATCAAGGCTGTTTCTTTTCCCCTGCCTGTTTCCCAAATCTCAGTGCTCCCCGCAGTGGCAAATGTCTCCTTTGGCTTCCTGGGGAGGAGAATAATTCTCCCACAATAGACATTGATCTCTCATTAGACTCCATCCTGTTAGTTAAAAGCTGTTTTTACTCAGACAATCCAGAACTCATTTCCAATCTTAAAAGGGTACACTGCTGGATACTCACTGAGGGTATAATTTTTAACCACTCTGTTTACTGAATCTACAAAAGTAGTTATTGGAGCTGTTTGTATACAGTAATTTTTCCTTAGGCTCCCAAGAGCAAGAGCAGGTGACCCAGCATTGCTAACTGTGGCAAAGCTCTTTCCTATTCAAAGGAGACAATATTATCTCATTTGACAGAAAGTCTGTTCATGCCATGACAGCCTGAGGAGACTTGCTTATGGTTGTGCAGGGCAGACCAGGGCCAGCACCCCAGCCAGGGGCTGTCCCTGGGTCTCCTCTCTGAGTCAGGCAGATGCAAACCACTGGGTCAGCCCTTGTGGTACTCTCACTGGATGAGCTGCTGCTTTCATGGAGATAAAGATTTAATTCTTAGATATTCAGTAAAAAACTTCCACACAACCAGGACACATAAATGCAAAGAGTGGTCAGTGAGGTGCAGCTCATTGTCCTGTTGTGTGTACATAAACATAGTCCTTGCCTAGCAATTAACTGGCACATAACTGAATGAAACCCACATTTTAACTCAAGTCTGCACGTGTTCCTTACAGCTGCACTGTAGCTTAAGCATTGATTATTGAATTTTTAGAAGGAGGTACTGGACAGGTGCAAGAAGTCAAGGACCTATCTGGGAGCAGAATAGCTTAAACTGGCACAGTCTGTCCTGGTTCTTCACCCTCCTTCTCTCTGCCATCGTGTCTGCACCCACAGCCAGGGATGCTGTGGCTTCAAATTAACTCAGCAAAAGGCAGAAAAGCCTTCTTTCTTGGATGTGGTCACTGCTCAGTGTACCTGAGTGTGAGAGAGTAAGCACTGAGACCATCTACTGTGGCATCTTCAAGTGTTCACTTGTTAAATTGGGCCCTCGATTTGGGGTAGGGGAGACCTTTATGGCTGGAAATTTTATGCACAGACCCTATGCCAGAATACAAGTTAGACTCATCAGTTTCAGTTAAGAAGCTGGCCTTTTATTTTCTCCTCCTAATGAAGTGACTAATAACTTTTTTGACTAACATTATTTTCTTAATATTTCTTACCCTACTCTGCTGTTTCATTGTCTTTTTAACAATGCCAGCTGCTTCACTTCAAGAATCGGTTTTCTGAAAGTGAAACGCCTCTCATCCCAAAGCATCTCTGGATGGTATCCATTATTTATTTGGAGCTGATGATGGCTGCAGTGGCTGTCTCTGACTCCCTGAACCACTTAGAGCCTTTCTCCTTCAAGATAATAATAAGCAGCAAAATGCAAGGAAGAATCCAAGGACTGGCTCTATACTATGACTGTGCATGCCAGGCACACCTAATAGAATGCGTACCAGGGCATCTCCATTCTCTTCCATTTCCCTGGGGTACTGTGGGATATTATTTGATACATATTTTACCCCTTAGAAAGGCTCAGAACACCTTCACTGAACACAGTGCATAAATTTTCAAAAGGGGCAGTTTTGACTGACATGACATTGGCTCACAAGGAGAAGAACACCCTTTCCTTGCAGAGGACATCAGCTGCAAACAGTTTCCAGAATACAGATGGTACTGGGAACTCTGGACCTCTGCTTTCCTTTTTATATCCTCAGGCAACAGGGACAGCCCCATGCCAATTGGCCAAGTACCTCCAGGCTAAAAATATCTCCTCTTATCCAGAGCTCTTGCTGCAGATGCTGTGAGAAAGTGACAGCTGAATTTGTCGATTCTCCATGGGAAATCTCCTTGGCAAGGTTTTGCTAATGGCCAAGGATGCCACACAATGTTCATCTCCTGGGATGACAGGGAAGAACAGCATGTGGGCAAGAGAGAGCTGCCCACAGCTGGGTACAAATGCTCCTAGTTTGACCTCTCATTCCAGCAGCTGAAGCGTTTAGGTGGAAAATGAAGAGGAGTCTTCTTGGCCTATTTAGAAGTGGAAATGGAGAATTAATAAATACCCAGGAGATCATCTGCAATTCTGCCATCCATACAAATTATTTTGTTACCGACTGGCCAACGACAGCTTTGAGTGACACAACGCCCCAGTGCAGGCAGCAAAGATCTTCGAGAAGAATCAAAATTATGACCTGAATGGCAGGTTCATTGTTTGCTTCCTTCTTAGTTTGCAAACAGACTAAAACGTTATCTTTCCAAACTATTTCATCTGAATGCAGCACTCTCAAAGTGGAAAAAGGATAGACAACTTGAGTGCTAAATGTGAGAGTGTGGGACCACCCTTTTGGGACTTGGACACCCTGTTGGTCATAGCTGTCTGAAGACCCTGCACTCAGAGGGGTGGTGACAGTGTGTACAGACATCTCTACACAAATTTTTGGTCAGGAACTTGACAACAGGGAACAAACAGGCTGAATTACAATGTGAAGCAGCTGCTGAAGTCCCTATGGTCCTGGAGATACCCAAGGGGTCATAACTGAACCTGCATTGCTTCTTTGGCACAGCCAGAGGCGGGTCAGTGGGAGTATTTCTACCCCTGCTTCAGACACTGCTCCTGGCTGCAGTGCAGTGCTCATGCATCCCAAGTCCTTCGCTTTGCTTTGTCTCGTACTTGTCTGCTCAGATCTCATTAGTAGACTCAGTAGCAGGAAAGCTGTTTCCTTATTTCTGCTTGGGTTTTCTTTTAATTAACTCATAGCCTTTCTATGACAAGCCCTAATGAAGATTTGAATAAAACCAAAGAATCTTATAGTAAGCAGTAAACCTTTCTAATGAAGTTGGAAGATATCTGGGTTGTGCTTTCAGAGGGGTGTGCCAAGGCAGCCACAGGGCTGTGGAGCACTGACAAGGCCAGGTGTGCAGCAGGGATAATTTCATGTGGTATAAGGGACTTCCTGAGGGCTTGTGCTAGTTCTTGTTTGTTGGGCATTTGGCTCAAAGCTGACAGCAGATTTCCCCAAAAGAATCCGTGTGCTCTCTATTAAAAGGAAAAAACTGATATTAAATGTCACAGTAATTGATGCTGCCTCTTTTTAATTAACTTACCTCTTTTTCCAAGTCCTTCTACTGCTTCGTCTTTCCTGACACCTTCTCCTGCTGTTTACTGAGACTTCCTGCAAGCAAGAGAAGAACAAACCTGCCAGAGACGCAAGAGTCTGCCTGAGATTTCCCACTTTGTCAAAAGCTGCCAAGTTGCAGGTGGGAGAAGCATGCTGGCAATGATGTCATGGCCGCTATGCTCATCCCCGCTGATGACTTTAAAAGCAGTATTTCCACATGATAAAAAGAGACAAATGCAAACCACATGACAAGGGAAGCAGAGGATCTAAACAGGGAAGCAGAGCTGCCTCCTAAAGCAGTCTGCAGGACTTGCTTCTCTGTTCTCCTGCCTCTCCCCTTAGACACACTGTGAACAGTGGTGGGTCCAGATGTAGCTAGGATCTGGATGCCACCTGTCCCATTCCCTTGGTCCATGTGTTTGCAGAGGGCACTTCCTCCAGCTGTCACCCTGTTCTGGTTTCAGCTAGGTGAGAGTTAATTTCTTCTTAGTAGCTGTTACAGTGCTGTGTTTTGGAGTCAGAATGAGAATGGTATTGATAACACACTGATGTTTTGGGTTTTGCTAAGTTTTTTTATCCTAAGTCAAGGACTTTGGTTTTTTCCTTGTCTCATGGACTTGGCTCTTCCAGTTAGGAGGTTCACAAAAGACTCTGGGAGGGAGCATAGCTGGGACAGGTGACCTGAACTGACCAAAAGGATATTCCACACCACAGAATGTCATGCCCAGTACATAAACTATGGAAGTTTCCTGGAAGAGTGTCCAATCTGGGCTCAGGAATCTGTTCTGGCATTGGTCAGTGCGTGGTGAGCAATAGCATTGTGCATCACTTGTTTTTTCCCTTTTTGTTATCATTATCACTTACCATCATTGATGTATTTTACTTTATTTTCAATAATTGAACAGCTTTTATCTCAACATACAAGTTTCACTTTGATTCTCCTCCCCATTCCATCAGGGTGGGTGGGGCGAAGAGAGGGGGGATTGAGCAAGTGGGTGTGTGGTGCCTAATTTCTAGCTGGGCTTAAAACCATAGCGCATCCCATCTTCACCAAAGGCCTTTCCCAGCAGAAAGGGGAAATGTGAAAGGTTCTTGTGACTCTGAACATATGCTGCAGCAGGGGGGCTTTCTCTGACTGCTCTGAGCAGGTATGTGTCCCACCGCTGCTCAAAGACCTCTGGGTCACAGCACCAAGGCTTTCTCTGTTTGACCCAAGTAAACAGGTTGAAGACACCCCTCTGAGGGCCCCTGGAGGGAGCCCAGAGCAAACAAACGTAGAGAACTGCAGTGGAAAAGGACATCATGATTCTATCATACTGTGTCCTGGTTTCCAAGACACCAGTAAAACTAGAAGGAGGAGGAGAAAAAAGTCTGGATGTGTGTCACTGAAATCACTGCAGAGTCCCTGTTATCAGCAATGAGCCTCCTTTACAAAGCATCCTGAATCAAAGAGTCTGATTAAGAACAGTTACACATTCAGTGTCTTCTTATCCAGTATCCTGCTCTTGGGTTTAGCCAACTTTTAGCATCTTTTTTACTGTCTTAGTTGGTCAACAATGCCTTTGCTGGAAAAAATGGGGAAGGGTTGGGACATCTCATATCAAATAGCATTTTTTCTTGGCTGTACAGTAAAAGTGTTAAATCATGGCTTCAGCAATTGACTCAGAACTCACAGGTAACAGCCCTAACTGGGACATGAAGACAATTTTTGGTCATTAAATTATTCTTATTGCTGCTGGATGGCTGAAGAGCCACAATCATAAAACCCAGCAGCAAGCACTGCAGACAGATTTAAGATAAATCAGTTCCTGACCACAGCATTGTTTGGAGAAGAGCCCCATGCTTTCTTTTTTTTTTCTAAAGGAATAGAGCAGACTGAGGTGATGGATGTTCCCTTTCTTGGTGCAGCTGATTTGGAGTCCCCCAAACCACAGGTCACTGTGACTTCATTTAGTTCTGCAATCTCTTTTCTCCGGGGCTTTATCCTAGGAGTTGTTATTTCAATACAGTTTGCACAAAGTGTCTGGGCAGAACAGAGACCTGAGGCTGTCACTGGCATCCATGACCATAATAACCTTGCATGAGTAACACAGTAAAGCCAACAGCTAAGCTATCTTATCCTTGGACAGCTGCAGGGTTCCAAAAACCCTTGTTATACCACATTCTCCTCCAGGGAGTAGACACAAAAAAAAAAAAAAGAAAGAAAAGGTAAGTAATTTATAATATGTTCAGACTGGCACAGGAACACAGACACTGTACGGTACACTATTAATTGTGGAATTCTTTTTTGTGCCATATAATATTGATTTTCCTGCAGATAACCAGATATCATTAGTTTGATTAATGCTGCCACAGCTTGGAATAACTGGCTGGAAAGTTCAAACTAGGGCATTTTGCAGCAGGAAAAGATAAAGCACAGCTCAGACTTCTCTGTTCATACCTGGGAATATGCTGGTCAGAGGGTTTCAGGGGTGTTAAGCTAGACAGTTACAAAAAAGCTTGGGAGAAGAGAGCTGGAACTGTGCTACACAGCCTGTCTGATAACGCCAGGCAGTTCAGCTGCACTCAGGGTTGAGTTTATTTTGGTACCAAACCCCCGGTTTTCTTCCTAACAAAGGCTGTCACATTTGCAGGGACAGTTGAGTCACACAGGCTGCCTTAGCCAGAGCTGTGCTCCTGTGCTGCTGGGTGTGCAGGCAGTGGAGTTGTGAACACTCATCCTCTCTGATTGCTTCAGAAGGAAAAGAAGCAGACAAAGCTCCCAGAGACTGGTTTATGAGGTGGCTGGTACTCAGAGAAGAAGTGTGTTGCTTATTGACTGGGCATGTGCTCTGCCATGCAAAGGAAATCAGCTTTACTCTGCTTGAGGACACTGGCTTTCTCAGAAGGAAAAGAAAACTGAGATGCATCAAGAGCCCCACTAAGACCCTACGGACTCATAACAAAGAGGTCATCCTGAAAAGAAGTGAAAGAAGTCTTGCAAAGAGGGCCAGGGATAGCACACACTGACTGGTCTTCTGAGTGAGGAATCTCTGACATATCTTCAAGTTTGCCAATGCTACAGTCTAGGAGAGGGCATCTGATACATGGGCTGAAACTACTGCACTAATTGATAGAGTCTGTCAGCTTGCTAATGTGTCTGGACTCCTGTGGTCCTCAGTCTCAAAACAATGGTAGAAGGAGCAGAACAGTCACTTGATCATCACACAGCTCAGGAAACGGAGTAGATAGATGAACCTACTTTCTTTTGGCACACTGGAAAGGTTAAAGAGCGTTGTGTGGTTTTTAGTCCAGCGGGTTCAACAGAAGACAGGCCTGAGAAGGTGATACTGAATGGTATTTAGACTGTGATGAGCATGTGAATGTAGAGCACCTACAGACCCCTATATAGCCTTCTAAACTATCCCAAAATCAGGGAATCCAAGAGGTCTGCTCTGAGGGTATGATGTGGGCAATAGCAGAGCCAGAGCCTGCAGGAAGGCAAACCTCAGCCCTAGCAATGTGATCTGTTTAAAGGTAGCAGAATACATAGGTTTTTCTTGTGAGAAATTAGGCCAGTCTGGGCAGGTAGGTCTATCAGGTGATGGAATTGGTCTGGTTGGGTGTATTTCTTACAAAAGAGTGTGATTGCCCTTAATGAAGAAGAAACAACTCTCGGTTTCATACAAAGCCAGATAAAGAACTGGGTCTCCACCAGCACAATGGGAAGAGTGAAAACTTTCTTCCCCATGAGACTTATAGTATAGGTCTTGTGTTCTCCTTGCTCTGAAGAAGGGCTTATTAGTGCAGGCATTAGAGATATGGGAAAATTGGTCCCTAGAAATCTGCTGAAAATTGTGCCATTGACTTCTTTCAGTTCTTCATCACATGAGCCAGCTCTGAGCTCATAAACTTCAGTAAGAATCTAACTTGCAGTAGCTGACAAATTGAAGAAGGCCTTATTTATTGTTCTTGCCTAAAAATATCTTTGAAAGCTTGCTCAGCATTTGTTGAGGTGTGACTGGTCAGCTGAGTGAGGAGTGTTTTCCAGTTCCTGTCTGTAGCACAGAAGAAGCATTTCTGTGGGAGCACAAGAGCCCTCCTGATGAGCGTGTCAGTTCTGTAACTTGTATGTGAACTCTGACTTCAATACCTGTTTAGGTTTTTTCTTTGCAATTTAGACAGCCACTGTTCACAAGTCTTTTAACTACATAATCATTCAAATATCCTCCAAAACCAAGAATGAAATGTTTGTGAGTATTGTTGAAACAAAGCAGTTTCACAAACCCAAAAGTACCCAACATTTGCTTTGTATTATCCCTGCTGTCCTCACATTTTCCTCTTTACGAGTCCAATTTTAGCAGCTCTGACCTTGTGGAACCTTTTCTCAGCCACAAGTGTCAGTGATCAACTTCTAGTCTGTCTCAAAAAAACTGTACAATGTAGTCTGTCTTTCCTGCCAAGCATCATAAAGTGCACTGATACCTTCTGCTGTTCCATCCTCTAGGCAACCACACCTCATCTGCATTTATTGCTGCACAGAGAGTGGGGTGATGTGATCAACACTTTCTGCAGGCTGGATGGGAACTGCAGCTGAGGATTTGGTGCAAGTACCAGAAGTGCAGAACTGTCTCCCTTTTAGAGACACGATTGAACAATCACTTTTTCTTTTTCTTTTCTTTTTTTTTTTTTTTTTGTTTTCCCTGTGAAGAAAAGTAACTCTTTTTAATGATTTGCCAGTCCTTCAAGTAATAATCTTTGAAACTCCAAAATGAAGTAAAGGCAAGTTTTGAGCTACTCTTAACAGCTACTCTTAGCAATTGTAAGCTGCCAAGGATGGATATTCCTTCTACCAGACAGGTTGGATGTAATGAAAACACAGGGTAATAAGATAAGAAACTGTTATCTAGTCAGTACAAACTGTTAACTAAATCAATAAATTGCAGACTTGGGAACTTCTGTAGGCTAAATTATTGCTGAATTACTTCTCTGGAGAGCTAACTCCAATTTTAAAGTTAATTTACTTTTACAAGATATTGGGTAGGAGTCTGCAAGGAGAATGGAGCTACTTCATATATAACTGAAGGAAGTTAAAACACTGAAAAGAAAAATTATGAGTAGTAGAAGTGCTGAGCAGTATCTACATTTCTTACAATGTGCAATTCCCAGTGTGAGTGCAAAAGTCACGACTTACAGAAGTGATTTGTGTTTCTGGGATGCTCATTGGAATTGCCTTGCAAATCCTCATTTTCAGAAGGTACTGAATGAAACTTCTGAACAATTAAACTCCCATAACAAATGTCACAATGAACATTCAGCGTCACTAGTCATGTCTGTGACCTCAGCCTTGCTGTTGCCAGTAAGTGTGAGATCAGTTCAAATTCCCCACCCACTTTCCAACTGGAGGATTATATGGAGTGAATGAATTAGTTCTTTGCTGCCAACTTGATTTTAATTACACATGTCCTAACCTTTAGAAAATCTATTTAGATATTAAAATAATAGTGTGGGGGAGAGTGACACTGGAAATGTATGCTTGAGCTTACTAAGGGACAAAAGACATTTTCTCCAAGTGATGAACAGATGTGAAAATGACAATAATACACATGAGCTCTTGGAACAAAGGGATCATCCAGATGAAGAATATTACGTTTCTGCAGTAGCTTAATCCTGTAATCCTTATGGGAAGCTTTGATTGCAGATTAATATGATATCAATGAGGCCTTTATCATTTGGGGTGCTGAGATAAGATTAAGTGACCTGCTCATAGTCATGGCAAACCTCTGGCAAGACTGAAGCTGACCCCATGCTTCCTGACTCTTTGTTTTTGTAAATTTTCAGGTAACAGCTTTTCCCTTTGTCCCAGTCAAAGGGCCATGAAAAGAAGGTGAGCGTGAAAGGACTCTGAGGAGAAGGAAAGAATTATTTACATCCAGCTGGAGCAGGGTTGGGGGATGCAAATGGGAAATCTGCAACCTCTTGCACTCTAGGTGTCACAATCAAATCCCTTCCTTGTGTGGAGCAGTGACTTCCAGGCCACAGCTTGCACTTAGATGAAGTTTTTACACAACTGAAAATACTTCTGTTGTGTCTGCAAAAGGGGAGAAGTTGTTTTAGATCATTGTGACATGTCACCTTGAGCATCAGCAAATTAATTAAGATTAATAAAACTGGTATCCAATTTGAAATATTTTGCAAACACCTTGTATTTCCATAATTTTAATTTCCTATTCTCTGCATGCATCCATATCCACAAAGACTCCACATGGGGTGCTCCAAAGCCAAGTTATTTGCAATCAAGAGATACGGGTTCCTGAAGCAGGAGGTGAAGAGCAGGCAGAAAAACCAGTCTGAGCTTTTGAATCCATTACCATCACTTTTTCCAGTCTTGCTCCTGCCTATTAGCCCAGTGGTGATTCACAGCATCCATGCTGAATCAGGATTCCCATTGGTACCCACAGCCCCTCACATCTGAGAGTATTTCTATCCTCTTGACTCTAAGCATGAAGACCACCTCCTTCCCCTCTCACCTTAGCTGGTAAAGTGTACCATGTGGCTCTGACCAGGGATCAGGACAGCAGCTGTTGATTTAGAATCATAGAATCACTGGGTTGGAAGAGAACTTAAAGATCATCTCATTCCAACCTCCTGCCATGGGCAGGGACACCTTCCACTAGACCAGGTTGCCCAGTGCCCCATCCAACCTTGCCTTGAACACTTCCAGGGATGGGGCATCCACAACTTCACTGGGCGGCAAAGAAGATCTTAAGATGGTGCTCTTGAATGCATACAGTATCAGAAATTTGTATTACCTCTAGATGACCAACTCCTGTGCCTACCCTTCCACTGCAAGTAATTAATGTATATTTGACTGAATGACTTGATCTCAGATACCAGATGCTGAGGAAATGTGGCCACCTTCTTGCAACATCTGTATCCTCTTCCTTCTGTGTCCGGCTGCCCTGGGCCAAGCTGGAGGACACAGGGATTGATGGGTCTCTGATGCGACCTGGAAAAGCCATTCCTCAGTCCTGCACTGAGGCCCCTCTTGTAACACTTACAAACTTGTCATTCTTTTTATATCAAAGCAGATCTTCAAACTGGGATTGGAGGACAAGCCCAACAAATGTGAATGTAGTTTGAAGCTGGATCCAACCACTCCAGCCAGCTGCCTCCAGATGTCAAAAGTGACTGACTTTATTTTATGTGGCAGATATGAGGCAACCAAGGGCTGGTCTAACTGCAGATTTCCATATGGCAAAGCTCCTTGTTTGAAAAGGGCATCAAAAGGAAAAGATAAAAAAATTCAGAACCACATGGAAGGAAAAGGAAACAATTATTTGGAGCAGATCTGGCTTCAGGGGAGCAGCAAGTCTGAGCCCCAGTCTGGCACTGGCTGAGGATTTTGTCCCAGATGCCTTCACCTTGCACCCATTGCCAGTGCTCTCCAAGCAGCTCTGTTTGTTTGCTATTATCCCTACACCTTTTTGTGGTTGCTTTGCTCTTCTTCAGCACTCCAAGATAGTTTTCTGGTTGGCGCTGAGGAGCATCTTGATGCAAATGTGAAGCCAGAAGTTTCAACACATGATGACTGAAAGAAAGCTGAATCAGTAAGAAGAAAGAAATGGGAGACAGAAGAGCTCCATCACACTACAAAACTTGCTTTTCATCATCCTCTGATAGATGAGATTTTCCTTTGGCTTCTCCTGGAAATCTCTGGCACTAAATACATCAGAATGGTCACCAAAGATCCAGCTAATGCAGAATTTTTTCTTCAAAAAGTGGCTGAGGGTGGGTGCCAGATAAACAATAAGTTGGAGTCAGGTATGCACCAACAATCTCCCAACCTCCAGAGATCTAAAGCCCTGTGAGGTACAGTCCCTGCCTGCTGCGCCCCACCACCTGCCTTCAAGAGATGACCAATCCATTCTTTTGGAGACTCTCACAGAAGCACAGAAACAGTCCCCATAGAACCCAAGGCCAGCATCCTCATCTTCATTATTGCTAGTTCATTGTCAGGGAAGACTCACTCCTTGGCTGAGTATTATAAAAGAACCACAGAATCATTTAGGTTGGAAAATACCTCCAGTATCATCAAGTCCAGCCACTAACCCAGCACTGCCACGTTCACCACTAAACCGTGTCCCCAAGTGCCACATCTACATGATTTTTAAACACCACTAGGGATGGTAACTCCACAACTTCCCTGGGCAGCCTGTTTCAATGTCTTCATAACCACTGTAAGACGTCTTACTGTTGCTGCAAGCTCTCCAGGGGCAGTATTCCTCTGCTAAGTTCCCTCACTGAAGTGGAAACTCTCCTGCTATGGGGCAATTTTTGTGGGGCATTTATAAAGGTCGCAGCACATAATAATGCACAGGTGTAAGGTATTGTGACTAGTGGTTTGAAGGACCAAAGTGTTTTAAACCATCCCTGTTAGACTATTGATTTCCCTGGGACAAGGTTTTGGATAGCTGGGCATTTGTTTCATGTGACCTGACTGTGTGGCAGGACTTCAGAACGCTTTTCCAAAGATGTCTTATTCTAGGCAGAACTTCATCTGCATCCACAAAAAGCCTCATCAGTGGAATACTGTGCAAACCTCCCAGGGAGCATGGTGTGCAGGGGTGGTTCTGTCAGGCTTTGGAGGAAACCAGGACAGGGTTGTATCCACCAGACAGAAAGGAAGGTCACTCTGACCGTAGATCCCTACATCTCCCTGTTTTGGGAACCCCTCCCACTGGCACATTGCCATGCCTTGGCTCCTTTCCAGAGCTACAGCGTCTCAGCCAGGGAAAATTTGTACAGAGCCTGAAGAGAGATGGGGAGCTCTGTAAATCCTCCAGCCCAGACTGTTTCTGTTGATCCATGGCAGCATGCGTTGTATGTCCTGGTATCAATGTGATAAATGTTGTGCTGACTTCTGCATTGTGTGTGCCTTGTACTAAATATTGTCTGCTGGAAAGTAAATAACAGCAGATGAGCAAATGGGGCTGTGATGACATTTCAGTGTCCATAATGTTTCCATCTGCAAAATGCAGCAGTTATGCATCATTTTAATGGTGGGAATAGATAAGCAGTCAGCTATCCGTATCCGGAAAATCAAAAAGGAAAGCAACATTAGAGGAAATAGATAGCCAGTGGGTGTTCAAGGGCAATGAGTCATCCTTGCCACAAATAAGGCTCAGAATGAGGAATACTAATAATTATTTCAAAAATTCAGCTCTTTCCTCCTTTCCCAAATTATCTTTTATGCCCTGGGGATGTCTTGGAATGACAGTGTCTGCTTTGGGAGGTAGACATGAGGAAAATCCACTGTGGGAAGAAATGACCAAACAGCAGAGAAAAAATAAAGTTGAGCTGTAAAGTTTCTTTTTTCCTGAAAATCAGGAGGCCCCTCCAGAGGAAACTGGCATGATGCTGGTCAGCCAACAGAAGAAACACATCCCAGGGAAGGACAAAGCCTGTGGCCACTGAACTCGGCACTTGCAGGAAGCATCAACAGCACCTGCCTTTTCCCTTTCCCCATGACACTTACTCCCCTGAGCTTGCTTCGTTCTGCTCTCGTTCAGGGAATGAAATGAGTCCCTCTAGTGGGTGAATCCGGGAGGAAAGAACGTGATTCCCATTTTGGTACACTGTCTCTTCC
This sequence comes from Corvus cornix cornix, assembly GCF_000738735.6. Lineage (NCBI taxonomy): Eukaryota > Metazoa > Chordata > Aves > Passeriformes > Corvidae > Corvus > Corvus cornix. The sequence continues at coordinate 7,440,176 of NC_046335.1, forward strand.
CCTCTCGAAGTTCACACCTTCTGTTTTTCTGAAGCTGGCTTGGGTTGAAAACAAAGAGTGCTTTGATCCTGAATCAGAGTCTTACCCTAGCCTAAATCCTGGACCATCTAAAGTTGAAATTTCCAAGAAGCAGATTTAGAGAAAGAATACAGATTCCTCTGTGAATGCCAGTGCTCTGCCTTCTTGGAGGTTGGAAGCAAAGAAAAATGACAGGTGTTGTCTTCACTTAGGAGGATTTGTAGGAAAGAAGTCTTTTTGAACCTCCAGCACTCTTGAGTATGAATCACAGAACCAATAAAGCTGGAAAAGGCCTCTAGGTCATTGAGTCCAACCTTTGGCTGAACACCGCCATGCTCACTACATCATATCACAAAGTGCCATGTCTACTTGTTTTTCGAATACTTCCAGGGATGGTGACCTTGTCACTTCTGTGGGGAGCCTGTTCCAATGCCTAATCACCCTTTCAGTGAAAAAAAATTTCCTAATAGCTTCCTAATAATAACATAAATAACATTTAGTCCTAAAACCTCTGAATCACAGAGATGTTTGGGCCTGTCCTAGGTAGAGGCTAATCCCTTTCTGAACTGGAATAAGCCTTAAACCAGCGAACATGAGTTCTTGTGAAACCGCAGGGCTGCAGTGTCATCCTTGTTCCTTCCCTGCTTCCCTCTGCTGCAGAGCTCTGATTGCAGCAGCCTGACTTCAAGCACCGAAAAATGTCATCACTGACACTGCTGTGGTGGGTGCACACCATCATTATAATCTGTATGCATTTAGCCATCCCAGCATGATAAGAGAATGATTAGGAGAATAGTTAGAGAGTAAATTAAAAACTCCCAGCAGTTTCCTGTGTGAAGGTACTAACTTACAGGCATATTTTTTCACAGCATTACTGAAAAATGCCATTAGTTATACCTGTGAATACATGTTAGATTTAAACCCCTGGTGAGAATTTTTATTAACATACAAATATGTTAGGGCTCTTATGCTGCTTAAAATGTAATTAACCATCTTCTGAAGATTAAGGGTGCATAATCATAAAAGAAGTGCACTCTTGTGCATTTAATTCTTCTAATCTGCTTTATGTTGATGTTAGTGTGGAAGAATAATCACTAGTTTGCCTAAATAGTTTGGGTTTGTGCTGTAGGAAGATATTGTTATAGGATGCACTTCTAAACTTAAAATTTGGTAGGCTTACAGTGATGGAGGATGATGAAGTGCACTGAGAGATTAGGAAAAAAAATGCTTCTTTTATTCTTTTGCTGCCATTGCAAATGCCCTGCTGTGGTAAAGCTGTGTTTCTGACAGTTTCATTCAGCAGACAAAAAGGAGGAGGGGACAGGCACACCCAATGAATGACAAAGATGAGAGCAATAAACTTTCAGTAGCCTATTTAAGTACTAATTTAAACACATAATGTGTCATGTGGGGATTCAACAAGATTTTCTGAGAAGTATGTGGAAAATGAGCAACCAACATAAGGCAGAGAGACTTTCGATTTGCTAGGTTGCAGTATGAGAGCTGAGTTTGTGAAATGCACTCTAAAAAAATTAATTAATGATTTTATGTTGTCATTAAAACATGCTATTGGAATAGTCCATCCTCCCAGGGTTGTCACAGTGCCCACGCAATGTCGATAGATTTATTTGAAAAGAGGTGAAAACCTTCAGGGCCCCAGAGTACTGGTCTTCAGGGGCAGTTTTTTCCTAGCAACATGATCTGTAAAACCACTGTGTAACTTAGAGAGCTTCACAGAATATTTTTTTGTTCCCCTTCCCTCCTAGCATGGCTTCTTGCAAACTAAGAAGAGATAAAGAACAGTGAAAACTGCGGGATGAAGACATTTGCTGATAGTCATGACTGCATGACTACACACTGAAGTTGTGTAATAAGTGTGCAGCCTGTTCCTAGCAGAGTCAGTGGGGTGGAAATTCCCATGGAAAACGTGGAATGAAGAGCCCATGACACTCCTGCTTTTGTCAGGAGGAGTCAGAGGGGATGGAGACTGGCTGGTGTTCCATGAAGACCACCAAAGAAGGGAGTTTCCTCCTCACTCGAATAAGGAGGGGCTCTGCAAGGTCCTATAGGAAAAGCAGCTTCCAACAGTAATTTTAAAAACTGAAAAGCAATTGCAAAATCATTCCATGCTTTTTTTTTTTTTAAGAGTAATTTATGTTAGGGGGGTCCTTTAGCACTCAGTTCTTTGTGGGGCCAATAACACCTTGGAGATTGTTGCGGCCAAGTGGACTCTGTTCCAGGGTAGACTGGTGACAGTGTGACTGTTGGGAACAGTGACACACAGATCAAGAAGGGCTCCTTGCCTGCTTTGTGCTTGTTTTCATTATTTCCAAGTGAATGCAGAGGCATTATTGAAAGTTACTTGTTTTCATTACAGCTTCCTTCTGACAGGTGTGACAGGCAGCACGACAGGTTGCTCTGGGCCCTTCGCCATGCTGAGCTCTTGAGGCAAAGCTGCTTTCTGTGATTCCCTAAAGGAGGCAGCTGCCAAGCTCCTTGTGGCCACCTGTGCTGAGGGACCAGCGTGCAGCATGTCAGGGAAACCCTTTCTATGGAGAGCACACACAGCTTTTCTCCCTTGGCGCTGACAGGGAGCAGCCACAGAAGCTGCTACTCAGGGAGCAGTGGCAGAGAAAACTCCTGCTTCCCAAGTCAAAACCCAGCACAACAGCGTAGAAGTTCCCCTGGGGTTTTTCCATCAGGCCCACAGACCGGGATGTTACACAAAGACCATACTGCGCTTCTAGTCTTTACATTACATTTCCCTGCATTACAAAAATGCAGGGAAATAACAAAGGTTGTTAAAGCAGGAATAGTGTTTCAGATCCGTTTGATGTTTTGTCCCAAGCTGATATTCCCCACTGCCTGCTTCCCGTAGCATTGGGTGCAGACTGCATCTCTGCTTCGACAGGTGCCAGAAGCACCAGCACAGAGCTGAAGGGTGCTGTCAAATCAGAGTAGGCTTCAGCCACATGCCCCTCCTGGCTTGAACCCGGCCTTTTCAGAGAGGCACTAAGTAGGTTAAATCTTAAAATCTTACTTAAAATTGCATAGGAGCTGAGTGCTCAATTCCCTCAGGATTTTTGAGCAGGTGTAATATATACATCCCAGCCAATGGAAAGAACACCAGATTCCTATTCCCAGCTTGTTTAAGGACTGCTAGTGTGAACAACCTTGGATAAAGTGCACTTGAGAATCTGATTAATTCTGCTTGCCATTCAATCTTGCACTAAATAAGACATGAAGCTCCAGACACAAAACCAGCCATTCTTCTGTTCTAACAGTTTGCTGTCAACACAAGACAATAAAATATGAATATTTTAGATTCATAATGTAGACAAATAGGAAATAGGAGCTGTATTGTGCTTCACATGCATGGCTAACTCAGTAATGCTAATGTGATTATCTCACTGAACTTTTGTGCTGTCGCTTAAGGGTAACTTTGCCTTGCTTAGCTGGGGTATACATGTTTGTTTCACACAGGCCTAATGTCTTTTTTAAGTTTGTAGAAATACGGAAGCCTGATTTCCCTCATCTGTTACAAGGCAGCATCCTTTCTTGGCATTAAAGTCTTGGGCATAAAAATCATAAAATGATAGAGTTTTCGGTTCTTGGAGAAATAAGGATGGTGGTAAGCACAACTGCCATCCTGGACTTCCAGGGGGCAGTTTTTTTCCTGTTTAGGAGACCAATTCACAGAGTCACTTGGGAAGCAGTGCCAAGGAGTTCAGGAAGGGCAAAGGAGTTCAGGAAGGCTGGAGATTCTTCAAGATGGAAATCTTAAAGGTGCAGGAGTAGGCTATCTCCAGGTGCTGAAAGACAAGATGGCTGGAACTAAGGGGAAAAAAAAGGGTTCATGGCCTTTTGAAGAAGGGGCAGGCAATTCAGGAGGACTGCAGTGATATCATGAGGTTAGCAGGGTGAAAATTAGAATTGAAATGAGAAAAATTAGAAAAACATCAGAAATAGAAAAAGCTTTACTGAAACTTAATTTGGCTACTACAGTAAAGAGCAATAAAAGATGTTGCTATAAGTACAAAAGGAGAGCTAAAGAGAATCTTCTTCCTTCACTGGATGGATGCAGAAACATAATGACAAAAGATGAAGAAAAGGCTGAGGTTCTTAATGTCTTTTTTGCCTCAGTCTTTAATAGTAAGACCAGTTGTTCTGTGGGTACCCAGACCCTTGAGCTGAAAGACGGGGACAGGGAAATGGTCAGTGGCTTGCTACACTATTTAGGCAGACACAAATCTATGCAGTCAGATGGGATCCAGAAAAAGATAGTGCAGCAGCTGGCAGAAGTGCTCCCTGAGCGCCTTTCAATCATTTACCAGCAGTCTCAGGTAACCCGGGAGGTCCCAGGGGAGTGGAAGTTAGCAAATGGGACACCCATCTACAAGAAGGGCTGGAAGGAGGATAGGGGAACTGCACGAAGAGAAGAAGATCCCTGCTCAGCCAGGTTCTTCTGCCCTGCTTGTCATTGCCTATGCCTGTGCTCTTAGGAGATGGCTCTTCAAAGGGGACCAGCGCTCATGGAGCACAGGACCTTCAAAAGCAGGTGCCCAGGGGACTTTCCCTCAGCAGCCCAGAGTCTGCTCTCACCACATGCACGGTCAAGGTTTTGCTGGCAATTGTATGGACATTTGACAGAGGTGTTCCACAGACTAAGGGAATGATGGCTGTCTGTACATGTGTCAGACAAACAGGGAAGCTGATAAGGTGTTGGGAAGTGGGAGACTTGGCATGACTTAAATGCTTTGGCTTCAGGAGTGGATATTGCTCTGGTTTTGGCTGGGATACAGTTAATTTCTTGTCAGTAGCTGGTCCGGTGCTGTGTTTTGGACTCAGTATGAAAATGGTGTTGGTACCACGCTGATGTTCTCGTTGGTGCTAAGTGCCGTGTTTATCCCAAATCAAGGAGTTTTTTGTGCCTTGTGCTCTGCCAGTGAGGTGGTACAAAAACCACAAACCCAAAAAGGTGGGAGGGAGGAGCATAGTTGGGACAGGTGACCTGAACTGGCCAAAGGGATACCCCAGAGGCCATGATGGCCAGTATATAAAATGGGGGAGTTACCTGGAAGGGGGGCCGATCTGTGTTTGGGAAAGGGCAGGCATTGGTCAGCGTGTGGTGATCAATTGAACTGTGCATCACTTGCTTTTATTTTGGTTTTTTTTTTTTTAATTATTTTTTACTCTTCATTCTTATAAATTCTTCTAATTTATTTGCTTTCAATTATTAAATTGTTAAATTGTTGTGTGATGCCAAACTGCCTACTGGAATTAACCCACAACTACAGGGAATCCTGAAACCAGACAGCCCATTCTGTCCTCAAGTGCTATATCCAGCCCACCAAGCAGCTCTTCTGCAAAACTCTCCCTGACTCTGCAGCAGCTGAGCAGCCAGCACCCTCTGCCAGTGCTCCCTGACAAAGTGATACAGGGAGACTCACAGACTAAGCGTTTGCTCAAATATACTATTTGTTGCCATCTTTGCAGCCAGTAAAGCTCACAGGAGGAATGGACTCTCTCAAAAAGGGAATTTGCAGGAGCAGCTGGAGGGCAGCAACATTAAATGCCAGTTGGCAGTGAGCACAGCTGTGGAGGGTGACCAATTATTCCGATTTCCCCAGTGCAGGAGCGCGGACAGGTGGGGGAGCTGTAGGTAGGGAATCGGAGAAACCAGAGCCCACCACCTCAGGTCTTCTACCAAATAATTCCTGACTCTGGTAGCTGAGCAGCCGCATTCCATGCCAAGGTGATGTACGGATGCTCAGAGATACAGTGTTTGTTCAAACACACCATTTGTTGTAAACTTTACATCAGCTAAAGCTCCCAGGTCAAAGTATGGTTAGAATGATATTGGAAGTGTTTTCCTAGAAACCTAACCATTCTACACTTCTACAGTTCTACGATTCTATGATTCTACAGTTGTCTCATTCAGAACCCAAAGTAGAGGTGATGATTCAGCTCATCAAACTCCTGCATTGCCTTGGTCTGGGCAGCTGGATCCTGTGCCAGGTGCTGAAAGAGGTTTAGGGGCTGTGCCTTTTGGAAGGCTGGGGGCAAGGAGATCTCCTCAGGCATGTCCTCATTGCCAAAGAAGAAGTGCTTGAGACATTTCTCCTCCAGGCAACAGCGCAGGTAGCGCATGATATCGTCCACCCGCAGCAGGAGATACCCATGCTGCCATTCTGATAGAGGAATCAGGGTCAGGAGGTGCATGACCGTGGTCTTCAAGGCATAGATAGAAAAGCCTGAGCCCTCCAGAAGGCGAGCACAGAGCCGCAGGCATTTGAGGTGGCAGCTGTGTGGTGGGGCCTGCATGGCAACATGCCTGAAAAACTTTGCCTCTGCCACAGCATAGGTCTCCAGCCAGGTCGTGCTTGGGGGGAGTGGGGCCTCTGTAGGCTGGCTACTCAGGAAGATGTCCGAGTCACCTTGCTGCACACTAAATATCGTTTCCACAAAAAGGCTTCTCCCAAAGGCTTTCGTCAGCTTCATCTTGCAGGAGCGGCTGGAGGGCAGCACCTGCACCTCATAGTGACGGGACTGAGGCACCACTGACCAGGCTGAGATCACAAATGTCTGGAACCAGAGGGTAATTTTCTCCACATCTAGGTAAGGGCCAGTGCAAAGGGTGTGTAGAAGGCTGGCCACCTGATTTCTCTTCAGCTCCTCCTCAGAGTGGTGGAGAAAGCACAGCATGTTCTGTTTCCTGGTGCAAGTGCACACCAGCTCCACACGGACCCGCATGCTCGTCTGTGGCATGTCCCCCGTGGTGTCCGGTTCCAGGTGGAAGGCATACCCAGGGGGTGGCTTCAAGGGCACAAACATGCAGTAGACAACATCCTCCTCCTTTTGGGGACTCCAACCTTCACAGGCACTGCCCACCCCAATGACTGGTTCCAGCACCGGGAAGAAGCTGTCTGAAAAGAGCCTATGGGAGACATTGAGAAGGTCACTCAACAGCTCCTGCACCACCCGTCTCCTGGAGGCCAGCTTCGGCACTGACAGCTGGAAGCGTCTTGAAAAGATCCAGATCATATTCATCTCAGCAGGATTTTCTTCCTCACTTTCTTCACTCTCTGAGTCCCTGCTGTTGTCCACCTCACAGATCCTTTTCCTGAGCCACCACCAGAGTGCCAAGAGCAGCACCAGGATTCCAGCAATAGCCCAGAACAGCCATTGCTGCAAGGCAGCCCAGAGCACGGCTCCCCAGGACCTGACACTCTGCTCCATGGTCCCGTGGGCCAGCTCCTGCAGCATCCGAGTCCTCTGATGATTGAGGTCCTCATTCAGGTACACATTGATATAATTATAGATCCGTAGCACAAGCCAGAAGAGGAGTAGTAAGACCATTATGACCTGCAAGAGAAGGGAGAGGCTGAGAAGGGAGGGAAGGAAGAAAAGAGAAACTAAGGGAGCTAGCAGTGAGGGAAGAAGGGATGGGAGACAGCAGGCAGGAAGGAGAGGGGGCTAGGCAGCTGGCAGGCAGTAAAGCCTGCACCCAGTCCCGGTGGTGGCACTGTGCCCTTCACAAGGTGCGCCTGCGGGCTGGATGCAGAGTGGGAAGCACTCTCTTGGGTGCCCGTGTTTGTGCTCCCGTCCAGTGCAGCATGAGGCCTGTGTGTCCACTTGACACTCGTCCAGGCTGGCCTGGGCCAACACTGCTTGCTGCTGCCATTCATACCTGCTGCTCATTGTGACGGCCCTTGTGATGTCACTCGTATCAGAGACATCACAGCCAGGCCAGCCCCGCCCTTCATTCCCACCCCAGATCAGGTCCTCCCAATGGCCCCAAGAAAATAAAGCCCCGACGCCCACAAAGTGCAGACCCACTGCTCTGGAATGGCCCCCAGAGACTCCCTTTACAAAGCAGGACAAAGCTCCCCTGAACCCTTGGCAAACATAAAATTGGATGATGCAATTCCTGGGTGCTTTGCTCCTTGGGATCCCCTGTAGTGAGATGGGATCAGTTCCCTTGGTGCTGATCTCTGTGCTTGTGGGGGTGCTCTTGGGATCTTTGTGACACCCCTGGGTGTGGGGTGCAGAGAAGGTCTTGGGGGTTCTCATGGATGAAAAGCTGGCCATGAGCCAACAGTGTGCACTTGCAGCCCAGAAAGCCAGTCAAATCCTGGGCTGCTTCAAGAGAAACATGGACAGCAGGTTGAGAGAGACGGTTCTGCCCTCAGCAGGCCCCACCTGGAGCACTGCATCCCAGCCCGGGCTCTGCAGCACAAGAAAGATGTGGAGCTGTTGGAGCAGGCCCAGAGGAGGCCATGAAGATGATCAGAGGGCTGGAATACCTGTCCCATGAACACAGGCTGAGAGAACTGGTGTTGCTCATCCTGGAGAAGAGAAGTCTCTAGGGAAACCTCATTGCAGCCTTCCAGTACTTGAAAGGGAGCTTATAAAAAACCAAGGGAGAGTGACTTTTTACACAGTCAGATAGTGATAGGACAAGGGTGAGTAGCTTCGTACTAAAAGAAGAGAGATTTAGATTGCATGTTAGGAAGCAGCTTTTTACTGTGAGAGTGTTGAGGCCCTGGCACAGGTTGCCCAGAGCAGCTGTGGCTGCCCCATCCCTGGGAGTGTTCAAGGCCAGGCTGGATGGGGCTTGGAGCAACCTGGTCTGGTTGAAGGTGTCCCTGCCCATGGCAGGGGGGTTGGAGCTCTAGATGAACTTTAAGGTCCCTTCCTACTCCAATCATTCCAGGATTCTGTGATCTTGGGTGGTGTCTTGGGCAGTGGGCATGAAGCCCAGAGCAGGGGGGGAGCCTGTTGCTCTGGGGATCAGCATCCCAGGGCAGCTGCTGAAGGGGTGCCAAAGGCTGCTTGTGCACAGCCCGTGTGCAGCAGAGCTGGGGAAGGCTCTGGAGCACAAATCTGAGGGAGCTGGAGGTGTGTAGCCTGAAGAAAAGGAGGCTCTGGGGGAACCTATTGCTCTCGACAACTCCCTGAAAGGTGGTAGCAAGGTAAGGGTCAGCCTGTTCTCCCAGGTAACAAGTGACAGGATGAGAGGGAATTGCCTCAAGTTGCATGGCGGGGGGTGGTTTAGAGGAGAAATTTGGGAAAAGTTTCTTCCTGGAAAGGGTTGTCTAACATAGGAACAGACATCCCAGGGAAGTGGTGGAGTCGCCATCTCTGGAAATGTCTAAGAAACGCTTCAGGTGCCTGGATATAGCACTTGAGGACATGGGTTAGTGGTGACCAAGGTGGTGGTGCTGGGTTGGTGGTTGGACTTGGTGATCTTGAAGGTCTTTTCCAACCTTAACAACTCCATGATTTAGGCACTGTTTTTGTCACAGGAACCATCACTACTATATATTAAAATACATTCACACACATACATACTGTATGTGATAACTCAATCTCTGGCTGCTCAGCACACTTACAGCATTTCCTCTTGCTTGAGGCAAAGCAGTTTGCAGGGAAGTTACTTTTGCCTTTTGCATCTTCCTGCATCAAGTAGGCGCTAGAGTGACCTGGTTTTTTGCCATAACATCTCATGTCCTCTCTTAATGGGATGGTACACTGATGCTGTCTTTCATTTCCAGGGCCCTCTGCACACCATTGTTAAAACAATTGCACAGATATTTTTCCCTACTGAAGAACTGTGTAGAGGTCTTAAACTATATTCCAGCTGGGAACATGCTATTAGTCATCACATGAGATAAAAGACTGCTTCCCATAAGTCTTCTGATGCTTGCCTCATTTACAGGTGTCTTTGCCTTGGATGCCTGTGCCTTCTGTAAGAGAAGAAGAGGAAGGTGAGCCTGATGTTCTCCCTGCAAATCTGTGGCTGTAGCTAGCCAATACTGAAGATAACCAAACTATTCCATGCTTTGAAATCCCTCACCAGATCTTGCTGCCTGTGAAACAAAGGAAATATGCAGCTTTTTTTATTAAAATGAATGAATAATAACTGAATAATGAATATCGGTGATTAAAATCCCCAGTATCACAGCCCCATCTAATGGACTGGCTGAAAGATATTCAAAGGACCTACAAAAAGTCTATCTGTTCTTTAGCAAAATACATTATCATGATAAGCAGGACCCTGTGGCATACTAAACTCTTAATTATGGCACAGGAGGCATTTTCTCTGAAAATTAAAAAGGTTGCAAAATGGCTACAGCCTCTGGGAGGCAATTCTTAGAAGCAAAATGTAAGTCAGTGTTAGTGACTCCTTTATCTACTTCCTTCAGTATTCTCTTGGCACGGATTAACGTGGAGAGTGGAGTCTCCATAGTTCTTAGTCATGTTATCATTATGCCAGTGACTCTGGAATGCCATAATCCTACAGAGCAGCACGGGCCCAAGGGAAAACACAAGGAAATTACTGAGAAAAGACAGACATCAGTTAATTCAGGCTTCATTTGCTATTGTAGATTTGAGACTTTTTTTTTTTTTTAATTTATGAGAAAATGGCAGATGATGTGTGGCTTCCAGAGAAGTTCCTTGGCCTTCACAGTGTCAGTCTAGGGGAAGATCAGCTCCAGGGCTGCCTGTGCTACATGCTGCAGGATACATCTCCACAAAGCTGCCTGATTGTAAGGCTGGTTACCAGGCTTTTATGCCTCATAACCAAAACCTAGTGGATCAAACCTCACTAAATAGGTACTAGCAGCAGGATGCTGAACGTAGTGGTGTCAGGCATTTTACATCCTAATCCAGAGCTTCTGAAGGGAAGCAGAAGGAACATTTTCGTTTCAGTGGGTGACAGATGGAGTAACTACTAGTTTCTAAGCATCTGCAAAGGCATTTTAGATACCAGTCATTTCTGTGATACTAGGTCACTAGGAATTTCTAGTGCTTCTTCCTCTGAGCTGCTCTTAGCTTCACCAACAGTTGCAACTGAAAAAGTACTTCTTCCCAGATGACTCAGAGCTCTGAGCCCACATCACATTCAGGAGTGCTAATTAGGCACCTTACTCCTGGAAACAGGAAGAATTAGGCAGCAGAAGCCCCTTATAAGTGTTCTCATCCCGAGAGCCCACTCTTTTTTCTCTTCTGAATGTTTCCCATCACTTTGCTCACCTCATTAGGAAAAAAGCTCAAGTAAGATCTCTTAACATTTCCCGTGTTCCTGAGACTGAATGCCCAGACACAAACAAGGACTTTTTACTCCAAATCCATAAATCACTGCTGTGTTTTACAGGAGTTCTGAGTTGGGTATCTGACTACAATATTTATCACACACTCTTACCTTAGGGCCTAGTATGGACTTTGGTAAGTGGACTTTGCAAGTCCCACAAAGCCTGGCCAAGGAATCACCAAAGCAGGAATACCTGTTCATCTTAACTTAAGAGAGTCTCAAATAAATCCTTACTTAAGCCAAGTTCATTTTGGGGGAGAGATCACTTTAGATGGAGCAAATGTGATTTTCTATGCTGACTGTGGGTGCCTACTTCTGTGGAGCTGGAAGGATGTGGTGCAAGCATTAATCTTCTGGGTGCACAACTATTTCAGAAAAGCTCCTTAACACTGACCAAGTGCCAAATTCCCGTTTGAATCTGTCTCCTTGCTGGACCTGTACACAAAGAAACACTTCAGGGTTAATTTGGGAAATGTTTCTTCTTGGGTTAATGGCTTTGCCAGGAGACTGACTCTTCTGCTTTGGATTGATTCACCCCTGAGGGGCAGTGGCAGGCTGAGAGTGCTGGTCCAGGGCTTGGGCACTGCAGTGAGCTGTATGGTCACAGGGACAGGGCCTGCAGGTACTGGTGGCCATGCCCAGATGCACAACCACTGGTGGCTGAGTTTTATGTCACCTCCTCCGGAGCCACCACAAAACCAGAGTGGAAAAAGGCAGATGGATGACACCATTCCTGTTAGTGACCAGCCCTGCCTCTCCCAAATTCACATCTAGAACACCAGTCTCAGCTTACTGTAAGGTCATTAGGGAAGAGGAGGCTGAAGCCGTCAGGATTTCTCTATAGCGAGAGCCCCAAGTTCTGGCCCTGGTTGCTGCATCCCGGCAGATGCCCCACTCTGGAGCAGTCATCAGAAAAGAGGGGCATCTAGTGGCTGCGTCAGAAAGTTCAATAAACACCACCATTCCCTTGAAAAGATGTGAGAGTTTGCCTTTCTCCTCTCTCAGCTCTACAAATAAAAATATTTTAAGCCATAACAGTACCCGAAGAAGGAGGGAGGGGCACAAACCCTTGCTAGATTTCATGTTCTTGGGTCACCATTTCTGACCCACCTGTGACATTTACAACAGTGTAACCAGATTAAATGAAGCTTTTGCTGGTTTCTGGTGCAGCTGCTGCTCTGGGCAGCCGGACCTACATCCCTGGGACCCAAATCCCCTGCTGATTCACGGCAGAGGAAATGTTGCCTCTTCCTGTTCTGACCAAGGCAGAGTTTCACCCACGGGCAGCAGCTGTGCGCTGCAAGCACTATCACTGTGTGTGACAGCTATGCTGGCCCGGGCTCCTCAGTGCCTGGTGCTGCCCGAGGACTGCATTTGCTGGAGATCATCCCCCTGCACCGCTGAGCTGTAGCCTGGGTGCAGCCAGGCCGCCAGAGCTGCACACCCCACCACAGCAAGTTAGGCACAGGGAGGGAAATCATGGACTGGGGTGTGTTTTGCTCCTGTGGCTCCCGCTGCCCAGCTTTACCCTCTTAGCTGATGGCACCAGAGCACAGTGAGGCATTGCATCAGCTCCTCCTTCCCTCCTCCGGGGAGGGGGTCCCATGTTTTCCTTCTGGACAGGTACCTTCCAGACCCCCGAGGGTTTTCCTCTGCAGGGAAGGAAAGGGAGATTATCAGAAATGCAGGTGAGGAAGTCTTGTTTACTTTAATGGCAGAGGTACATTACAGCTCCAGGTATAGTTCTCTTATACAATGCTCTGAGCCTGCACATGCAGCCCTTGCACACAGCAGTTTTCAACCTATTCACATCCTAGGAATTGCAAATGGGACTATCTGGTAACTAACGGCCCCCTGGCAGCGACAGCTTTCAGTCCCTCTTGCTCTATTAGGTTCCCATCAGCATCACTGGCTTAGTGTGATCTGAATTTGCCTGAATTCTCCCTAATGTGTGGACAGAGCTGGCACATTGCAAAGGGACTGTCACACAGGCGAGTTCCAAGTTTTCCTGTTCAACGGCTAAACAGAGGACAGCCCAGTCTCCTGAGCTGTCAGGCATTTATCAAATGCAAAATTCATTATTTTATTAAGCAAAAGGAATAAGGGAGAAAGCACAAAGCAAAGAACTGAGTGCTGAATGCTAATAGGGCTATCGCTGTTATGCAGTTCTCTACAGAAAATCAAGACAAATGATAATACTGGAAAGGCATATTATTATTTTATAGGCTAAGTCCCAAAGTGAGAGGAGGAGAGAGAAAAACATGCACAGCTGTTTTTCCCTTTTCTGGCCACTTTGGTGCACTTAGAGGATACATAATTTTGCAAGGTCTGTATGTGCTCCCTGAGTCACAGCTCAACTCGCCGATAAACTCCAGAGCTTGCATTCCCCAGGCAACCTGTTTTGTGCATAGATGTGCATTCTATGTACAAATACTATTTATTTTGATGAATTTAGTAGGCTGGCACTCAGCTAAGGAGAGGTTCTGCAAGGTGGTTACTGCTGTGACTGCAGTTCAGGTGAAAGCAGACAAGCTCAGCTCAGGTGAGTACACACCCAAACCCAGCTGGCAGTGCTTCCATGCAGAAGAAAGCATGGTCACCAGCTGCCCACAAAGGTAGGGAAATAAATCAGTCATGAGCCCATGCTCAGCTGTGCTGGTTGCAGAAGAGGATTGGACTTAGCTCAGGTGTATCATGAGGAGTCAGAGATCCCCTTTTCCTGCTCTGCAATAAACAGACTTATGGGGTGGAGACGTGTTTGAAAATCCTGGTTATCTGCTGTCTTGAGGGGTTCTTTTATGCCCATATCCACACACATACACAGAAAAAATGCACAGAGATGTGATGTGCCAGGTGAGGTAACACTGATAACAATTTTGATAGCAAAGCTTTTGGCTAAATGGTTTTTAAGTGGAAGTTCAGCCTTGGGATCAGTTACAGCACAATTACATGTGAACAAGGACATTTTTATTTGTAGGCCTGTTACAGTGTGGAAAATAGCTACTGTGATGGCCTCCTGTTGGTGCACATCAGAGGATGCCAAGTGGGCACAGACCACTCCACAGAGAAGCAGCTGTCCAGATGGCACTTCCTTTTCCAGTGGTTCCAGCCAGCTGCAAGGATCTGATCATCTTTTAATACCTTTAATTCAAAAGACTAAGAAAACAGCACATGAATGTGAAAGAGAAACTGGTTTCTTCTGCTTACTTCTTGTGAGAGAAGGAGCTGGAGAAGGACAGTGTAAGTCCAGCAAGGGCCTTGTCTCACTTGGTGGTGTGGGCAATGTTCGTTTTCCAAACAGCCTGGACACCTCCAGAGGTGACACCAGGGACTTGCTGCTGAACGTGCAGGTGCATCTTGGCTGGAGAAGGCACGTGGTGATTGGGTTTGTCTCCATCAGTTGCTCTGAACTCACCTACATCTCTGCAATTGTTGACCTGATGCTTGGTTTCCTTATGAGTGGAATAAGTTAAGCAGCATTCTGATGGTAGAAATTGGTCATAGAAGGCAGGAACTGCTTCTTGCTCCCTCTTTTTCCTGTGCAGCAGTGAGCATGTTGTGGCTCTGTTCAATATGTAAGCATCTTCTGCATAGCCTCAACACTGGAAAAAAATTTTAATATTCCAGAAATGTCAATATTTACTGTAGTGAGCTTAAAACCCCCTCAAATCCACTAGAAGACTGTCCTGGAAAGCAGCTCCACCTCTTCAGGATAGCTGCTCTCCCCAGCCAGCTCTAGAGCTTGGACGAGAGCTAGACACTGGGGCAATGGCAGAGAGCTACCACACATCACTCACAATAATTAACTCTGAGACCACGCTTTTCTCTTGGCAATCATCCACCAACACAGTCACCACAGCTCAGGTGACAACTCTGCCATGTGTTAAGCTGCAGGAACCCACATGTGTGTCTGAGCTGCAGCAATATGCTAATATTTTAAACATTTTGATCTATTTCTTATCCTCCAGCTAAACAAAAAGGTCTTTTTCACCTACCTTTAATTTCTTTTTCATGCTGCTGAAAGCAGTCAGCATGTGACACGGTGATGAATGACCTTGGCGAGCCCATATAAAGGCCAACAATTGCTGGCAGTCCAGTTCAGTGGTGCCTGCTCTGCTTCCTGCAGCGGGAGCTGCAGGCACTCTGTTCCAGTTCCTCATTGATCATTGCAGCTACTGGGGAAAAACACCTCTTCCCACTGGATACGGTCAGGAGCTGCCGTGTACTTCATGGGGCGTGAGACTGAGCCTGGAGCAGGGAAGCTTGTGCTCTGCTATTAGTCTCTTCCATTTGTTTCACTTTTCCAGCTCTTTGATAACACACCCAAGGCTAGGATCTTTCAAGGCCATCACCCACTGTCCTCTGGGAAGTTGATGCTGGTCTGTCAGTGTGACACGCGAGGCAATGGCTGTGTGAGGACCCGTATGAAACGACAGCCTGCAGAGACTAAAGATCTTGTCACTCATAGAAAAAAGACACGTTCAATCCTCGCATAACAGAGACGCAAAGAGGGCGGCCCGCTGTTAGTGAGAATCTCACAAATCTGTGTGTCCCAGCAGACAGTTTCAAAGCTGGTTGTTTGATTTCTAAAATCTAATGAAACTGTGAGAGAAGAAAAGCTTCCGGCTTTCAGCAAAGAAAGGATTGTTACAGGCACGGATGATTAACACACACTTACCTCTGTCAGTTTCTGAGAGAAAGTGAAGTCCTGGGGTTCGGATGTGTGCCTGGGATGCTGGAGCTTTGCAGATTTTTAATGGTTGAAGTGATCTTCCTAATCAGCCTAACTTTCCACATGACAGAGAGAAAAGGATCTCCCCCAGACCCTTTTCAGCAAGGCTGTTTGGTTACATTGACAGCTTATCTTCCAGAGAGAGACCTTTCCTGAAATGTTTGGAATGTAGTAGACCAAGCTGTGCTTGGTCTCTAGCACTGGCACAAGCTGAGGGCAATTCATCTATGCCCTCCATCCAGGTCTGAACTGTGGGTTTCAGGAGTGCTGAGGACAGTGCAATGTGATACAACATTGGTGCCTCACTCTCCCCTGCATTAACTGAGGTCTTACTAGGGCTGCACCTCCACGGACCTCAAGCCAAGTACTGGGGAGCTGCAATCCCCTGCAGATGGAGGCAATACCTTGCTGAGGAGAAATGGATGGATCTCATGGCTCAAAGCCTTCAAACAGGCTCCTTTCCAGGAGCCACATCCTGTCCCCTTTCTCACATGGCAAATGTGTCTCGAGGGTGACTTGCCGGCCTGCTCCCCTAGATCCTATGCAATGACTGTTAAAGCTTTGCTTTAATAACAACAAACCATTTCTCAGTTATGAGGTCCAAAACAACTTGCACAGGTTGTGAGTGAAACAGGGCCCACAGGCCAAAGGGAGATGATGGGCAGGAGCAGGTAAAAGCTCTTTTGACCATCATTTCTCAGATTTAGCCGCACTGGTAGAATGGTTCACAACACTGGCCCAGAAATCTTCTCCAGTGTTAAACAATGTTGTGCTAGAGCACTGCGCAAATGATTGAAAGTTTCAGTTCAGACAGGACTTTGATTAGAATTTTGCTCATATTATTACAAACTCCCATCCTTCACATCCTTCTCTGGCTGCAGAGAGTTCAGCCAGGGCCACCTTTGCTGCATTTAATCAGCCTGGGCATATTAACTACGAATTCCTGCAACACTGGAAACACTTACGTCTTATATACATGCCCATAACTAATGATTACTAATTTTTTTACTTGGAAATTTATCAATAGGATTGAATAATTGTTCATCTCCCCACTCAGGTTGGCAGTGGAATGAATTACATTCATTCCCAAAGTTGTGATAGTGATCTGAAACACTCCCTTTGGTGTTGCATAGGGATGTCTTACAAACAATAAGGTTTACTATAAATGTCAGTGAGGTACAAGAGTATGATAACTTCATTTTAATGAAGAAAACTGAATCCTGATATTTTCAGCCCCAGGCCAGCAATCCAGTTTCCTCTCTTCCCTGTGCTTTCTGCACACACTTCACCACAGTCATGGAGCTGAGGGACTGCAGCGTTAATTTCTGGATTACTCACCCTGTTACACATCGGTGGCATCTTTTTCACCACCCCGCTGGGCATGTGTTTCAAAAAATGATGTTTCAATGGAGATACAAGGAGAATGCTCCCCTACAAATGTGACAGTGTTCATGTTGGGAATTAAATCATTTAACCTCAAAAATGTGACACAGTTGTGTTACATCAGGGCAGATGGGTGGGGATCACAATGGTCTAAACTTGCAAAGTAGTCAGTCACGTCAGGTGTCAGTTTCAGAAGATCCCTCTTGAAATGCCTCCAGGGCCTCACTTAGAGTGCTTAGACCTCTCTGACAGTGATGCCTTAGGATATTTCAGGTTGGCGACTGTCTGGGGAAAGTGCAGCTACAAGACTCCCCTGTAGCAGGGAACAGCATTACCAAGAGCTGAACCAAAGTTTGGCTAATGGCTCTGAGAGTAACTAAGCCTGAATTTTGCCAAAGTATCTCTATATCGCAGAAAAAAAATTAAAAATTCAGAACGTAGTAGGGACTGGTTCTGTCTTCAGTCCCTGGAACAGTTTTGCACAGAGCTAATTTTGAAGCAGAGGGATATATGACTGTGCACAGAGCTTCTCCGGGGGGAAATAAAATTAGTCTTATTATGCTAGTGATAAAAATGTCTGTTTCTATGCCTACAGACCTTTGAAACTCTTCTAGTACAAAATTTGCTCTGCTTTTGTGTCACCACTTAAAACACTCAGCTCTGACAATCGTTGAATAGCTGACCTGTGTCTGCACAGCCTGCTTCTGTAATTAAAGAGACTGAAATGGTGGCTTTAGGGCCAGAATTTTTGAGAATATTCTAAGAATCATACTGGCTAATCCGGACATTCATTGCTCTAATCCCATAAACAGTGTGGGCTATCATGCCAGGAAGAGTCCCTAATTTCCATACCAGCCCTGCAGCAATAGGAAAAGCACTAAACATTCCTCTCCCTGTCATCACTCATTTCCCTCTGACGATGTTTTTAAAATATAGTCCTGCAAATATGTCGAACTCAGAGTTGTGTCAGGACAGCTGCTAATCATGAGGCAATGGTGCCTTTTCTGATGGATGTTTCTGTTATTACAATTGAAGTTTTGTCTCTTGAAATTAAGAAATAGTAATTAACGTATTTAGCGCCACGGGCTGATAGGATTGTTTTGACACCGGTTCTTGAAGAAACGGAAGCACTCCATCTTCCCTCCCAGCACTGTCTTATATGGGGAATTCAGGAGAATAATTGAGAATTGTAAGTCATCTGGGGCTATGGCTTGATTGCATTTGAGGTGACTTTTAAGGGTGAAGAAACATCTGGCACCTTCTAAAAAGTAATGTTGGTGAAGAAAATGGAGAAAAAGAGAATACTGGCATGAGGTGGTAAACATACAATCACCATAAAGGCAGAAAACATGCCACGGAATATTTTTGTTTGTTGATATCATGAAACACTCAGCATTCCTAGGAAAAACTGTTAGGAAGAGACTAGAAGAGCTATGGGGTATCTCTGAAGAAGCAGGTTGGAGATAATCCTTCAGTCTCTGGTCTGTGGATTCCCTTCGTGATCATGACAAACAATATAACTCTGCCCTACATTTTCCTTTGTAAAGGAGACTAGCACTGAGATGCTGCAGGGCTTAAATCTTTCCTGTGTGTATAATAACGCACAAATAGGTGCAGATGTATGTAGGCACAGTATTTTGGGGTGGCTCAGAAGTGGATGAACCAGAATAGGCCAGGGCTACTTGATGTATGTGATGCAGGCTAGGACAGCAAGTGTTTTCACTTCTGGAGAAAAAGGAAACTCCTCCTTTCTGAATCCATTTTGTTTTGCCCTCTCCAAAAATAGCAGGAGTGGAGCTACTAAACTGTAGCAGACTGTTGTAAACTTCAAGGTGCAAGACACAAAGCTGTCTTAATTTGCCCTGGAGAAGCATTTAGGAAGTTAAACATTTAAGTGCCCCATTCCTTCAAAAACACTGGACTGTTTAAGAACAGTCTTGATGAAGGGGACCTTGACCCAGAAAATCACCTTCTTTCAGGATACTACATATTAAGTGTACATCTAAGCACACTTCTCAAAGCTGGTGCTGCCAGATCAGAAACAGCAAGAAAGAAAAGAGCAAATGGTTTTGAGCATGCAGCAGAATCAAAGAAATAATCAGCATGGCCCTGTGGTAGAGATAGCATTGGAGATGGGGGTTGGCAAAATGATAACCGTGAAAGTACCAGGCTCTGGGTCTTGTGAGCCTGAGAGGAGGTGACAGAGCTGTACAGAGATACAGCTGGGGTGTTAGATACATGGCACATGGAGGATCTGTCATTTCAAGAGAAGCTGTCAGGTTGAAAGCTTCGGATGGGGATTGTTTTTTTTTTAGTTCAGGGGCTTTGGATATAATTATGACAATTTGCATAAAAGTCAAGCCCCTTGTACAATTTAATGGGTCTTGGCAGGAGGGTTTGGGAACACGCGATGTGTCGGAGAGGCAGAGAAGAATTGGAGCAGGAGCTGCTGCTTGTGGGACACAAGCTGGAGCTGCCCAGTGGGAGGGCTGTGCCCAGGGCAGGGGATCTGGGCTAGGGACAGCAGAACCACAGCCTCAGCCTCTGAAGCAACATGAGGCCTTTCTAATGGAACATTTCTAATTCGCAGTATATCTGAGGCCCCACCTTCAGAACCAGATCCTGCTAAATGCTGGCAACTCTGGAAGCCTTGCCAGCTCCTTAAGTCATAGAAGAACCCTTCTGCAAACTACCCTGCACCTGGGATTTTAGGAGCCTGTGGGGCTGAGTGCAGAACACAGTCCTGTCAGGAGGCAGTGTGAGGCACTGGCACCGGCCAAACGCGGGTCTCATTCCTCTGTGGGTTTCCTGTCACTGCCCCAGGTTTTGACAGCCAGAAGGGGTGAGTAGCGAGGGTCTCAGGAGGCTTCCTCTCTGGCATGCACTTCTCAGGAATAGCTCCATTAATCAAGAGAAGGTGGTGACTGAGTCTAAATCTCCCTGTCGCCCATGGGGAAAGAGCCAGGCTTGATGGGTTAAGGGAGTTGATGCCCTCATAAGATTCCTCTTCTTGCCTGGTGAGAGGTAAACCAAATACATCTTCTAATCTATTGGGGGGTGGAAGGTTGTTTGGGGTTTTGTTTGTCTGTTTGCTTGTATGGGCTGCAAGTTTTCTGGTAGCAGTGAAAAGAAGGAGTCAGAAAAAAAGGGACTTGGATCAAATCTGGGGTGAACAATTACAATACAAGCTTCTCCTATCCTAAGCCATTCAGAGCTGTAAGTGGACTAAACTATGCAAGTGGATGCTGTGTTTTTAGTAAGACCATAATTAAAGCAGTGAGCAATTGTGCTAACTGGAAATTAATTTGAACCACTAGTACATACGCACCTTGACATGAAATTAGGACCTAATTCAGAGCCCCCAAGAGAGAAAATTCTGGCTTGTACTCTGCCTACATACATTCAAATTAATGCATAATGCAGCAAGTTTCTTCCTCTCTCTGCCTGTCCCTTTCTCTTTCTCACACACACAGACGCACGCACGCAGCTGAACTCCCACACAAGTTCTGTGGGGAAATTACAGCCTGCTCATGTCACTCCCTTCTTTGTCACTGAAATAGTGCCATAGATCTGGAAAGTGCTCTCTCTGTGCAGTACCAAACTTTTTTCAGCTCTGGAATATATTACTTTGATAATACATAAATTAGAACTTTCTGTGTAAATCAACAAATTGATTTTTTTCCTCAAAAGCTGGATTGCACCAACACTAGTCATAAATTGTAGCTTTCATGTTTGCAAATTTTTGGGAGCTAGGCATGAAGAACCAAACTTTCTGTTAGGTCACATTAACTCCAGGATTTCTCACAGGCAATTTGTGTCTTGAACACTGCACGATTCACAAAGAAAAAGGGCCCTTCTCCATGTAAAGCATCAGCTTCCATTAAGCAGAAGAAATAAACCACTGCATGCAAAAGATGTGAGCACGTGGCTTGTGAATAATCAGAACAAGTTTAGAAAAATCACCTCAGAGCACGGCAGGCAGCAGTAACACATTCAGTACCTCTGATCCTCCAAGACCAGTGCAAGTGGCATCCTCCTAGTGTTGAAAAGAGAGCACAGCTCATGGCTGATATCAGTGGCAGTGGGAGGGAGGTTTGGTGCTGTGAAGCCACAGGGAATCCCAGTGGTGGAGGTGAGCAAGGGCCAAGAACGAGCATTTGCCTCAACACTCAGCAGGAGCCAGGGCAAGTGGCTACCAAGGGGCAACAGTGGAACCATTGAAGGTAGAAGGCAGTGTAGGAATTATGCAGGGATGGGCTTGAAGAAAATTTTATCATTGTAAACCAGGTATGACTAAGGAGACCAAGGGCTATGGCTATCTGCCCATCAGCATAGACCAGTGGCTTAAAAACATGCTTCCTTCAGTATTTCATGAGGAACCTTGTGTAAATACTCCTACTCCACTCCCTTTCTCTTTGCATTGTGACAGAGGTGAGGAAAGTTACAGCCCAGTGCAGCCTTCCACACTAATAAAACACTTTCCCTTAGGACTTCAGGAAGTTTGCTAGTTGCCTGCAGTCTCAACCATAAGCCTACAACAAAATCACCATGTGGAGCTCCAGTACTTGCTGCCATCATACTGCAGAACAGAAGACTTTGCCCGTGTATACCAGGTGTCATCTACCTGTCCTGCTAGATGTGTGCAGCACGGAAAAATATACAGCCACAGGTGATAGGGAAATAGTTGTGGGTCAGGCCCACATTAGAAGGTCGTGCCCCTTGGAGAGGATTAACAGAAACCCTAAGAAAGATCCTGTGGAGTGTTTTTTACCCTTCACAAGGCATATACCCCCAGCAGTTTCTTAATGTTGGAGTTTATTGTGGCTTCTCCCTATCAAATGGATTCTGAATGTTTTTGACTCTACTTATTTCAGCCCCCAGACAGGTATTTCTATCCTCAGCTTTGTGCCCATTGAACAACTGGCTGGGTCTCTTATGGTTTCTCAACCAAGCTTGAGAAATTGGAGGGGTACACCAACGTTCCCAGGTAAATCATGCCAGTGTTGACCTGTAAATCTCAGGTACTTTATTCCTTCAACAACACTGGGGAAACTCATTATGCACATGATTTTGGACGTGGAAAACACCTGACTTCACCATTTTTCTTGACATGGAAATTCAGAATGGTTCTTCCAACATTTCCTCCAGGACATTTGGGAAGGCACCACCAGAACTTCACCTGAGAACAAAACTCTAACAACAAAGAGATCTCAGCAACACTGTCAGTTTGATCTGGAAGGTCTTTCCTTGGCCTTGTAGAACCAAAAATGACAGCATTCAAACATTTGTGTGCAGATGAAAAATGAGAATCAGTTAGTACTGTTCGGACTCACTGCAGCCAAATTAAGTAGAAAATGAAATATTTTAAGAAGCATCCTATGGTAAGTGAATTTGAATTAGCTGCAAACATGGATGATTTTCTTCCAATCGCCAGACCACACAGAATTGCTGCTTGGATTTAATTCCCCCTTCATCTCACATATGTCTTTCCTTTATTTCCTGGCATAGATAGATGTGTGATTAAACTATCACTTTTGATATCCCAAAAAGCTGAGGAAAGGAGATTACACTATAAATCATAAAAATCCTCCTTTCCACCTGTTTGTGAATTTTAGACAGCTTTAAAATTTTTTCTGTCGTGATTACAGCAAATTGTAATAGAGATAAAACATAAAGTGTTGTAAGTATTTTTTACAGTGTTGGATTTATGAGATCAGTTTATAGAGATAATTTTATCAACAAATGTGAAGTCATTTAGGGGTTTTTACTAGTTATGAAAGCTGTTAGATTAAAATACTGCTTAAACTTGTTATATCTTTGTGCTAACACAAGTGAAAAGATGGAATCCCACTGAGATGGTCACTGTCTCATTTTATTTTGCCTTTTTGGGGCAGGACATCCCCAAAATTCAACCTCCATTTGTGTGCATTCTGCAGCTGTTCCCACAATATATCCTGCATATTGAAGTCCAAGACCACCAGCAGCACTGGGAGCCCTTGGGTGTCGATGGAGGCTTTGCTGTTGGATCCTCTGCAGCTCACAGGGAGTTCACAGAGGATGAGCTTGAACATCTATGCTCACGGGCCCCAGTCCAAAAGGAAAGACTCTGAGATAGGTAGGATTTGAATCGAGTTCTGGACCGGCTTAGGGTGGATCAGCAAATACACACAGGGCAAACACGAACCCAGTGATTGGGACCAGACATGTACATGAGTCACTTCATCTGCTGCTGAATTAGAGGCACAGTGGGGATCTCCAGTAGTTCTGCTGTGTCTGATTAAATTTTACCTGCTGAAATAGTACACCCTTCTTCACTTGCAGGACTAGCACAGTGTCAGTCAGGTGTGTTGGATCCCAGGTTTCTCACAGTTTGCAGGTGGGTCTGCAGATGGGGCCCAGGTGGGGGCAAGCACAGATGCAGTCAGGGCCTCCTCACCAGCCAGGAGTAGTTTTCATTCAGCCAGCCTGGACACAGTTGTGGACTAGACCTCTAATGTTCCACGAACACTTTTAATTGTGGCACCGTGAATGAAAGGGAGAAATAACAGCATCAGATTGCTGATGAGGAAATATTTCCACATGGAGAAAACGTTTTGTACAATGGAGCCAACTATTAAGTGTTGCTCCCAGCTTCCTCCTCCACTCCCCAGCAGCTAGTGGGAATTCTGTGTCCATCAGCATGCCCTCCATATCCACACACTGCTTCTCAAACCTTTTCAGCATAATAGGAGAACAGGTTGTTTCTGAAGAGAAGCACTGTTCTTACCTGATGACCCGGCATGAGAAGATCTGATGAACATGGTACAGGGACCAGGAGAGACAGACATGTACATACACACATGGCATAACCTTGGCACTGGAGAGGGTAAATGGCATTTCATGAACTCAGAATGGTGTGAGAACACATTCCCAATGAACACTTCAAACTGGATGAACAATTCAGACTAACATTTGTACTACTCACTTTGCTTATTTTAACTGTGAGTAAATGTCAGATTTTTGGGGGGATGCACTAACCTCAAAACCATTTATACAGTTGCTTCTCTTTTAAGCCCTTTTAACCCCAAAACCACGGGACTGCTCACAGTTGTATGAGAGACCTGCTGGCTCAGAACCCTCAGTCCCAAAATAATGATGCAGTCCATAGGTCACTAGTGCTCTCTTTGCAATGGTTGTTTGGGATTTGTTCAATTAGGTTCGTGGGATAAATCTCAGGAGGCTGTGAGTTGGTAGCTTGGTTCAGATCCATTAAAAAGTTGTAATAACTGTAATAGTTGTAATAACTTAATGCAATTGGAGACATCAGTATCCTTCCTCTTACATTTTGTTACTTCTTCATCTTGCCCTTGACCAAACCAAGTGTTCCCTGGCCAACTCCAGGTCTTAGTGGAGATGCAGAACAAGCACTGGGGCAGCGTGTGAAGACCTTTCAATAGAAGGGTGAACACCCACCCACTGACAGTTGAAAACAACACAGGATGAAGATATGGGTGTCTCAACTCTGGTATTTGACTGTCTGCATCAGGGCTGGGCTGCCTGGAGTGGGACTCCGTGGGACTGAGACTGTATCTACACCAGCCAGTCCTGTGGAGCCATGTGGATTTGCAGTGAGTACCAAGTGAGAGCTGTGTGCTGTTGCACTGGAGTATCTCTCTAATTATATAACAGTTACACTTTCTGGTACTTGCAGTTATCATTAAATCTATAATCAGCATATTCCCCACATGTTTGAGAATCTCTCCCATGCTAATACAATATAATTAAAACAGCCCCTGTTTCAACAGTATCTGCATTAAAAAGGAACACCAAAGAGATCATAATAGGTGGAGAGAGGTTAATAATAGGTCATGTGGTTAATCTTCCAGTTACAAGGGCAAACACTAATTACAGGACTGGGAAGGGAAAGGGCAGCCTGATTGCAATGTGATTATGGTGACCTTGTTAAGGAGTGATCCAAGTCATGATGGGGCCTCAATAAATAAAGATAATAATCCCTCAGCACCTCCCAGTGAACGTCAAACAAATGCTGAGAGCCAGCATTAGCCCTCTCTGCAGGCC
Source organism: Corvus cornix cornix (assembly GCF_000738735.6). Taxonomy (NCBI): domain Eukaryota; kingdom Metazoa; phylum Chordata; class Aves; order Passeriformes; family Corvidae; genus Corvus; species Corvus cornix. The sequence goes on from NC_046335.1 coordinate 7,465,465, forward strand.
GGGTGGGAGGATGGAGGCTGAGCTGTGTTATTTTCCAGCCCCGTCTCAGCACAGCAGGATTGCTGGCTTCTCCTTCTTCTCACTGAGAAAAACAAAAGCACCACTACTGATAACAAATATATCAAGTTGATTTCTAAAGGGCTCTGCAGTACAGCGTGTTGCAAATTACAGCAAACTTCAACATGTTTGAGCTTAGTAGATATGGCAGAGCAATGTGATTCCCCACCTTGTCAATGGCATGGTGGGAATTCCCAGGGAGCTGCAAAAATACTGATTACCATCTTAGAAAAATGGTAAAAACTCAAGCTTTTCCAGATCTTTTTTTAACCCCAAGTATAAGCTCTGCTGCCCAGGAAAACATGTCCTACAGATTATAAGAGTTTCATTATCTCAGCAGAGAACTCGCTGTCTGTGCTGCAAACTGGTCCGTGGAGGAATTAGCAGGCTCCCAAATTTAATTAGGGCAGGACTCAGACAGGGAACACAGTGAGGTTAACACAGATGTCTGTATGTCCCATCATTCTCACATCCTGTAATAAACAGGCATTTGGGGAACAGTATAAGCCAGGGCTGGAACCAAACAGTCCTGCATTATCGACGTGGGGCTGGGGCCTGCTGAACGCTCATAAAACTGCTGGGTCATTGGTACAGAAAGTCTTCTGTTACCCCTGATGGTTTTGTATGTTAATTGAGGATGGAGTTAATATGACAATCAGTGTCTCCAGACACATCAGGGCTATGTAGAGCTCCGTGGTCTGGCAGCTTCTGTGCTGGGTGTGAGCGGGGCAAGAGCAGTGAGTGGAGCTGTTCAAACTCTCTTCATTTCTGGTTTTAGAAAATGCACAAAAATGCTGTCTACTTTGGATTTTATCTTTTCAACTTACTTTCTTTTACCTAAATCTATACTTTGTTAAGGACAAATGTCATGCCACATGCATGAAGAAACCATTTAACCTCTGGGTTTAGTTGTGCCTGTAAAATAAACTGGTTTAGCCCCACAAAACCCTGCTCTTGGATGTCCAGAAGGTAGCAGTCTGCAATGCTGGTGTGGGATCTTGCTGTGCTGAAGGGTTTGGATGACCACAGGCCACCAGCTTAGGTTTCCAGAAACAGAAAGAGCACAGAAGCCTTGAAACTGCAAAGGAAATCTGTGCCAGCTGTTCCTGTGTAGGGGTGTGGGTGCAAAAATGCAGAAAGCAATTAAACTCTGACATTTTTCTCTGGGATTCCACTCATGAGAATTTCCTATTAAATATTAAAATCAAGTCAAATTAATTTGTTCCATTCTATCCATCCAAGTTATCTTGCAGGTGCTGCTGGAAAGCAATTTCACAATGATCACCAAATACATTTTCAGGGCTATTCCACTGACTCCCGTTCTACCTTCTGCAGTGCCAATTACCTACTTTTGAAACACCCACCTGGATGTTAGAGAAAGCCAAAACAAATGTATAAGGATAGTAATTTTCTATTCATGCCCTTTCCTTCTACTGTTACTTATGTCAGGTTGGAATATCCCAGGAGCAGAAGTGAGTTTGCAGGAGAAAGGATCAGGAATCTGGTGATTTTCCATGCTTGCATTTTTAGTTTCCCTATGCTAAAAGGTGAGCTGCTTTGGGAAGAAGAGTAACTCCTGCAAGCACCTGGGCTGGGGAGTGGGGAGGGAAGGGCCCAGGAGCCAGGATGCTGCAGAGGACTGCTGTCACCCTGGGTGAATTTTGCTTCTTCTTCAATGACACATATTGACATTTTACAAGTCTTGAGAAAGCTAATTCTGCAAAGATGGCTAAATTGAACCACAGTGCTATAAGGAGGGCTCAAATACACCATTCTGGACCATACAAGCTTTGAATTATCTCTGATTTGAGGACTGAACATGATTGTATATAATAAAACAATTTATTTCTTGCTATAAAGCGAGGATTTTGTCTGGGTTGCTAAGGGATACTATTCCTTGTCTTTTTTATTTGAAGACTGAGTTGTAAATAGTTCTCCCTAGAAGCAACTTAATCCATGATTTTTCTTTGCAGAGGATGATGTTCTTAGCTCAGCTCTTGCTGCTGCTCAGTCCTTCTGTTGCTACCCTAAGTTTAAGCATGACAAAAGGAAAGATAAAAGCTGTGAATTTTCCATTAGAGTAAAATGCTGTAAAAAACCTCCACATTTAAAGCATGTTTTGAGAGAAAAAAGAGTATTATTCAGTGTAAAAGGGATACAGTTGATAACCACAGCTTCTGAGCATGCCTGCTATTTTTAGCTTTATCATCCCTAATGAAAGCCTCAGATAGTACCACTGGGCTTACCCAAAGATCTGGTGTATTAAAGCAATCATAAGCCTCATCAGGGCTTTGAAAGCAATGATGAGTCTAGAGAAGCAAGCTGTGATGTACTACCCAAACAACCACAAAATGAGAAAGATTATTTAGAACAGTTCTTTGGCAAGTGGAAATATTTATTCTCTGTACTCTAGAGAGTAAATACTGTGATATATTCAATCCTCTAGCTGCTCACTTGAAGGATTTAGAAGTCTGACCTTGGTCCCCTTGTAAGTGGATGTTGTGCCATGATAACATATTGGAGAATAGAGGAACATCATAGAGCATTTGAATACCTGCTAATATTTTTGTCTGATGCCTGAAGCACATGAGTTCACAATAGTTGCATAACTTCCAGTGCATTAATTGCCACTGCTAGCATTCTGCCTGCATCTGACAACTTGGTGGCATCTTTGAGGCTCACCTCTATCCACTTTTCTGCAATCCCAAAATATCCGACTCCCTACAAAGTCTGTGGACTGGTGATGGGAATCCCCTGATTATCCACTCCTGCTGGACATGGAAAGGTCTGCATGAACTGGAGAGGACTTTGGGAGGTGAGATTGGGAGTGAACCAGAGGAGAGGTACAGAAGATATTGCAGATAAAGTCTGGAAGGGGAAGTGTACAAGTTTTCAAAAATTGTAACCAAGATAAAAAGAATAAAAGATCTAATTTACCCATCTAAGCTGTGCCTCTGGTATGGCCTGAAGGAGTGCTGGATTTGCTTTCATTCAGTGGATGCCCTACAAGCAGTGTTGAACCTGCAGGCCCCTGAAGAAAGGAGGGACATGGATGACACAGAGCAGCTGATGGGCTGGGTCTGGGTGACAGTGCCCTGTCATTACTGAGCTTAAAACGGCTAAGAATTTGGTCTGTTTTCTGTGTGGCACATAGATAATCACAGTGAGTTTGCAATGTGTGTGGGATGGGCTCCTCCTGAGTTTTGTGTCAGGTGGGATCCTCACCACATTGGTGTGGGAAGCAGAGGGAAGGGGAGAGGGGAAGCTTCCTCACTTCAGGCCATACAAGTGCTTTTCACGGACAAGGAAAAACTTCTTTACTTTGAGGGTGACAGAGCACTAGAACAGACTGCTCAGAGATGTTGTGGAATCTCCTTCTCTGGACATATTCCAACCTGCCTGGACACAATCCTGTGCAAACTACTGTAGGGGACCATGGTGGAACAGGGAGATTGGACTCGATGACCTCCAGAGGCCCCTTCCATCCCCAACCAGTCTGTGATGATGTAACTAAGTTTTTCTTTATTAGGATGTATGTTCTTGGGCAGGCTGTATATCCCAGAGGGACTTGAATGAATTAATCAACCCACACACACCACCACTGATCAAATGCAGGAGAGTAGCAGAAAGCCACATGCAAGCAATTGCCTGGCAGATGGGTCCTATCCACCATCTTTTACTTATCCAATTTAATGCTCAAACTGACAAGCAAACTAATTGAAAAATAGCATTACACACACACAAGCCCTCTTTTTCTTCTTTCATTCCCTTCACACCAATTGCATAATAAGTGGTAACCAATGTATTATTAGAGCCACACTCCTTGCATGGAGACTATAAAAGCATAACTTTGATCTGTTTTGACAAACACAAGTACAACTTTTGAGTCTTTAATAATTACATTAGTCAAAGTCACTGATCACGACATGCAGCAGTGTGTTATTTAGAGAAAGGGAAACAGGTATTCACATCACCAGAGTGGCTTCTAACACTAACCAGAGTGTGAAGGTGTTTTTATCCTCTTTTCTCCCACTTCCTTCATGGGAAAAGCAATCAAAGAAAGCCAGGGCCAAAGGGAGCAGTGTCCTGTCCCCAGGTTCAGTTCTCTATTCCTTGTTGGAGCAATAGAAGCATTTGGACAATACTCTTGGGGCACATGGTGTGGCTTTTGGGATGGTTCTGTGCAGAGCCAAAGAGTTGGACTTGACAATCCTTGTGAGTCTCTTCCAATTCTACTTATTCTGTGATTCTGTAATACGTCCAACTAATCATTTGTTCACACAATGTTTGAAGATGTTTTGTGAATTCATTGCCCATAAAGATGTTCCTCACCACCCTGCTTGAGTGATGCAAATCAACTGACCAGGTGAGAAGCCTGACTTCACTGCAAAGGGAAGCAGGGCTACTGAAAGCACCTTAGCAGGGCTTTCAGCTGCTCTGCTTTCCTCAGGCTGAAATGATCTCAGTATGGTCACTTGGTGTGTTGCAGCTGAAGGGTGGTACCTTCTGGAGCAGTTACCGCTTTTCCTCCCATGAACATCCACTTATAGCCTTGGGTCATTGTGTTCTTGCAGTGGATCAAGTCCTGGCAGATGCTGTGCAAGGGCAGAAATCTCTGACTAAAAAGCTTTTTGTCTAAATAAGAGACAGTAGCTGGAGACAGACAGACTGACTAGGAAGAAAGGGAGAAAGCAAGAAATAAGGAGACAGTATTGGTCAGGATGGCGGCTAATAGTCTCAGCATCTCAGCAGACTGACTGATGTCAAACTGAGAACTTTGGCAAAAGGCCACCCTAGTTCAGGGGGGAAGAAAGGCAGCAACTGGAAATAAAATATCAATATATAATAAATGGAAGGAATGAAAGGAGAGTAGCTAGCAATCAATATAAATGAGAAGTTAATGAGGTGCAGAAAAATTATAAATGTACATAAAGGCACCAGAGACAAATCCATCCCTAAGAACATTATGAAGAGTTTTTAAAGAAGGGCTGCCAGGAAGAAGAGAAAAGCAAGAACTGAGGTAGGCCAGTTTCCAGAAGGAGGTTTGAAGATGGGTATTTGTGGCCCAGAATAGACATAAATGTACCATAAGCTATGTTGTTCTGTTATGAGGAGGAGCTGGAACATGCACCCATGTCTCACACGCTTGACAATTCTCTTCTGTTCTAGGCTAAGCAGTATCCAGACAACTAATCAATTAAATTATCAAATGAATAATTAAAATATCACAAAGCTGCCAAGGAATATTTATATCATGCAAAAGTGTTAATGGAATAAATTAAAGTATCATTCAGTCATCAAAGCAATCTTGTTTGCATGTTGTTCTGGGGTTACTCTAACAAATTGAGTTTTATCGCAGAAAGGTGTAAAATCTGAAAATACAGAAAGCAGAGTAAACTTATATGGAACATGCCAAAACTGTATGCTGCAAAGCACTAATTCTGACAAGGTTGTCAGATTCATGAAGAAGAGGCTGCTCAAGTGTATCACATCCTGTACTCCAAAAGATGTCGTGGTTGTAAATTTTCTAACCCAATCTTTAGTGCAAAATCAGGAGAGTGGTGAGAAGAAGCAGAGAAGAGATTTGTTCTCCATGCAGGACACTGACATCCAGTGCAAAGTGCAGTGCTGGACCATTGCATGCACTTTTTGGTGTTACAGCTTCTCAGAATTTGAGTGACCTGTAGAAAACACATATGAAGTCATGGGACAGCTCCCAAAAATGCCTGTGTCACCAAGTTCTAGAGAGACAGATCCCTCTGGATTATCAGAAAGAAACATGAGAGGGATCTTGATTGCAATATGTAGATGTGCTACTGGAGAGAAAACATGGACCACTAAAGTAGTGGTGAAATGGAACACCCTGAGCTCTTAATGGGAAGCCAGATAACAGGATTTGGTGGTTGCTCTTGGGCTTAGTGAGTCTGCAACATCTGTGGGCAGTCAGGGGAGATGACATTTAGAGGAGGAGGAGATGGTAGCTGTGCAGATAGCAGCACACAATTCCTTGTTATGGGAAGCAGTAGTTCCAAAAAACCTCCAAAAGCACTCAGATGAAGGCATAATGTGGAAGCAAAGGAGACTTATCAATTAAAAAAGGGTCAGATCAAACCAAGAAAAAACCCTGGAGCCTTACCAGAAGCGAAGATAAAGGTTTAAAGCAGTGGAGAAGATGGAGCCAGTGGAGGTGGAGAAAGATCCATCTCAAAGTGAAGGGCCAGGAAAATCACAATTTACAGCAGCATTAAAGTACCTAATCCAGAAAGAAATTTGTAAAGAACACAGAATAGGACATTGCAATTCCTGAGTTGTGATTATCAGCCAAGAGTCTGAATTCTGCACCTTGAAAGGCAAGGCTGTGTGTGGGAGGTGGTCTGGAGAAGAGATGGGGGAGCAGGAGGGGAGGAAGAAGGATGGAGACTGGGATGTTCAGGAGCTGAAAGAAGCGACAGACAGGCTAATTCTTGGTGAAGCCTTGTTTTTGCTGCAATGCCAGCAGCAGAAAATTTGCAGGTGCTGTGACCACCACTGCTGGGCACTGCACCCTCCCAGCCATTGACCTGACTTGTAGATTTTGGTTTTCTTAAAACAGCTCTTCTTAATTTACCTCTTCCATTCACTACCAGTGCATGGTAGAATACCTGAATTTCTGCAAAACTCCAGCCCTGTGTGACAGGACATGTTCCACAAGGAGTTCATAGATTAATGCAGTAAATTTTTCAGCCATCCTTCCTCTCCTGGTGGGAGGTCCTGAGAGAGAAGGATCAGCATTATCTCTCCCCATTCCAGATTTGAAAAAGAAAATTCAGCTGTAAGATTTCTGAAAGCTTCTTCTGCATTTCATTGTGAGAGCAGCTTTGGGAAGATATAAATATGTATATACATATATATATATAAAATCTTTTTTACATTACAAGAAAGAAAAATGTCATTGAAAATGTTTTTTGTCATATATTTAAATTTCTCTTCACAAATTTAAAAAGTTTGCTTAAGCTCTTTTTTTAGAAGGAATGACAATGGAAACAGTTCCATCAAAACTTCCATGTCATTAAAAAGTCTTTTCTTTTAGTTGAAAAATATTTAAATGGTAATTTTGACTAGGATCATTGTAGAAACAAAACCAGTGTATAAAGGAATAGGAAAAAGAGGCTGCTTTAGCCATTACACAGCACTCAGTGTCAAATTCCCAGTTTGGGGTCATATCTATTTAAGTGTGAGTCTTCCCTCCTCCCTTCTGCTCCAGAGAAGCCAGCGATGTTCCTGTGCCAGCCATAGCTGTGTGGAGCTGCAAGGAGCATGTTCCCACTGTGAGTGGCAGCCACTGATCTCCAGGTAATTCAGTAAATGTTCCTGAAGAAGTACAGATGAAAAGACACAGGAGAAATGGGTGGTTACGAGGCAGGGGAACAATGACAGCCAAAGGGGTGGAGGCAAGAGGGGATTTTCTCTGGGCATGAAGAGCATACAACATGGCTGCTTTCCCTCACACAGGGACCCCAAGAGAGAGGCAGATGGTGCAAGACTGGTTGCACTGGTCCCATGGTCTGACCCTGCCTAGCTAATCATTCCCAAAACATTGAATGAAACAGAAGGCTTGGCACTGAAAATGTCCTCCCTGTGCATTACACTGCAGGGGTCATCCAGTAATTCCTGGAAATGGTTAATTGCTGGCCAACTTTGATCTCCTTGAAATAGAAATCAATTCTTATACTGACATTTTCTCAAAAAAGGGCATGCCTCAGCACTCAGAGGCATCCTGCACTCTTAGATGTTTCTCCTGTCTCTCCATCGCTCCCTCCCTGTCTCTGGGGAAAGTTGTGTTTAATGGCAAAGGTGACAGAGGGACTGTAGCCTGGAGCCTACAGAGCTACCTTTTTATTCCACTGAAGGAGGAACTTGAGCTAAAACTGTTAGACATTTCAAAATCAGAAAGCTTGTAGATACAAGCAGCAAGACAAAAAAATCTGAGTGTTTTCGTAGGATTCACCCTCCAGGACTGATCATAAACCATGTGAGCCCAGCCACTGATGTGTGTGAAGAGAACAGAAGAACATGTCGGCTGGCTTTGGTTGCCCAGATGTAGGCGTCCAGTGTCACCTGAGATGTTTTGGGTTATCCTGTCTGACCTCCAGCTGCTGTCCCAGAATGGTGTGAATGTCACACAGGTCCCATGTTGTATCCACTGGCCCTCCCAGTGTGCCTCAGGTAGCTCACAACATGTGAGCTGCTTCTAAACACCTCAGAGGAGCTCATGGTGGCTTTCTCATCAGGGGGTGTGTGTGTGTGTGTGTGTTAGGGGATTGCAGGCTGCAGCACAGGCACACATGAAGCTGGTGCACCTACACCTCCATGGGAAGAGGTGTGAAGCACAGGAATCCACATTTACAGGGGTTCTGTTTGTGTCCCACCTGGCCTGGGGGGTGCATACAACTCAGTGAGGGTGCAGCTACAAAACTGGGACTTGGGGGATTGATTATAGAGGAGCATTTGGAAGTCCACAGTGTTGTATTAACCTTGTATAAGCATCTCCTATATATAACCATGGTTTTTTTGTTGTATTACTAATATTAACCCTGAATATATGATTCACGGATTGCTGATTAATTAGGTTTTTAACAACCTAACTGCTTAATTAAATCTTAATTTTGGTTTAAAATGCATGAATTGATCAGTTTTTCCTTGCAACCTTTATCTTTATGGTCAGAGAAGCCTGGAGAAGGATTCTACACTGCTGTAGTAGACACAGTGCATGCTCATCTCCCTTGGCTCTGCTGATGGCATTGACCCACTCACCCTGACTGGAACAGCAGTTTAGGCAGGTACTTCCTATTCAAACACCTTCATTTAGGTATTTTAACCTCAAGCTAAACCACCTACATTTAGCTGTCTGAAAATGAGCTACTTGTTCTAAACTCTTGAGACTGTAGACAAGAGAAGGAGGTTTTGCTAGGGAGTCAATCATCCCATCCTAAACCAGGCATCTAAGCAGAGAGAAACTGCCTTCTGTAAGTGCCTGTTCCTCTCCATCAGGGACAAACAGGGGATTCATTTGACTCAATGCCTGGTCCAGAGGATGACCACAGAGTAGCGGTACCAGCCAAACATGGGGTGCAGGCAGGAACTCATGCCTTCTGATCAACAAATCAATATGATTTCACAGAAGCTTCTTATTGTTTAAAATACAATCCACTCATACATCTCACAACTTCATACCCTACTTACACACTTTGTTTAGTTATACATTCTACCTACTTATACATATACATATCGCTCTACTTATACATTTTCTTACTTACACTTTTTACAACTTCTACATAACACAGTACTTGTGCATTTTACCTACTTATACATGTTACTCTACTTATACATCTTACAACCTTTACATGACACTCTACTTAGACATTTTACAGCTTATCCATAACACAGTACATATACATTTTGCAACTGCTGTCCATGAGATCTCACATTGCTTGATTGGTTTCTCTATTCTGTCCATGAGCTCTGCACGCTTTTCTGATAATATGATTGGTTTTAATCTAGTGCAGCACAGTCCTTTTTAATCTATCCCTTGCTGTCTTGGTATTTAGTTTTTCAGCTTCTTTTTTCCCAGTTCAGCACAGTTTACCTTTCAGTCCTTGATGAATTCCTGAGGGCTCTAACAGGTGAGGCACCTGATCCAGGCAAGCAGCATCGAGATGATGACAGCAACAAAACCCACCCAGTGATCAGCAGCCAAGTTAATCCAGGAAATCCAAATAACAAGACAGCAAAGAACAGAAAACAAGTATAAACCTATCCCTCCTCCCCACTAAACCTTCAGACTGGAGCTTAAAAACCCTCTTGGGGCTGATGTGCTGCAGCTGAAGGTGGAAAGGCCAGGTGAAGCCAGTGAGGGTAATTCCAGCCTGGTCCCACTCTGAGGGCTCTGGTAAAAATAGCCAAAAATGGTTTGGCTGGAGCACACTATCAAGGTTCAAATACCTTACAACAGGTGCATCCAAGAGTAATCGAGTACACAGAGGGACATGAGAGCAGTGAAACACCACTGCAACATGAACTGCAAAATTTTTCTTGTTTACTTCAAAGTCTCTGCTTCAGTCCACATTAACTGCTACTACCACTCCGAGGAAGGGGAGAAATGAAGGAAACTTATTGGTATTCTGGAAACTAGAGGTAGGTGACAAGTGAGGGGGTTGGTGATGCCTTTGGCACATTAACAAATAAACTTTTTTTTTTAAACCCCATTTGGCAAAGTCTGGCTCTCCAAATAAGCACTGAAGTTTGTTTCTCATCATGTTGTATGCTAAGTTAAACATTAGACTCTCCTACTCTGTTGTAGCTTAGGGTAATACCTTTTAAATGTACTTTTATTACCTTCAGGAATAGTTCAGAACATAATAGCATGTTTCTCTTTTGGGGAACATGATTAACCTTTCCTAGAACAACAAAGAATGTATTATAACATCTAACAGCAAAATTAATACATTATTTTCTTGCCTTATATTTATATATGCTCTCTTGCCATGACATCCAAGCAGGAGAAAGATGATTTTTCTCATGAAAGAGACATTCAGTTCCCTGCCACATCATGCCCCTCTCTTCTCTATTCCTCTGCTTCCAGTACAAGCACCAAGATTTTGTCATTCCCAGACTTTTCCATTCCCACCAAAGCCTTCACAAACAGTAAGGTCAGAAACCTCCAATAATGTTTAGGAATCCTTTGCATAATCCAAATAGTTACTGAAAATACTCAGCTTGTAAAGAAGGAGAAACATTTGCTTAGTCAAATCATTTTTCAAATCACCCTACATAATGGGATGAAGCCTGTTAAGTTCAACATACGGCTTGTTTCAAAAGTCTTAAGATGTTGCTCTTTCCTAAGGAATTGAAGAGGAAATGAATATTAGTTGTTTGCCCTAGTCAACCAGGGCCTGCATCCATATGTAAAATTATTTAGGCTGTAGGGAATTGCCATATCTTCTGCTCGCTATTAAAAAGCTTTTATTTAAGCACTAGAGAAATTTTTTTTCAGGCAAACACTGTATCGTTAAAAGTATCTCTTGTACCAGTCAAATTATCTTATGCTTGTCTTTAGAACTTGTTCACAGTTTTACTTTTATAATTTTTAAGCACTTTTCATCAGGAAGTGATTGCTACAGACACTTCTCAGGGGTGCTGCTGCTTCAGTCCTGATAGGACAACTGCAGTGTCTGAAATGAGAGCAAGTAATGAACAGCAAACCCATCCTGTTTGGGTGAAATTCCTACTCATCCCTCCCCTGCTCTTCCCCCGGGACCAGTACTCTCCTTACATTGAACTTGAGAGCTCAGAAATGGATGAAGTGGTTTCTACAGAAGTGTGCAAGGTTTTTGAGCTCTCTTGGGGACAGGTTCTATTCCTGCAGAACAGCCATTTCTGCTCTCTGTTCACTGAGAATAAATATGAGGTGCATGAACAAAACCAATTTGAAGAGTCCTTGGGGATGGGAGAAGTAGCTATGAACATTTTTTCCATATCAAGCAACTTGGTTCTCTGGGACACCAGTGAAATGGTGCATCCCCTCACTGGGATATATTTTTCCATATCTGGCCCTGGGAAACAAAGTTTTTAGCCTCATCCTCTGGAAATGCCCCTCTGCAGCTTTATCCTGTTAATACAGCTCCATTGCCTTTCCAGGTGTGGGAATAGCATCATCTTCCTATTTCTAACACTTTGATGTAAATTCTTCCAGCTCAAATGATCACAGGGCAAACATGGCAAAGAAATTTGAAAGAAAGTAAATTAATTCCCTGTTTGTGTTCCTGAGTGTGCCCTGCTCAGTCTACATCGAGACTCTTGTCTAGCCATGAACATTCCCTATAACGTCATTCCCCACCCCAAAAATAAATAAGAAAGGAGACAAATCTCTGATTTATTAAAGATTTTCAGGCAAGAAAAGGAATTAATAACTAGCTCCCCAATGAATTAGAACTGTCAAAGCTACATCTTGAACAATTCATAACATTGCTAAAGAAGTTTTAAAAGGATAAATAGAAAAGCCCATTGTTTCTAGTTCATAAACAGAAAAGCACTCTATTTGACATAAAGCATGTGATCTAAATTAATATGGCACCATTCAGTAGTTTTATTTCTTGGGAATAAATTGTTTTCTCTGTTAATGGACCTGGGCACTTTTCATCATCAGTAGAAGAAATATTTGTACATTTACCCCATAGGAGTTTTTGAAGCCCAGTGTTTTTATTTACTACAAATGTTTCTTCTCTGCTTTTAGGAGAAATTCTGATTGAAGACATAATGAAATAAGGTAATATCTGAGCACAGGTGAGGGACATTCACTGAGTCACACTTTGGCCTGGCTTGTGTTTTTCTAGCAGCTTCAGTGTGGGGCAGGGTATGACAAAGCCCAAGCACTGCTGCACCTGTAAAGGTCTGGGCATGGTGACTCAATTTTTCTCCTCAGAAAGCATCTGCATCTCCAAGAAAAGGAGCTATCAAAAGGTTGGTTGTGTGAGGCACACTAAATACAAACACACACAGACAAGTGCAAAACCACCCACTAATACCACCCCAAGCTCAGAACCCTTTTCCAGACACCTGGGGCATATGAAGGAAGGTCCTAAACATCAAAGCATAAAGAGATGCTATTTTATAGGCCTTTTACTCTCAAAGGAGATCCCCATGTGCCCATTATGATAATCCCTGAGATGATAATTAAGAGGGCATAATGCCAGATAGGCATTTTATAGGTACCTTTCCTGTGAATTTGCAGAAGCAAGATGAGATTCAGAATAATGATAGTGTGAAAACACTGCTGTGCATCATTAGGGAGTGTTATATTTAATACACGCCTATAATCCAGTAAGCACATAAGCTTCCATGTATTTAAAATAGAATATCTTCAGGGTTTTCATAATAAATTTAATACTTCAAAGACACATTGACTAATGGCTTTCAGATATTATAGAGCAGACTCTTCCCTATAGGAAATCAATTAAAGTTGAATCTTATTGATTTTAACCCATTTCTCCATACAGTGATAAACCAGACTCTGAACTTTCTTTGGATATAACCCCAATACTTTATTCTCCTCCACAGCTGAGGCAGAAGCAGCTTCTAAATCTGATCAGATAAAATAAAGGAAATATTAGCCTATTAGTTTCCTCAGTTTTAAAAATCAACAACTTTTCTTCTATTTAATCGACTTGAGGTGAAGCAAGATAAATTCCAGGTGACCCTGAAACACTGAGAGCTGGAAACAGGCATAATTTGCACATGCTTAAACTTGAAGGCTCTTATGGGACCAAAGTGACAAATGGACATGGCACTGGCTCTCAGCAGTGAGATGAAAGTCACTTCTAGCCATCAGCCACCATTTGCAGATACGTAGTGAAGAACAGGATTGAAACATCCTAGGAAGTACTCTTGATGGCCAGCATCTCTATCAGTTTCTCATAGTGGGTTTTTTCTTCTGTAAGTTGAACTATAACTTGCTCCAAATAACTTTGGTAGATTAAGTGCTGGCTACTCCCAGTCTGTGAAGATGCACTTCCCTTAAATTTTGATTGAGCTGTCCATCCAGTCTGAAAGAAAGAGGCACTGCTGCAAGGTAGTTCATCTGATGTGTGCCAGACATCTATTTTAAGGGAGGTGATTCACATCATGCTAGTCTTCATTTCTCTCCTTTGACCATATGAGGATCACTGACAACTGATGCAGATATAGGTGTGCACTGCAGATGTCTAAGCCTGGGCAGATTAATGCTGCCCTGTGTACCTGTGTGGAGGGAACACCTTAATCTCACTGACAATAGCATAATGAGATTTTGTAGCTGGATGCTGAAGACAGATAAATTCAGGTAAAGGATAAGGCAGAAATTTTTGACCATTGAGTTGATTAGAACAATATAGCTCATGAGGTTGTGGATTCACCATCACCTAAATCACGTCTGGATTACAAAATACGCTCCAGCTCAGCTACAAACCTTGGAAATACAGAAATTACTGTAGGAGTGAGGAAAGCTTTGGGATCTGTTGTGTCAGAATTTCAGTGGAAACAGTTTCTTCTGGAGCTCAGGTATTCTCTTCCCGCTCCCATTCACACAGAAAAGCACACAGGAGCAAACACTCTGTGATTTGATTTGGTTTCTGTGGCAAATTGTAATAAGCAGGGAGATGAGAGGGAAACATCTCTAATGCAGGCAGCATCAGCCTTTGCTCCTGCCCTCATCCCTCTGTGCAGCCTCACCTCTGGTCTCTCCTGGCTGAGGGCACTGGGAAAGCTGCCTGGGCATACCCTTGATGTCTCTGGCTGTCTTTGGCTTATGATTGCCTTTTTGTATCTGGAAAATCACAGTTCTGGACTGGCAATCTCCAGAAAGCCCTGTAAAATGCCATCCAGAGACCCATGCCTGACCAAAATGTTGGTAGAAGGACTGAGCAATCGTGGCATGGCTCTTCCCACTGGCAGCAGGACCAGGCAGAGGTAGCAGCTCACTGGTAAGGAAGAATAGCCACGTGTAAAGCTCAGCACAGCAATCCATTTAGGACAGAAAGCCACAAGCTGAGCATTCCTGCTGAGTATCTCTATGTGTGGATGGCCAGCAAAACAGAAACCAGAGTTTGGCCAGAGCAGTCAGCCAAGGGCTTTAAGTTCGGCTAAGCTTTGCTCAGAACAAGTATTAAAGGACATGCAAAGTAAAGATGATTTAAAACTCTCTTGTTCCTTCAGAAAGCTGAGGGGTTATTGGCTCATTACCATGCGTTAGAGCACTTTCAGGCCAATTCTCATTTACATCAGCAGAAAAGGGCCCTCTGGCTCACTACATGCACTGGCAGAGAATGGATGGTTGGTCCAGACACCCTCACTGGCAGCTCTGAGGACAAAGCAGGAACAGATGCCACTTCCCTTTCCCAACGGAGAGAGGACTCCAGATCTGTCTTGTTGCTCTCAAAACTTTGGAAACAAAATCAGCATTGGAAATAAATTCCAGAAGCCATTAATCTGTCTCACTTCTGACATGAAAGGATAAAATATAGTTCTGTTAAAAATAACAAAAAGCTGTGAGCAGTATATTTTCATTTTCCAAATTACTGAAAGAGCAGAACATGAATCCTTGTCTGTCAGCCTGAGAAAATATTTTATTTTTCCTGCAAAGGCGAAGCAAACATAAGCAAGTGGCAAAGAGAATGCAGTTAGATGAACTGCAATGTGCTGCAGCCATCAAAAGACCCCAAATATTGGTAATGAGAAACCTTCAGCAGATTTTTGATTTTTTTTTCCAATTTTTTTTCTTCTTGATTGAGTTGCTGTGTCATTACAGTGCAAGGAGTCTACATAGCAGGACCAAGAGGCCTGCACTGCACAGCCTCATGGAGAACAATAGTTGGGATGGTATTGTCATGGATGAGTGATTGAAATCCTTTAAAGAATTACTACCAAAGGTATTATTAGCAAAAGTGGGTTTAACATGAATTTGTGAAAGTGCAACTAACAAAGTTCAATGGCAAAGTTCACTTAATTATTTACTACATCGAAACAACATACACAGGAAAATCAAGTAAGAATCGAGCTAGAACTATTACTAAACAGAAACTGAAGATGCAAAAGGGTGAGGTCTTCCTGTTGAGTCACAAGGTTCACAGTGGATCCCTTGCTTTTTAAACTCCTGATGGAGCTTAGGTGCAGCTAGAGCATTCCAAGGTTTATACCTAATGGAATTGGCTCCATGGATTTCTTTGGTGTGAATTCAGCTTGCTGTCAGTCACTCCCTGAGGACCTGTTGTGAGTAAGGAGTCGCTCTGCCCTTGGCTAGGAAGGATCTTGGTCTCAGGACAGGAACATCAAACCCTGCTCAAAGGGCAACTCACCTGGCCTGCAGTCCAGTTGCAATTTAGAGGGAACTTGAATTGGATTCATCCCAAGATCTCTCGTAAGTAGAAGGTCACTCTGCCTCAAGGAGCAGCCTTGAGATGTGTCCCAGCTCCAGGCAGATCCCCACCATGCAGCCACCCTGTCTGGCAGGGAGAGCTCAGAGAAGGCTCACTTAGGCTGTCATATTTATGGAATAAAGTGGTTGGCCTGTAGTCAGACTGCATACAATGGGCAAAGTATGCATGAAACTCCTTGTACCCATAAATTTCTTTGTTCCTTGACAAATGAGTCTTGGAAAAACCACCCTCTATTCATCTGTTAATTGCATGATTGGTGTTCCCAGCTCATATGCATCGATGCTCACTGGGTCACCCTGCTTCTTTGTGTGTTTCCTGGAAGAGTTCTTGGCCCATCTGTGGCTCAGGCCTTTATCCCCTCTGGAGCCTGTACCAAAGTACCTAATTTGGTTAAGGGCTGTGCATCCATCACAGGTGTGCAGTGGTCCACAAAGCCTTCTCTACAGATCCTCTGTCTTTTATTTTAAGACCTTTCACTATTTTTTTTCTCAAGAGGAATTAAACACTGCCATTTTTCCAATATGTAAATATTAGCATAGTGACTAAAAGCAAGTTCCTGTCTCTTCTTAGAAGCTACTAACTATAATAATGAAGGGTGAAAAAAAAGCAGGTTAAGGTGTCAAAAGTTCAGATTAGAAGAAGCATCTTAATAAAAGATCATTTTAGTCGTGGAAGTTGTAGAGACATAAAATATACAGAAGCAGAGAATGGGAAAGCAAAGCATAAGTAAATGAATTTATAAACAAATGAGTCATTGTCTCACTCTAAGTGGCAAGTGGGAGGCAGAGGGATTTAATGAAAAAAAGGAAGAGTGACGAGGAATAGGAAGGAAGGTCACACTTTATCACATCTAGCCTTGGATCACTGCCACTGGCTGGGAGGCAACGTGTCTGCAAGGAAGCAGCAGGAGGACAGAGTGGGTGTTGTGGCCAAGAGTGGATTTCTTTAAGGCATAATCCTAAACTTGCATCTTCTGACTTTCAGAGGCGACCTCAACACAAAGCTTGGATGGCAGATGCTCCCCATGTAGCAATTTCTATTTGCTCTTCAACTTCAAGGAAGGACTGAACCTTCCCAAGGCAGGGACCTCCCCACGCTCCCAGAGCCAGCCCAGCACCACCTGAAACTCCTCCTCTAATCAAACCCAGCTCAGGTGCCCCTCTCTAAGATCCCCTGCCACCAGGGCTCCAGCAGGAGCTCAGGACCACTGCGTTCACTTGATCCTGGCTGCAGCAGGTGGGCTGTCCCAAGGGATAAAGCCCTGCAGAGGACATCCCTGCAGAGTCACTGCCTGCCTGGATGGTCAGTGGGGAGGGAGGACATGGTCTAATACAAGGTGTTCTCAGCAGGGACTGTGTCTGAGAGGACACAGGTGTAGATTTGGTGGCTGGCTCAGATGTTTGCAAGCATCCAGCCATGCCACGTATTATTTGGTGCTCACATGGTGTATGTGAGGATGTTCTGCAGGCATGTGCAGCACCAGAAGGAACAGTGTGCTGCGTTTCTGCTCATCTTCTTCCTTTGCACGTGTTGTTTCCCATCTTGTCTTCACTAATCCTTATGCCAAGAACAAGGGAACCCTGCCGGGAGGTGATTGCGTTATGTTTTTCTTTTTCTTCTCGAGTGTGTGCCGTGCTGTGAAGACAGGAGTAGCTCAGCATACCTGCCTACAAGGGATAAAATCAACATTTCTGACATTTTCCTTCTGGCTGCCCTCCATACACAAATTGTCTCCTGAAGCAGAAGTAAATATTTTTTTTTTTTTAGTAGGGTAATGAATACCCATCTTCCAGTACATCATCTATATTAAAATATTTGCATATAAATATAATCCAGAAAGGCATCTAGAGTCATAGTTTCCTAAAATTAGTAAGAGAAATTATGATCTAATTTAATTTCCTGCAAAGCAGTAGCTGCACCATTTCTCCCTGTGATTCCTGCTTTGATTTTAGATGATTTCACACAAAGAAAATTCAGGCTTGAAGGTTGCAGAAGTTTCTTCCAAGCTTCTCCTTGCTTGGTGGAGTTATTTCTCCTTTCTTCTTCCTCTGCTGCATTCCCCTCCACTGCTCTTGGTTGAAAAGCATGAGAGAAGCACAGGAAGAAGCTCTGTGTTCCCTGTTCTCTGACCCCAGCAGCCCCCAAACTGGAGGATATGGAAATGCCTTTGTTATGCAATTAATACAAATAAACAAAAATCTCCCAAATCCTTTATTGAGCAAGGAGAGTGTTGCAATCCTGTATGAAGGAAAGGGGATACGTCCCAATATATTTAGCAAACTATTAAAGTGGAAGGATGGAAAGAGACTAATTTCTATAAAGAGAATTGGGAATGTCCTTTATGCTGCAGCAAAATAACTGGTAAGCAAGAAGAGGAGTGAGGTTGTGATTTACTGACAGCTCTTAGTGCTCATAATGGGCTCCTGCACAGGCATGGTTGTAGTGGGACATAGAATTATAGAATGTTGAGGGTTGGAACTGACCTTAAAGACCATCTAATCCCAAATCCTCCTGCCATGGGCAGGGACACCTCTCCCTAGACCAGGTTGCTCGAGGCCTTATCCAGCCTGGCCTTGAACACTCCCAGGGATGGGGCAATGGGTCATGGCATGAGCCAGCCAGTAGCAACCATTCCAAGAGCCCAAGGGCCAGAAACCTGGCTGGAGGGGGTGGGGATGTCAGAGTTTTCAGGGACCCAAAAGGCTGTTGGAAGGCAGGAGGCAATAATCTCTTCCTCACATCCGGCAGTGATAAGGCAGGAAGGACAGGGCGTAAGGCACAGCAGCTTCCTGCAGCCTTAGAGGAGTCCGCAGCTGATTCTCATCTCTAGGGGATCAGGGCTAAAATATCAGTCCAAGAAGAAAGAACAAATGATGCAATTGTCTGGAGAGTTTTATGGGACACCTTTACAGCCAGCTCCCAGTTGCTCAGGGCGAGAAAAGAAATAGATGGAGAGGAAAAAAAGAGTAAAGGCAAAACCCTGAGCTGAGAAGAGCCAGTGCCTGTCTGCCAGGGGAAGTGGCACCCAGCTGAGCAGGGATGTGGGGCCAGGAAGCCCCTGTGACCTTGTCATGGTGTGGACAGGTCCACATCCACTGGTGCCTGGCTGGCACTGCTGGTCAGGCTGAGTGTTTCAACATCCTTGGCCTGGCTTGTCCAGCCCTGAATAAGGAAGAGCTGGTGGCTGACAGAGGAGCCCTCAGCACTCTCTTTCCTGGTGCCATCTCAAACAGGAGTTGCAAACTAAGCAGCCCACCCCAAAGAACCTCCATTTGCTAAACACAGGCATCAAAACTCGTGGCACATCTCCTGCCAGGCTGAAGTCTGGTGGGCAAACATGCTGCTTTGAAATTAAGGGGTTCATTTTATTGGGGGTGGGCAAACATGCTGCTTTGAAATTAAGAGGTTCATTTTATCGGGGTGTAACAAAGTGGACTGCATCTAAAGGCTGGATTTTGAGGGGTTTTTTTAACTCATGGAAACCTATTAACACAGCCTGTGGTTCGCCCACATCTCTGGTTTACACTGGTGTAAAGCCAAGCATGATGTCAAGTTGTTGTTGCAAACAGGAAAGTCAGAGGGCTGTAACTTTTAGGTAGAAAGCTCTTTAGTAGCTGAACAGTTAAAGATTATGTTCACTATGTTTTCCTGCCTTGCAATTTCCTCATTCATAATGTATGAGTGAGATCATTAAAAGCAACATATTGGCTGATACCATCACAGCTGCTACCTAACTTTAACACTTCATAGCGAGGAATAACATTACTCTTCTCTTATGTGTGTGTTTGGAGAGGGAAAAAAGGAGAGTTGTAGCAGCAAGAACAGGGTAAAATGCTTAACCCCATAGGAAAATCTTCACATGTTGGGCAATTGTACATTTGTTAGGATTGTTTTTTAAATGAATAAAAAATATTAATCTCTTTTTATGAAGCCTTTTCACCTTTTGCATCTATCACAATATGGCAACATATTTTTCCCCTGCACAAAATCAATATTACATTAACTTCCCTAATAAAAAAGCATTAACTCCTACAATGAACAGAAAACTTCATCTCCAGCCAGGGAATTTTAAATTCTACAATCCTTGACTGTTTAGAAACATAATGATGATTATATTATGCCAAGGATGGGATGTGTCAGTCATATCAAACAGAGAGAAAGATGTCTTAGGGCTTCCAGGCATAAGCTCTGTGGTTGCTGTTTCATTTGTAGGCTGCCTGGGGTGCTGATCTGGTTTAATACATTAAATAAAAGTGCATTTAGGTTGACAGAAGGTAACACTTTTAGCTGAAGAAAGGCACTGTCCATTTCTCATGGATAATCTGAATCTTTACAAACTTTGGGCCTAGATTTTTTTTTTTTTACTTTTGAGGGAGAGGAATGGAAAGTTTTTGCCATATAAAGCTGGCTTTTAATTTCCAAAGATCCTATTTCATATTCCAACCTGAGACAGACGATTATTATTTATAAATCATGCATCACCTCTAATAGCTCTGTTCCATCACAAATCCAAGTTTCAAGGAGGGGGGGGAGAAGAAGAAGGCCAAGTCCAAACCATCATGAAAAATGAATTAGCTGCCTTTGAAAGAGAGGGCATTCCCTCTGGGTGTGTAGCAACAACTCTGAACTAATCCCAGATGGTTGGTCTCACTCTGAACCACATCAAGTCTGAATTTGCACATCTATGCCCCACGCTGAGGTGATGCTCTCCCTCCCCTCCCCTCACCCAGGCTTTGCACCATTCCAACGCCAGTGGCTTGCACTGGTGCACGTGCAGAACAGGGCCCCATGGGTTCATTAGTTTTAAACTTTGAGTCAAATAGCTAAAGCTGGGATGAAAGACTTTCTTTCTGTTGCAAATTCATAATTCATTTTGAGTGTGGCACATGAAGCAGAGGGAATAACATGGTCCTTTCCGAAAATCTTCGTTCAGGGTTTTAATTGTGTCTCAGAGGAATAAATGCAGGAGGGTTGCCTTCCTCCCCGACACCCCCCTTCTTCCTCTGATAACAGCTTGGTTTTTACTACCATCACTTATGTCTTTTATGATTTCCAGCCTCTGACAGAAGTGCTCCACTACCCTTTCCTGTTCAATAATGAATGGACACATTTGAAGCTGCAAGTATTTGCACTTATGAGCTCATCCAGGCAAAAGATATAAGAAATGTGACTTATCTGAACACCAAAAGCGGCCAAGGGATCAAGTAAATCACACACCCCCCACTGCTGTTCCTTTGCTGTTCCTTTTCCCTGACTCCTTGGTACTGTACCTAAGAGAAAGAAGGTGACAAAGTCTTGCATCAGATTTTCTGCTATTTCTCCCTAAACTGCTGCAAGAAGGATCTCAGGGAAGTTACATCAGGTGTGCCCAGTTAATCTGGTTCCATCTCAGCTTCTCACCTTTTATAGCCAGTGGAGAGCAACAGGTATTTTTGGCATGCAGTTTATTTAATTCTAAGGAAGGTGCCCAGAACAGGCCAGATGAAGCTCTGTGCCTGGAAGTGCCTGTTTCCTTCTGGGGAGCTGTGGCCACACTACAGGTGAGTGAGAATGAGGTCTCTAAAGGGGATAGGCAAGTGCATCAGGGGACAGAAGACAGTGCTTGTGAGCTTGGCCAGAGCCTCAAAAGGAAACCATAGGGACACCCAATCTTGAATTTCCTTGTCAAGACTGATGAGGATGTGGAATAATTACTCTTTGAGCAACCACTGAAGTCAGAGTTTAGTTTATCCTGTAACAAGGAGGAGGCATGGAAAGTAGTTGGAAGGGTGCACTTTCAGTTCCTCTTTGGGGTCGCTGGAAAGGAGCAGCGTGACTCTGTGCAGTCTCTGGAGCAAGACAGGCTCTCCCTGTGCTCAAAGCCAGGCTTATGCCAGAGGGAGCATTTTCCAAAAGCTGTCATAACTTCAGATGCTCTTAAAATTCTCACTGATCCCTGGGGTTACTAAAAGACCAAATCAGTGAAAAATCAGGTGTTCACATGAGGGGTTCTTCCATTCAAAGCACAGGGTTCCCTCTTTTCTTCTAAAACACAACCAGGAAAAATGCTTTTTCCTTGCATCACTATCTAGACTTTAATCTAACAGTCTTAAAGGATGCACCTCCAAAGCAGGAGAATCAGGACCAGCTCTGCTTTTCACCTGAGGTGATCCAAGCCCTTCTTTTCCACCTTGCAGGCAGGAACCCCAAAACCCAAAACTTGGATGAGAGGAAGTGCTGGCTGTCAGCTGAAACACTCTTCTGCAAGTCAGGGATGTTGGTGTGTACCTGCTTGGGCAGAAGGAGGAATTAAGTGGACATCCCTCACCTAGAGAGTGGATTAACCACTAGCCTATGCCAGGAAGGGAGCAGACAACACTGGGACCTCAGGATGTCCCTGTGTGCCAGGTCTGCCCAGAAAATGTCCACCAGCCCTGAGGGGGTCTAAGGCAAAAAATGGATTTGAATCCACACAGGTCTTTGGCATACAAGAGACACCATGCTGATGAGCTCTGTCAACATCTTTCCTGAAGGACCTTTTTCATGGCATCCAGCCAGTTTAAAGTTTTACAAGAGGGACACCTTTGGGTTGGTTGCCACCAGGGGTAGTGCAGGGACACAGACGTGTTCAGGGGCAGAACCACAGGAGTTCTTTCCGTGCTTTACCTCCATCCAACCCCATGTCTGGCTTTGATTGCCAGTCCTGGAGGTGACTCTCACTCCTTAAAGAAAGTGGAATAATTTAGCCTGTAGAATATGTAGGAGCTGTTGCCACAAATTCCCTCAGAAATAAACCCAGCTATTTGGGAGTGTAATGCACAATATTCACATGCCATGTGGCTTTAGGTTTGTAAAGTGAAAGCTTTAGAAACACCTTTTGTTCAATCAAAAAAGAAAATAAGTGATATCCACTGGAAAAGAAGAATGAAATATTCTGCTCCTTGGGAAGGAATCTTTTACAGCCAAGCCTGAAATCCCCCAAACCTGGGAACAACTGGGACAATGCACGCGTAGTTTCTGTAGTGCCAGTGGGCACTGTTGCAAAACAACATGGCTGATACTCATGCAAAAGTCCTCCTTTTTCTCTTCCCTCACTCAGGCAAGAATCAGGAGAGCTTGAAATGTAAAATACATTCCTATGTCACAATGAAAGAAAAATCACTTAGAAGAAGACAAGGAGAAATTGAAGTTACTCACTCAAACAAGTCAGGCTGACAAATTGTTTCTGCTGTCTCCATTCATCCACATAATGGCTCCCCCATCCCCTGGCCAGTTATAGAAGAATAATTATCTCTTTGAGATCAGCTGCCTTGGCTTCATCATAAATCATTTCTTTCCTCTCCTCTTGCACTACCACTGCCTCCTTCCCATTTTTATCAATATTTACTTTCCATAAGCCTTTCAAAGTCAAGCTTTTGATTGACTAAATGCACCTGAGGACCAAAAACCTCCCATGAACTAACCATTTTTGTCACTCAACCCAAAATCCTTCTTTCCAGCCATGGGCGTGCCTGTGATGAGTTCATAGGGCTCAAATGAGAACAAGATTGTCATGTGACACAAAGGATAACATGAGATAAGTAAAATTGTGCCATGCCTGTGATGCCATGAAGATTTTTGCTTTTTCTTTTATACCCCTGTTATACCTTTTTACAGCTTCTGTATTCCTAGTGATTTTTGCCTACATTCTTAGACTTGTTTGTTAAGCTAAGAGACTAAACATCTTAGAAGCTTCGTAGCCAGGGATCAGTGTGCCCCAGACCCCAAGGTCCTCTCCAGAACATATTCTGTAAACCAAGATAGAACCATCCAGGGGAAGGTTCCTTGGGGAGGGGGGGCTCACTTGAACCTCTCATTGGGGAATCTTTGATAGATATGCTAATTAGAAAAGCCTATAATGTTATACCCTATGTTGGGGGGACACGGAAACACATGGGAGGAGAGAGACACAGAGACACAGGGAAAGACTCGGTGGGGTACATCTCAATGCATATGACCTGGACGTGTACACCTAAGGATCCTTAAGAATAAATACCAAGGTAAAATCCCTTTTCCCCTTCTAACCGTGTATGCCTCTTGATTTTAAGACCAGGAAAAAGGCATCACCTGAACCTGCAAGGGGAACTTCTGGCCTTTTCAAAGCTCCACACAAAACTCACACTGCTAATAAAACCATGGCCCTTTGAGCAAAGCATTTATTTTTGTGTATAATCCCATTAAAGATGCAGAAGTCCCTGCAGAATGAGGCAGATGGGAACAGCCACAGCTGAGGAATCATCATGCAAGTTTAAGTTCATTGCTGGGTGTTGGCAGGGCAGTTGGATGCTATCTAGTTTGGGATGGACTTGCCCAAAATGGGCTGAACTCTATTAATTTGTAGGGCAGGAAATGAAGCCCGTTCCTTCCTCCTGCAGGACAGATGCTGTGTCAGAGCCAAGAACACCTCTCTGCTTCTCTCTTTATCTTGGCTCCCCTTGGCACTAGTCAGTCCCACACCCTGCACCACCCAGACAATCCTCTGCTTCTGCCATCCCAAATTGTTCAGTGCTGGCAGAGAGATGCTTTGATCCCCTCCTTCTGGCTGCTTTAATTTACCCAGCTGACTGACACCTTCCCGCTCACTGCTCACCTTTCAGTCCCATTAGCCTCAGACCTACAGCAGCCAAATCATGGCTCTGCTGGAGTCAACAACAAAAATCACATATTCCCAGAAAGCCCCAGTTTCACTGGAGCTGTTATCAGGACAAATAGCCAAAGGGCTGATGCCCCAGTGATGGACAGAGTGCCTTCGTGCTGAAATGCCTTTTTGTGCACGGTCCATTGACTTCATATGATTCCATAATAAAAGCTCTTATCCATTTTTCTGTCTACTATTGTGTGAGGTTTTCTAGTATTATTACAGCATCTTGGCTGCTTTAATGTTTCAAAAGGCCCTTTTAATACATTAAATGAGCTGGTCAAAATTCTGTAATTTGCTGACAAGAAACAAGGGGGAAATTATCTAGAGCAGCCAGTGTGGATTCCCCTTCTTTTCTCTCTTTTTTCTCATTTAGGTTTTCTGGAATACATGTGGTAAAGCCTCCCTGCCTGACAAAACTGGATAGAGCAAGAAGTCTTAGGGGTCCTGGTGAAAATAATGCTGGATGTTCTCAGCAGAAAACTCTAACAATCACTTAAAACCCAAAAGGCCAAATGGCCCAGTGGTATTTTTTTTCTCTTCTTTTATTTACACATTCTGGTTCTCAAAAATGTAATAAAACAAGCTTGACACCCTACTTGGGCAATAAAAATAAGCTCCCACTACTGAGTTATGAGTGTCTGAAAATAAATTAAGACAGACATGTATTACCCTTTACAGAGACAACAGTCCATGGACAGTGTTTGGGGTGAAGTTTTTTTCCCAAGGCCAGGTGCTGCAACCCCTAATCTGTGAGTTTTGGGGATTTCTGTGGTTTTTGCAGGTCCTGATGCAAAGCCCTTTGTTTTATAGTGTGCATGGCCCCAGTTAACAGTAAAACACTGCTAACGTGAGGCACAGCTGGCGGCCTCCAGAAGGGTTTTGAACAGAAGAGAGAAGGAAACAAGCACTTCAAATTGGAGCTGATGGATGGTGCCAAATCCATTTGTACCACCTTGGCTTGCTTTTCTCTCTCTGATTTGACACAACCTCTTTCCATGGGGTGTGGTGGGGGCAGAGTGGGCTGAACCAGCATCAGGCCGCAATCAAGTGGTGCTCACCCATTTCCTTGGAGAGCCTGGGATGATTGCTGCTGTGGGGAGGGGCATTCACATGGACTTTGGGAAGAAGTAGAGAGGTAAGAGTTTAATAAGCCATGCAATAAGCTCCTCAACTTTATATGTAGGTTTCTGATGTGTATATTTCATGCTACCTCCTTCCTTCCTTCCTTCCCCAGTTCCTGCCTCGCTTAATTAGATGTCCCCAGCGAGAACAACAGGTAGATTCATTGTGCTTGCAGCTAAGGCAGGAGTAATTACATTATCCCTTTGCCTTGTCACCTGAACATATATTCTAGCCAATAAGTCATACATGAGAGATAAATCATGAAGGAGATGGCCGTGTTCCTGCCCTCCATTGTCTCTCTCCCTTGCATCATGAAGAGAACAAGCAGCTCTACTGCTGTCTTCAGACACAGCACAGCTGGGGTACTTCTCCCATCTCCCTGGATTTTCTGAAAGAGTAAATTTCTCCAATTTTATTTCAGCTACCTGTGAGGAGAGGCAGGGTAGCTCTACTCCTCAGTGTGGCTGGAGAGCATGAAGCTCCTGCTTGTCTTTCTGCCCACCTCACACACTTGTCATGGCAGCCGCCAATTCTCCAGACATCCCTGTGTTTTCCCCTGTAAGGGACATGCCATCTGCCAGCATGGCTGTCTGGCTCCAGGAACTTTCTAGGGGATGTGTTCAGACCCCAGGCCCACCATGAATCCTGCAAAGTGGATGTTGGGGTGGCCAGATCCTCATAGCAAACAGGCCCAGGCCTTTCCTTCCTGTGGGGGATCAGGATAAAGCCTTTCAGCTCTGCAAAGCCAGGCTTTACTGCACATAAACTAAATGTTTGGTTTCTGAAATAGAGAAATTGCACAGACACTTGGTAAGGCAGAGCAGAAATAAAGAGGATTTATAGCCCTATTTTTCTCTCTGCCCACCGCATCCTTCCTTCCAGGCTTGCACTCAGCCAATTCCCTCCGGCCCCTGGGAAGTGCTTTGCTGTGTGTCCTTTAACCCTGTTGCTGCAGAAAACATGAGACTTGCTACAATGATCTTAGAGCCTTTAGTTGTTCAGGAATACAGCTCTGCTCCTGGCTGCTGTCTCCATTTGCAGAGCTGAGATGTGCAGCAGTCTTGTGGGAGACATGCACAGCTTTGGGCAATTGTTGGGGCCCTGGCACAACTTCCAGCAAAAAATGCCCATCTCCATCAACTATATGTAGGGATTTAGGCCTCCAGACTGAGACACTCTGAATTAAAATTCAAATTTGTGCCAAGAGCAGAGGAGAAACATCCAAAAAGGGGAGCAAACACTACAGTTTCACATCTAGGGTTGGTTCCGTGTCCCTTCTGGACAAAGCCAGTGGGTGAGACAACACAAAACTGTCCACAGCAGTGGATAAATTTGGTTGTAGGGCAAATTCATTAGCCAAGAGGAGCACATCCAATTACAGATGAAGGAATTTGATAGCTAAGGAGGTGTTTATTAGGGTACAGCCAAAAATTTAGTGTTTGGGTCTTTTAAAAATGTCTCAAAAGGTGGCCCTGAATGGAAAATTGGACAGAAATTGACAGAATACTCATAGGCAGGGACAGGTCTCCAGCCCTAGGAGATGTTATCCTGCTTTCTGGCTGTCCTAACTATGTCAGGGGATGGCTCTCAGACCTTTGCAACTCCTCCTGTATAAATTCCTGATGCCACAGACTCAGATTTTGTAGTTCATCTGCAAGGAAGAGATTTACCATCTACTGCATTTTTATTAGAAAAATGCCAGTTTCAATTTTTAGCAGTAATATTGAGCTCTAACCTGCATCTTTTAAAATGCTTGAATGGGGAAGGGTTGAGGAACATAAAGCTGCAGCACAAGGCCATATCAGAGTATCTGCAATTCTTAATGTGTCTGAGGAAAAGAGTTCAGCTTTGGGTATGTGAAACAGGTGATCTACAACTTGAACCAAGTAGCCACATTTGGAGATAAAAGACTTGTCCAATAAGAGATAAAGTAATAAATCTGTCTAATCCAAAACAATAACAAAAAGCAACTGATTTTGTTTACCAAGGTTTGCTAACCAATTTCACCCCATGACCTACAAAACAAAGCTCGTATTTAAAATCCAATTCTCCGCTCTACTGCAAACGAACAATTAGGAAATAACTCTGCAATAGCATTGGATGTACCAGACTGAGACATATGCTCTTAATCACAGATAACAACAATATTTATGGTAGGGTGGGGTGTTGATATAAATTGCTCTATAAAAAAAAAAAAACACAACCAAAAAAACATTCTGCTTAGAGAGTTAGTGAGAGGGAAGTATAAATAGGATTTGAAAGAAAACCACCAGCAGTTTAGCTAATGCTTTTGTACAAAGAATGAATCAGAGCCAAGACAGCCACATTTGTGAAAACTGGGCCATGTGGAATTAGACATAGTGCTGATAAAACTGCAGAAATGTCTACCAGCTGCAAGAGAAACTGGGTGGCATACATGATGCTGGATCTTCACACAGTAAGACAGCAGATAAGGTAGCCTTCCTACTTACAGCTGGACATGGAAAGAAAAGACATTCTTATTCCCCTTTTACATGTCAAGAGTTGATGGGTGAAGAGGTGATGGCTGTTTCTTTAACAGGGTATAAAATAGGTTGAAGCCTCTTCTCTGGCTTTTAGAAAATAGTATCACTCAAGCCCATGCTTTTAATTACTTTTCTCTCCAAAATACAGTTCCAGTTAGCACAGCACCAAGCCTGACAGAGCTCAAGGGGTGTTTGGACAATGTTCTCAGATACGTGGTGTGATTCTTGGGGTGTCCTGTGCAAGGCCAGGAGTTGGACTTCGATGATCCTTGTGAGTCCTTTCCAGCTCAGAATTTTCTGTGATTCTATGGGGTGTCTCCCAGTTTGGAGACCTGAACTGTGGCTGGGCAAGGCTGGGAGAGGCTCTCTGGGGCAGGATGGACCATGCCAGGAACCAAATGAGAATGTCTGAAGTGCCCCATCATTGTCATCTTGGTGCACAGAGTTCCTTTATCAGTATTTGAAACATCTTACAACAGACTAAGCCCCAAATCAACAGCCAGCAGGAGGCTGCTGATATTCCTCAACAGACCGTCATCATGCTGCCTTTATAAAGGAAAGAAAGATAAAACATAGCATTCTGCCTGGGGCAAGACTATGGAATTTGGTGTCTGGCCCATAACTGTCAGCAAAGGGAGGATGTTAAACTGAGCCCTGCTCCCCTGCTCCCACCCAGCTTGGGTGAGGATGCTTACATGCTTCATCATGCCACTTTCATATTTTATTTAACTGAGAAGTCCATAAAGTCCCTTTAAATAGAAACAATTATTTGAATAATTTATCCAAGAGTAATTTCCGTTTCATTCCCGAGCCTGCTGAAGCCAGTATCGCCCACTGCTGGGAGCTGGCACAGTGCACGTGCTGCAGGGTACCAGGAGGCTCAGAAGGCACAAACCCCCATGTGCCCATGCCAAGCCTGCTCCTGGGCTCCTTCCAGAGCCTGAGGTCTCCCCTGACCTTGGAAGCAAACTCTTCCAAGGATTGCTGCAGGCCCACGCAGGTTTGAGGAGTGCCCCACGTCTCAGAAGCTGCAGGGAGGAGCACAGGGATGGGGAGGGTGAGGTTTCCCCTGGCTCAGCGCCCACGAAGCAGCTGCACCGACCTTCGCAAAACACCTGGGAGAACAGCTGGGAACGAGCAGGGACGGGGATGGATGGGCCACTGCTCTTTCCAGGGGCATTCAGAGCTTGGATGGGAACAGCCACGCACAGGTGTGCAGCCTGGGTAGCTAAAGCAGATCGTGGGGAGGGCTGTATTTATCAGTGTAACAGCCCCATTGTAGGAGCCAATTAGCCAGTGCTTTCAAATTGCTGTGATAACACGCAGTGGAAGAACAATTAACCGCGGAAGTCAAATTTGCCAATTCTGGGCCCTCAGTCCTGTGCCTCTTCCTTGAACAAATAGAGCTTTAGTGTCATGTTAATTCTGCACAGCTTGTTGGGGTTATAAAGTACTCATTGTGTGCTGTCTGGCAGAAAAAAAAAGGACTAATAAAGAGGAATTTTTATTGCTGTGTCATGGTTTGTGCTGAAACCTGACACGGTTACCCAAGAGCAGCTTTTCTAGGTATTTTCTACAATCAGATGAAGAAAGTAAATATTCTTTTAGCATTGGCTCCAGCTGAAAAATCTATGTGTGCTGATTGAACCTGAATCTTCATTTTAGCTGTAAAAATAAGACACTCTTAAGACACATAGATATTTTACTTCAGGATAGAAAGTACAACATTCACCATTTCATAATTTATCTTGCTAAAGGCCAGAAAAATGCAGATTTGGTTAGGTCTTGAAGAACTGTGCATAATCCAGAATGCCCCAAGGAACAGATACACAACATTACTTCTGTCCCATTTGTGATCTTGAATAGATAGATCTTTCTTTTGCATTTCTTCTGACTTAGAAGTCAATGAAAGGGCTTATTTCCAGCTAATTAGACTCCTAGAGATTGCCTCAACTCTTCAAGAACTACTAACATATTTTTTTTTACATCTTTCTTCTTCAATCACAGAGAAAGCCTTTGTGCCACACTTGTTTTTTCTCTCATGAAGTGATTATTGAAACATCTAACGATTTTGCTCCTTTGCTTGTTGAAAAATCTTTTATAAGTTTATTATAAACAGGCTTGTAAATTAAACAGATGATCAGACATCTGCATTCCAGAAGGTGAGTGGCAAAGTGTTTTCCCAAATGCAAATGATGGCTGTGAGAACAAAAATATTTGTTTGTGATGCACCTTGAAAAGACTTAGTGTTTTCCCAGTGTCCTGCACCAAAACATCTCTGTGTGCTCCTTGGTAAAAGTTCTTGATAAGGAGATGCCAGAAGGGCTGGAAAGATGGAAACCTGGACTCTCAACTTGCTATTTTATCAGTGCACAGATAGGACCAGGGTACGCTCAGGGTGGACTTGTGACATCGCATCACTGACCGAGAGCACACACAGCAAAGGTGAATGGACAGATGTCACCTTTTGAAAGCTGCTTAGGCCTTGTAACACCTCGTGCTGCTTAAACTTTCTATGATTTACAGCTTCATGCAGTTTCAGGAGCATTTTAAGAAAGATACTTTGGAAGTAGCTACATTCATTTCTAAGGATCTTAAATGCCTTTCAAACCCTGGTCCCCAGAGGCCTGCACTCTGCAGGCTGGTGAGGGACTGAGTCTTGGCTCTGTCACTTTTGATGTCCTTGCTTATGGTTTTTAAAGAGCTTTAGCAAATGAAGTTGCAGCCACCTGAGGTATTGCCAGCTTCTGCCACTTGCTTCCCCCAGCTGCTGGCTGTGCTGGCCCAAAGCTGGATGGGAGGTTGGGATGTGGATCCTCTGTTTGGGGCTTCATCAGCAGTGTAACCTCCATCATCCCTGCCTGAGACACAGACCCCTGGCAGAGGAGGGAGATAGATGCTGAGTGAGGATCTGCCTCTGCCAAAACCCTCAGGACTCATGTGGAAGAACATGGTGTTGTCTTGGCATTGCAGGGCTCAGCACAGCCATACTCAAACACTGTTGCAGCTCTGGGCTGTGAGAGACGTGCCTGAGCTCATGCAGCAAGTCAGCAGCACCCTGCAGGGGTGAGACAAGTCTCCTGACTCCCAGCCCAGTGCTCCATCCAAAGCCTGGCTTTAACTTGTTTTGTACCCAAAAGCATAGCTATTTGTATTCAGTGAAATAAATTGCATTATACATGTCTCTAGCAGTACTTTTAAAACATCAGGACTCCTATTCATAAGCATATGATTGCCCTTTTATTCTTCCATTTGTATTTCTTTCTCCCTGTGTTTGTCTGTAACACTTTAAAATGAATGGCAAGATCCCATTTCATTAAGATGGTAGCAAAGGTAACTAATGGAACAGTCTGGCCAAACAAAGGCTGTGGAAAACATCCAAGATATTAACATTGTTGACACAGAAGTATAAGAAAGTAGGATGGGAGCCAGATGGGTCAGGTTTCTCACTTGCTCTTGGTTTTCAAATGCTTGAAGGCAGAACTTTTACACAGGTTGGAGGGAGCTATAGTAGAGCAGTGCGTCTCTGTGGTGAGCTAAATCTGGTGGGAGGCCACTCCTGCCATCACCGCAGTTTCTCCCAGCAGACATCAGCATCTTTTACCACATCACTTGAGCTTCATCGTTCTGGTTTCCTGGTCCTGTGGAGCTTCAGCTGAAGTGCAGGAGCCTGCAGGGCCCCTCCGGGTCATTCAGTTTTGCTTGTCTGTGTTTGCTGCACAAAGACTCATAGCTCTGCTCCTTCTTTCTTTCCCTTGTTGTTTTTATACAGAAGATTCCCAGTAGCAATAACCTCTGATGTTTTATATGTTCTGCCATGCACAGGGTGACTCAGTCTGCAGCTTCCTGGTCATTTTGCTCAGATAGAGGAAAGCCACAGAAGTCCTGGAGTAAGTCTCCTCTTCATTGCAACCTCCTCTCCTGGATCCAGGTGCAGCCAAGCTGCCACCTCTCCCTCAGTATGTATGACATTAAGCATGATAAGCACTTCTTTGGTGTCTTAACATGCTTAGTTCCTCCTGTCTGACAAAGGCCAAAAGGAGACCCAAAGTGGCACTTAGCAGCTTGTCAGGCTCCATGCAAAAGCCCTGTGGGCTGCTGCTCCTACTTGCATTTATGGATACTCATCTCTTTTGTCAAGGGACACAGGTGAAAGGTTGCTGTTTCACTAAGGCGTAGCTGCTCATCCAGAGCTGATGGAGCCTGTGGAGCGTGGAGCAGCACTCTCTGCATGTCAGGCATGGCAGCAGGCTATTCTGGATCGTTTTTTCTGTTTCCCATCCAGGCTTGGTGTCTGTCATTTTTTGGGCACTGTTTTCAGACTGGCTCAGGAGGAGATGGTTGTAATCTGGCCCATGGTCAGTCTCCTCTCTCAAAGGTGGTTTGGTCCCCAAGATGAACAAATAATACCTTAAATACCTAATTCTACCAGAAAGTACCATCCCAGGCCAGATTTTTTCTCTGTCACATACAAAATGAGGTGATGGTGATGGGCTCCATGATACCAGTCACATTCTGCCCTTAGAGCAATGCTACACCCTACGAGACAAGCCAGGTGAATGCATTTCAGAGACTTGTGAACCATTTTGGGATTAGGGACCAACATTTTCTCTAAATATGACCTAAAGAGGGAAGCAAAGAAAGCCCTAAATGTGCAATTCAGATGCCACCAACATCTCTTTCAGCACGAGGAACAAGGAGGTGAGCATGTCAAAGTCAATGCAGTGCCATTACTGCCAGTGGAGCTCTCCCAGCTCATGTGGTCCTTTCTTCCCATGCTGCCTGAGCACAAAAACCATGCAGAAAGGGAACAGCTTTGAGGACTGCTACCACAGCCCTTTACTCACACTGGGCTTTGGCTGCCTTTGTGCATAATAATGAATGAACAAAATTATAACTCACAGTAGCAGTGTGTATTGATGGGAATGGTTTTCATTTTGGTCAATATTTCAATGAGGTTCCTACCCTCCAACAGGATTGCAGGTCAGGGAGGGGTTGGGCTGATGCAGCAGAAGAAAGGGACGTTGCTGGGTGCTGATTGATGCTTTATTGGGCTGCAGTACCCAAAGCTTCTGCTTGCAAGAATCAAATGTTAGATCTCTGTCTCTCGGGGTTTTATTTTGCTAGTACCTATGGGAACCAGCTGGGCTGGCTGCCTAGAGAAAAGACAAAGCAAGCTAGTCAGGAAGTTTGTGGTGATTTAAGCTAGATGCTGATTAGTTATTCACATTTGTGTGAATAATAAAATAAATATGGAGAATGGGAACAGTTTCCAGTGTCTTTCTCTTTTCCTTCCCAAGCAAAAAGGGAGCTGCTGTGGATAAGGTAAGGCTGAGAATTTTTCCACCACAGCAGACCTGGTTTATTGCAAAGAAGAGAGCAATACCCCAGAGAGAGAAAGATGTACAGTACTGTCAGTGTTAGAAATTCTGCACTGAGGACGTTTGTGTTAGTGAATTCATTGGGGGGGAGGAGAAAAAGGTAACTTTTTATTTGAAACATAAACAAGAAATACTCCCTCAGGGGAAGGTGACAGGCTGAAAAATTTGGAACAAGACCCCATGGGCGTGCTCCAGCAGTGGGAGAGCTGCAAGAGTTTTAACACTTAAAACCCCACTCTGGAGGGACAGGGCTGGTGCAATTTGCTCTCTAGATACAGCCCTACAGCTGCTGCTGACCTCGGTCAAGAGACAAGCAGCCTCTCATTATCTCTTTTCTCTGCTAGAATTCAGTCAATTATGGGCAAATTCTGAGAAAAAGTTATTTGCTGGGCTTTATTATGAATCTTTTGAAATATGCTGTCCTGCTTTAGTGAATGAAAAGTACCGTGATTTGACACCTGAAGCTTTATTTCCTGCTTTTAAAGCAGAATGGGTCATTTCTCAGCAGACAGTATCTTCTTCAAAAGATTCTTGTACTGCAGAATTAAATGCCCTGCCTCAGGAAACAGCATTAGAGACTCTGAACTTCTTAAGTGACTTCATAAAATGTGGAGGTTAGGAGAAGAGAGACCTGTTGGTTTTCAGCCCAGCTTGAGAAAAAAAGCTTCTTTCTGTAAAAGAATCAGAAAAGTTCTGGAGTCAGACTGATGGTGGAGGAGACCTCCCTTGAAGGCTGATGCAATTTCTGGGGGAGCCAGGAGACATTTAACTCTGAGGGGAGCAGAGCCACTGCCCTGGAAGAGAGGCTTCACCAAAGAGACTTTTGGGTCTGACCTGAAGCTCCTTTCTCTTAGTGCCCAGAGGCACCCTGCTATTGAGGCTGGACACGTCAGGTCCAGCTGATCTAAAAAGCACCATGAGCTTTTTTGAAGTCACACTGTCATTTGTTTCCAACCTCCTTTATAGAGCTGTATGACACACTGTATGTTTTCTGATGGCTCAAATAGCCTCTAGCTGTCTTTTCACATCTGTGATTGCACTTCTTGATACCTTCTTTCCTTTCCAGTGATGAACTTGGACAGATCTCCTGCATTTATTTCTCTACCTTCCCTTTTTTTTCCTCTCTGTCCTCACCACCAACTTCTGTCCTCTTTTCATACTGTTTCCCTGCTTTGGGATTTCTCACCAGAAGTCACTGACCATGTGAAGAGGATTTGTCCAAGCCTGGGATTTTGCTGCACGAGCAGAGCGGACTCTAAGTGTCTAAGAGAGATAAATCATAATGGAAAATAGCTACAGTATTCTAGTTCTGTTCACGCAGCTCTTAAAATAGAAAGAAAGGACTCTTTGTAGGCTGCAGTTCAGATATTTGTCTGATGCCATGCTAGAAGGGCATCTGACTCATGAGCCCAGTCGGATTTAGCTGCAGCGTTTAGAGAAGCCACCATGCTGAACTGTCTGCCCTCCCCTTTGACCAGTGGTTATTGTCCTTGTACCAGAAGTAGAATGAAATGGATGTCCTCATCTTAACCTCCCCATGCTTGTCACTATCCACAGTATCAGCTCAGGACCCTGGTGATGACAGGTTTGCTCTAAAGAACTGCTCTGCCAGTTGAGGAAAAGACCTGC
This sequence comes from Corvus cornix cornix, assembly GCF_000738735.6. Classification (NCBI taxonomy): domain Eukaryota; kingdom Metazoa; phylum Chordata; class Aves; order Passeriformes; family Corvidae; genus Corvus; species Corvus cornix. The sequence continues at coordinate 7,500,764 of NC_046335.1, forward strand.
ATTGTTTCTGCTGCAAGGTCTCTAACTCAGACACGAGCTGCAGAGGGCACTTGGGATTAGGTGAGTTTGACTCCCACCTGCACAGAGTAGCCCACGCAACTAAAGGGTATGGATTACCAGGAGCTTTCTGGGCATTTTTTTGCATCTCTGCAGTCAGCAGAATACTGAGGGGAGCAATTCCCCATGAAATACAGGTGCAAGCTTCCTGCATCCACCTGGAATCATCTGTGTGGAGTGCAGAGGGCAGAATGGAAATGCATTTTGAATGTGAATTGGACTTTGAGATGATGATTGAATTTTTTATTACATCCCCACGTGTCCAGCATTGAAGGTGCATGAATCAAATTGCAAGATGTTGTTTGCAGCATCTGCAGAGAGACAGTGCATACATGAACAGGCTCGTGGGGGTGGCATAAGCAGGGTTCTCAGCCCTGGCTAGGGGTAGATGAGGGGTGCATGGCTCTGCATGGTCCTGCAGGCAGCTGTGTGTGGGGCAGGGGATCTGCTTTTTCCAGTACTGGGAATCCAACAACTTCCTGCAGCACTGAATTCAGTCTGACACAGAAAATGAAAACAGACATTAATTTAGGTCACACAGAATAAATAATTCCAGGCTAGAATGTAACTTAAGCCACGTAAGAAATAAGGCTTCAGTCTGAGCGAAAAAGTTTTTTAATTTTTCCAAGGTGGGCTGGGCAAGCTGAAGCCTTGACCCCATCCATCCACCTCGAGCACAGTCAGTGCTGGACACAAGCCCTGGTCAGTGGATCTGGCCTGCAGGTGCTTGCTGAATGCACAGGGCGTGTCTCAAGCACAAGACTGGGACAAGCTGGTGTCACCCCCAGCACTGGGTAACACCATGTTATGGAGCCTAGGAGGGGTGAGGAGCCTTTCCCCTGCCTGGATCAGTCTGTCCCTGTAACCATGGGAGCTCAGGGAATGTGGGAGCTGGTGACATGGTACCTTGTGCAGCAAGAAGGGGAGTGAGGGGGGTACCCAGCACAAGTCGGCTGGCTGCAGGTGAGCCATCTATTGCTAATGACTTCCCCAGACTATTGCTGTGCTTTGGGTCTGAACTTCCAACCCAGAGGTGAAAGGCTCCTTCACTCACTGGGTTATTAATTGTCCAAACCTCCAGTCCAGTTCTTAAGTGGAATTAATGGGAGACAGAGCTGGAATTTATAATTGGTAGGAGCCTTACAAAAAAGATTAATAAACAGTAGACAAAAGGGCTTGGGAGGGCGTGAGATCTGGGCAGTTCATGCACCCAGGCTGTTGTCATGAACTCTGACAAACAGCTGGCCCAGGGCAGAAAGTCCCACAGGCCCTCTGTTTTAGCCCAAGATTTTTTGGCTCTTTCCTGAAGAGCAATTTTCAACAAAGGGGAACTCTTCAGTGTTTCAGTTCTGCCTTTCCATCCAAAGCCATTACAAAGCCTGGATTGCCTCTGCTGTGTGAAGTCCACCAAGGTAACACACTGAGGAATTTCACTGACATGCTTCAGCACAAGACTTGGATGTTCATCCTCAGGTTGAAAGCCACATTATTTATGGGAGAAGAGATTCCAGTGCAGTTTCTAAGGTTACTTCCCTACAATTTATATCTCTTTGCCATTCATCAGACCCCTTCTTCTCTGTGCATAAGTAGGCTCCTGATTTACAGAGTATGCAGCGTATGCTCCAAACAGCAGGAGGAGGGAGCTGAGATAGGGTTTACCAGTGAGTTACCCACTCTGCAGATATTTTATCTGGCACTGATCTTTCCCATCCAGTGAAACATGCTCAAGTGAAGAGAAGGTATCTGCTCACTAGGGACACTGCTTAGATGCTGAGCCTGCCAGAGACACATGCACACACCCAAGATGCTGAGACATTCAATGCAACCTAATATTTTAGAGGTGGGAAAGTGTTTGTTCAAATACTGCATGATAATGGGGTCTTTTCAGCTCTTCGGGACTGTGGTGGTTATTTTCAGGGGATCTTTTTCTTACATTTCTATTTAAACACCAGAAGAAAGCTGCTTGAGTTGCCACCTAGGAGGAATAAATAGCATAAAGAGCCATTTCACAGAGGAGCTAGCTAACCTGGTCAGCCCCCTGTGTTTTGGCTGTCATGTTGCAACACTGTTTTCTCTAGACTTGAATGATCCACTGTGCTCTCCACCAGGACAGCCTGCAAGGGTGGGACTGATGGACACAGGCAGCTCCTGATAGCTGAAGGTTTTATCCAAAGTGTGTTGACCCCAGGGGAAAGATCCCTGTTTGTTGATCACACTGCCATCCCTCCCACCCACTCAACGTGGACACAACATCTTGTCCATCTTCACAGCTGATTATTTTTACCCAGGGGCAGGAGCTAATATAATGATATTTTGTGGTGCAGGATGTGCCTGCCACGCTGGGAAAACAGGGTTATTCAACACACAGTCCATATGGATTTTCAGCAGCTTTTCTCAGCATTAGCCAGGGTTCATGCATCATTGATTTCTCAAGTGCTTTGGAAAACATAACAGTAATGTAACAGAAATAGTTTGTCCATCAGGCTCTCTCAGAGTGGCAGGGACATTGTTTTCAGACCAATAGAGCTGGTAGGTGCTGTAGCTGTGTTACAAGTCCACAGAAGCTTCACATCTCCACCAAAGTGTTTACGTGGCTGCTAGAGACAGGGCACAGCCATCTGTAGTGTTAGTGCAAGTGCTTTTCCATTCTTTGCATAAATTAGGAGAAACATATTATTTTGTGAACTGCTGCTTGTACAAGTTTTGGCAGATGATCGCAGTTAAAAAATATATATTTATTTTTTAATGCATGTGAAATGATAAATAAGGGTTGGGACAAAAATTCAACCCCAGGGTTATTTTTCAGGTTACAGGGGGAAAACACATCATAATTTTACCAGCAATGAAGAGAATCCCTGGAGTTAATTATAATGGCACTTTCCTATAGCTGGAGTGAAGCTCTGTGTGTCAGCACTTCTGCTCCTCTCAGGGCTCTACAAATGGTGCCATTGTAGGTGCCAAGATACACACAAAAGCAAGATTCAAGGGGAAATCGTTCTTAAAGTTGTAATTTTGGAATGAAATTAATACCAAAATGTTGACCACTTTAATGAAGTATTCTCCTTGTTGGCATCCAGCAAGATCTGCACTGGATAACATGTAGGTTAGCAAATTGGGGGGGAAAATTCCATTATCACATGACAGAGCCTGTTTTATTTGTTTATTAGTGGATGTCTCATGTATGTGATAAGACAGGAGCAGCATTTCACATCTCTGGCCTTTGTCCAGCAAGCCCCTGAAGGACATGCTTCACTTTGAGCATCTTAATCCTTCTTCACTTTAAATGAATAAATCCAGTCATGTGCTTGACACAGATGGAGAAAAGGGAGAGCATGCAAGTTGGTGTCACAGGGTTAGGGAAATCTGATGATAACACATAGCTGGAAAAGAGTGCCCAGTATGCATATATATGCATAAGTTTTATCTGTATCAACCATATGCATAATTAATATTTTGTTTTAACTGACTGGACCGTGTTCTCTTTAAAATATCCTCCATTTCTGGGATTAAACAATTCTGTGCATCAGAACTGGACATCTTATTGGCTAATTTCTCCCCGTTTGCTTAAACAAGAAGATAAGCACAGTAGATTTCTGCTTAAAGGTTTTGGAAATTCCATTTATTCAATCTGTCATTTGAGGTAATCAGATAGGGGATATGAGTAGGTAAAAATGTTGTTTTATGGTTTGCATGATATGCATGTCTCTTAACTGGCTAATTCCTCACCTCTCTGCACTGCAGTAATCAAGGTGATGAAAGTTTAACTTTCTCAAACCAGCTCCACCTGGTTTGAGAACCACCACAGGCTTTCTTGGTCCGCTTATTGTGACTGGTATGTTTAGGGGCAGACATTTGGATTTGGAGATAAATGGTATATTTTCCAGCTCCACAGTCATCCTCTCAATCTGTCTGCATTGTTGTTACCTGCTAAGCTTCCTGCCCAGCTTTGCTGGACCCAATCCACAGCACAGTGGGGCACAAGCAGGTGATGCTGAGCCATGCCAATCCCCACCTCCTGAGGTGGTCACAAAATACAGGGGAAATGTTACCAGAACTGGCTTATCCCAGATCATACGCTGGGGGTTGGATAGCTGGTCCAGTTTCCACCTATTTGTGTTGCTAATAAGGCACAGAGAACAAACAAAGCTGCCCAAATGAAGCTGTCAGAAACTCCCCACAACAACAGGAGCTTTCTTAGGTGACAACAAGCTGGCTAAACCACCTTTCTGCCAGCCTATAAAATTCAGTATAATGAGCGAGCCGGGGAGAGGATGAGGCTGGGTGTGCAGCATGCTGGCACATCCTTGGCAGTGGCAGCAGCTGGAGGCAGGAAAATGAATACATTGTCCCATTAGAGGCACTTGACTTGCTGGCTCGTGTCCCTGTGGAGCCCTTTGTGGACACGGCAGAGCGCAGACGTTCAGGGCAGCATCCAGTCCTGCTCTAAATCACTTTCTGACAGGACACTGCCATTCCTGGACCACCAGGTGATGAAAGCAGGATGGTGTGAATCCCCCTGTTTACACCCCCCTGAATCCATCCGAGGTTTTGCAGAGCTCCCTGGTCCAGGGCTGAGAGCAGAAAGGAGCTTTGTGCTGTGCCTGTTCACCCTGCACTCTGCTGAGCTAAGAGGGACCTCAAAGCAAACCAAACCCAAACCCTTTTATTCAGATAACCCTGCCCCCATAAAAACAAGCATCTCTCCAGCTCAGGTCCAGCAAAGGCTTCTTTTCTTCCTCATTTCCAGGATCTGTTTAACCAGGTACTGCTGCCTCCTCTCCTCCCCTCCCCTCCCTCCCTTGAGCAGCTGCTAAGGGCATTTGCAATGCAGCTTGGCCCTTAACGTTTTGCCCTAAGCAAGCAGCCAGGACTCCAGCTGCCTAACTCCACTGCAGCTGGATGCTCACAGAGAGCTTCAGATTCCCAACCCGAGATAAGCCAAGATAGCAAAGCTGAAAATACATTCAAACTGAGGCTTGTATCTGGGTCACAGAGCTGCCAAAACCACCCCCGTTCTGTTGAAACAGCTATTGAATTTGCTTCTAGAAGGAAAAAGACAGTAACATGCCAAGTGACACTAATTGTTAGGCAGCACTGAGCAAGCATAATGCGCTCCTACAAATTATCTGGGAACAATTTTTTTTTCCCATTTTTTGTAATGCATTTTCAGGGAGGAATGGGGAAGTTGATCAAGGTGAATGCATAATCCATGAAAATCTGTGGAAAGGCATAGTTCTTCCAGGGGTACACTTTTAGTAGAAAAATGTTACCTGTGGGTTATGTAGTTGTTGGGGAAACATTAAAAAGTTCTTGCAGATTTGAGAACAGCAAAATCCCTGTAAACCACCAAAACCATCATCAACTTCTATGCCAATTGTACAGGGAGAAGCCTGGCTTTCCTTTGCACTATTTTCAGCACTGACTAGGAAGGTGGAGATGGCATTGGGAGAAAGCCAGCCCCTGCTTTGGAAACAGTGATAAATTACAGAGAACAGTTCCAGTTCTTTCTTTTCGTTAAGCTATACACACGAACTTCTTTTCATCATCATGAGTTTAGAAAAGAGATAACAACCTATCAGAAAAAAAAAAAAAAGAGCCCAAATTTGCTCTGGATTTGGTTGGCATGGTGGATTTGTGAAAGATAATTTAAAACACAGCTTACTACTGACAATGCCCAGCAGAAAAATCCTCTTGGATGAATTACTTACTCTTAACAATTTCAGACTAGCAAATTGAGGGCAAGTAGGTTTTGTTTCTGTTTCCTTTATCAAGTCTTGATACAAAGCATTTCCCACCTGCATCTGTTCCTCTTTCCCAAATTAAGCAGTACAATATTCAGCCAGGAGGAATCCAGATGACTATTCAGGGACAAAAGAGCTGTACAGCTTAAATAAAGGTGGCAGAACTTGGTGATTAATTTGTCTCCTTTGTTTCTCTAGTTGGAGAAGAAAAAGACAGAAAAGGAGTAATTATACTTAACTGCACCAAGAGAGCTTTGCAGTCCTGAATTCATGAGTGTTTTCAAGTTGATGGAAGATCACCAGTTATGAGACACTTCCTAAATGCAGGGCAGAACTATGTGAAGGCAGGAACACATGACACAGCAGCCAAAGAGTGGTGCATTCAGGTTGTTTGTGTTCTGCTCATTTGTGCTTTTTGTTCTTTTTTTAGAGAGCTGTGTATGAAAGTTGCAGTGGTTTTGGAACATGGAAAGAGGCTGTCATGCACCTGCCCCAGCTGCTGAGTAATACAGATGTGCTGCAGGTGTGTGTGGTTGCACTGACGTTTGGCTTTTACTTCTACCATTGACTACTTTTCCAGGCAAAAGGTCTTTGGAGAAAGCATTTACACGATTTTGAAACCCGTGGCTGAACACTCCCAGCTGCTGTTCTAAGCCCAGCAGACTCAGTGGGAGACTGACTGTGGCAAGGCTATAATTTCACCTTGGGAAGGGATGTGGACATTTCACTTTATCCATTTTGCCTTTACATTAGATGAGCCTTGTTTAAAGATAAGAAGGTACACAAGCCTCCAAAGCTTCCCCTTAACAAGGGAAAAGAAGAGGGAAGCACGCTTCCGTATGAAATATTAAAACAGCATCTGATATGAAATTATTTGGGATCTCCTGTGTTCCCTGATCATTGCTGGACCTGGTATGAACACCTGGAGGCTGCTTCTGAAGGAGCAGTGGCAGCAGAGCAGTTGCATTGCTCAACAAGCACCGACACCATTTAGTGCAATCGTTCTCTACCTCAAATCCTATTGCTCTCATGCCTAAAGCTTGTTACAGTGGAGATACTGCAACACCCATATCAAACAACGAGGCCCGTGGAAAAGAAATATATATATGGACCAATTCTTGATAGATATTTCAGAGATGTTTATTTCTCCAGCTGCATGGTCGGGATCTGCCAAGGAACTGAGGCAATCACGGGACCCGAGGGTCCTTGCCCATGCAGGGGAACACAAAACAACCAATGGGAACGAGGCTGACCGGGGGCAGGGAAACCCTGTGCTTCCCCCAGGGCCCCTCTCCCAGGACTACATGGCAGGAGGGAAGGGACCCCGACATTTCACCTGTTTATTTTTAACAAAAAGAGATTTAAAACTTAACATTGAAAACAACTGGATAAACATAACAAGAACAGTTTCAAAACAGTTTCAAAACAAAACAAGCCACCCTCCTGAGCCTTTAAATGTCCAAACAGATTCTCTGGAACATCTTAAGGCTGACAGAAGGGAGACAGAACTCTCCAGGCATGCTTTGTGGGGAAACTGAGGCAGGAGAGGGTTTCTTCCATTTGTACCTGTTGGAACGTTAAACAAAAATAGTTAATTTCTTCCCTCCCCCTTTCCATCCCCCCCCGGCATCAGAGAGGAGTTGTAGGGAAAGGGAATTGTATAGGGAAGCCATGGGGTGAAAAATGGATTAGGAATAAACTGGGTATGGGATAAACTTAGGAAAGGGTTCATATTGGGTATAGGATAAAAGGGGAAAGTAGGCTGTGGGTAGGGAAGCTGCTGGGATGGATATTGTTTATAATTTTGTGCATAACGCTGCCTTTGACTGGAATACCCCCAGGCCCAGTAACATTTGCTGCTTGTAAACCCTTCTTTCCTTGCACTATATCAAATAGTACAACTTCCCCATCTCCTACACTTTGCAGGTAATTTTTAGGGTTATTCCTTTTAATGGCAGTTCTATGGATGAATAAATCTTCCCCTGTATCATCTCATGTTATAAATCCACAGTTGTTTTTTACATTATACCATTTCACAGCTCCTGTGATTTTCGTGGCTACAACTCCTCCTATCACGTGCTTGTGTGTTTTTCATGGCTGCTGGTCCCGCGTGGCCGCCGCCTCGCCGACTCCGACATCTCGGCCGGGCCCCCGCGTTGCGGCTGCTCGGCGCTCTCCGAGTGGCGCTGCTCCGGTGCGTGTCTGGGCTCTGCGCGGCCCCGCGTTGTCATCGCCGCCGGCCCCGTGCCCTGTGAGTGGTTCCACTCCGCCAACTCCACGCTGCTTTGAGTGCGGCCCTGTTTCGGCTCGGCACTGCGCTGCGCGGCTTCTCGTGTTGCTGTGGAAACCGCCGCTTCTCCCTCCGCAGGGCTCTCCGAGCCGTGTGCTCAGAGCGGGCTGCCACGCCGACCCCCAGGTCCTGGTTGCTCCTGGGGGCTGCCTCTCTGCTGCTCGTGGCCCATGGCACCTGTGGCGCCTGCGGCGTCGCTCCCTCACTCGCGGTTGTGTGGCTGGGGACCCCTAGACAGGGATGGGGCCCGCGATAAGGCGCGCGCTCCTGAGGGGGCCGGGCGCATCCAGCACAGGCACCTCCGCTGGCACGGCTGCAGTCATGTGCTCCCGGGATGGCGGCCGCACGGTCTCGGCCATGGGATTACGGCCATCCTCTGCTCTAGGGGTAATGGGACTATACAAATGCTCCTGAAGAGCTTCAGTGATTACATAGGATGCACGGAGAGGTTCTGTCACTAGTGCATGTTTTGTTTGATTCATTATTTCCTCCAAGATCTCATACCAGAAGTTCCAGTTACCATTTCCAGGAGGATCAATATCAAAAAGTAAGTCTTGAGAAATATAAAACAAATTTTTGAAAAGACAGTTAAAAAAATGTTCTAGATCTCCCGGAACAAATACTTTCTTGTTTTGTTGTTAAAGGATTCCTTTAACTTCTAGATACATTTCTTTCTGTGGCTCAGAGAGCCACACTTCCCACGATTCTTCCGTAGTCCAGAAAGAATATCCAAACCAAGGCGAGAAGAGAGAGATCTAGAGTGGTTTTTACTCACAAATTTTCTGTCCTTAGGGATCGGTGTCTTGCCAGCATTTCTCCACCATTTGTTACAGTGCAGATACTGCAACACGTGTATCAAACAACAAGGCCCATGGAAAAGAAATATATATGGACCGATTCTTGACAGATGTTTCAGAGATGTGTATTTCTCCAGCTGCATGGCCGGGATCTGCCGAGGAACTGAGGCAATCACAGGACCCGAGGGTCCTTGCCCATGCAGGGGAACACAAAACAACCAATGGGGAATGAGGCTGACCAGGGGCAGGGAAACCCTGTGCTTCCCCCCAGGGCCCCTCTCCCAGGACCACATGGCAGTGGGGGAGACCCCACTGATTTTCAGTGCTTTAACTAGGGAAGAAAAGTGCTCCGGTATGTAAGTTGTTTTCCCATTTATTTACACTCTTTCTAAATGGGAAAAAGGAGGAAATAAAGAAGAAAGAAACAGCAGTGGCACAGCTTCAAATCTTTTAAAGTCAAATGCAGATGTAAATAGGAAAAGGTTAAGTCCAACTTCTGCAGTTGAGCCCTATTCAAAATACGTGAAATATTCTTGATCTAGACATCTGGGTCCAGAGGACATTGACAGGAAACATTGAACTGAACCAATGAGCCATGTGAATTTCAGCCCTTGTAAAATTCAGTACAGTAATTTCCTACCTTTAAAGGTGATGGTGGTTTTGTTTTCCAATTTGGGTTTGGAGAAAAACAGAACACTGAATGCCTCTGTCAGAACTGGGTGATACTTGACAAGAGCATAAAATAGTTTTATTCCTGGGTAACTCTGACAAGTGATTTGGCCTGGGCAATTTAACAAGGCCATAAGAGATTGGAATCACTACAGAATGATTTCATGGCCAGTGGGCTGGAGGCAGCTCTGTTTATTTCTGTCTAAGCCGTGGGTCATTAAGGTTGTATGACAAAATATGTTCCAGGACTGAGGATTTGAGAAGCCTTAAGATGAAATGGTAGCAGCTGCTCATATCACAGACAAGGAAGAAGATCCTTTTCCGGCAAACTAGAGAAGAATGTTACCGAAAGATGTATTTTCCCTGCATTTTAAATGTGTTGTGTACATTTCTACATTGTTGCCAGCCTTGGCTGAGATTTAAATTTGCACTGCATGCTTTTACAGAGATATTCTTTGGTTTGCAGAAGTGCTTTCTAAAAGCTTTTCCGAAGCATGTTTTCAGTATGACTAACAGAAACACCTTTTAAAACCAATAGCCACTTGGAAGTGACATTTCTAAGGAATGTTTTCCCTTTCTTTGCCTTGTGCTGTTCAACCAGCCCTAGCTGCAACTGTGAGGAGCAATGGAGCCTCAGGGGACCATATGCTGCTACTAACAGGCATTTTCTGTATGTGATTTTAGGAGGTCGTCACATAAGAGGTCTCAGATCTGTTACTTATTGCTTCTCTGCACTTGGATCCTCTGGAGCAGGTGCCTAATCCAGTATCTATACATCATCCATAGAAGCCTGCTGCCATTCAAGCAAGGCAATGTTTATTTTTGCTTGATTTTGCTTTGTCTTCTCACACATCTAATCCTCCTTTATCCTGATTTTTCTAACAGTTTCCTTAATTAAACAAATATTTTTCTGTTGCTACAGCAAATACTTCCTCAAGCATGTGTAAAGCTGAGCATTTAGGAATATTTTGCTGAATCAGGAATTCTTTGCACAGTAATATCCCACAGTCTGTGTACAGACAGAAGGCTTGGGTGGGGAACACTCTTAGATGCTGCCATGGGAAAACTATGAAAAATTGACCTTTTACTTTGGGGGAAAAAGCTCCTTCTTTAATGTAGTTACCACTTTTCTCACAACTAAAAGTTGCCATGACAAAAGTAGCATGGAAGTTGAGTTGTAATGATAGCTTAGCAGTCTTTTCTAGTTATTAGAATGGCTGAAAACAATGCTTGTAGTGCTGAGGATGCCAGTCTTGTCCAGACTAAGAGCACAGAGAAACCAAAAAAATTCTTATGAGGGTCTCCATGTCAGAGAGATCAAAGCAAAAGTGGAGCGAATGGTGATTCTCAGAAAGATTCAGCTCAAGGGAGAAGATCTTTCCCTTGCCAAGGGGTGAAAAAGATTGTGACATTTGTTTGTCCAATAAGATAAGATAATATTTTTTAAAACAACAACAACAACAAAAAAACACCTACAAACCAACAGCATGTGTTACCTGGTAATAACATGAAAATAGGAACTACTACCATCAAGTTAGTACAATGCCTCTGCCTGCCTTCCAACTCACTCTGCTGGCTGCAAGTCATACTTAGATTGCCTTACACCAATTTAGGAGCAGTGACACTCACTTAAGGTACTCCAAGTGCAATGCTGCAGCCATTTAAGTATATATATGGTAGATATAAGCAAGAGGATATGCTACAAGAGTAAGGAGACAACATCAGTTCTGCAAATGGCTCTCACAAGGCCCTTTTTGGAATAGTTAGGTTCATCCTGTTCTCCACATTTCACAAAATAAGTTGAAAATTTTAGAAGGGGCAGAAAAGATCTCTAGGGTTACTTAAAACTTAGAAATATCCCTCAGTGTAATACATCTCACTCATCCAAGAGCCTCAAGATATATTTAGTTTACCTCTATCTGAAGTTAAAAGTTTTCTTGATCATACTTCACAAAGGTCTACCCAGGGAAGTGTCAGGCAGCCTTTGGGAGCTCATGTTGGGAGCCAGTTGTTAGAAAATGAAACTTGACCAGGTCACTCTCCTAATGAGACACAAGACCTGTCAGGCTGATTAACTGTTTAGATAACTTATCTAGGGATATCACAGATCCTCACGTATTTGATATGTTGAAGCCTAAGTTGCATGTCTCTCAAACACATAACACAAATAACAGTGATGAACTTCCAAAAGAGGGGTTATGAGATTGGTTCTTTCACTTCTCTTAGGAAGGTGGTCATCTTAGATCATCAAAATGGTCTCTCTGGCTACGATAATGTAGCTCTCATGTTTTCTCCATCAGGAATGTGGGCAAATGGAAGATCTGTCTAGGGTGGGTTCTGTGCACAGCTTAGTGACCTTACCACATCCCCATGAAACAAGAGTATCTTAGCTGCACTGCTGTCAGCCACATCTTTATTAAAAAGATTCCTTCTCATGGACACCTCTGCTCCCGCTCTCTGAGTAACACAAAATAATGCCTCTTACTCCATTACCTGCTCTCCTTGGGAAGACACTTCAAGATCCCACAGGATTACTGAGAACATCTCCATTACACTGTTGTTTTTGGCACGGGAGTCTCAGATGTTTCCTACTGACATTTGAAACACTATGTAAAACCAGGGCAATAGAGTGTGGCCTTTTCATTCAGCCTTTAGTTTGAGAGGGGTCACTTTCTTATGGGTATGGAGCTCATTTACGGTTCTGCACAGTTGGGTCTTTGGCAGAAATAGAAGCTCCACTTTGACAGAAATTACTCCCCCTGTGGTTAACACCCTAAGTATCAAATACAATATCTCATCAGAAGCCTTGGCACTTGCCTCAGGATTTGAATTATCACTTGTAAAACCAATGGCCCCACAAGTGCTGTATGTTTAGTGAGTTAGGAATCTTCAGGAAGTATGGAATCCGTTCTTCCTTTTTAAATTTCTTTGCCCTGCAGCAGTGCGGACTGTTTTACATATTTTATTTTTGCAAAAGCTCCTCTTTTTTTCCTTATTTATCTCTATCTATCTCTATTTTATTCTGTATCTTCACTAACAACTCTACTTTCCTATTTCTCTCAGGTTCCAATTTTTTTGCTTAAAACATTTTCCAGCATAAAGTACCTTTTTTTTGCCCTAAGTCATTTCTGAGGGCTTTAATTTCTTTCCTATCCTCACAGCAAGTACAAAATTCACCCCTTTTGAAGAAGGGAAATGGAGCCCACAGAGATTAAATTATTAGCCCCAATACATCTGTCACACAGCAGAAAACTGAGATCAGGGCTTCTAAATCCCAGATTAGGTCCTCACCAGTCAAACAAATCACACCAGACAGTTAAGGTCCTGTGAGGTCCCACATAGTCCTGGTATGGCACATGGCCTTGCCAGATGTTCAGCAAGAATCTTGCAGCTGGAAACGTATCTTGGGCTTTTAAAGATGCATTTTCTGAGCTGGCATTCCCCTAGGGTGCAGGCATTTCAGGGCTTCCTGGTTATTTTTGCCTTTCTTCATGTATTGCAGTCCAGGTTGCTTCACACTGTGAGTTCACAGGACTTCCAAAGCTGGCAAGAAAGGCTTGCATCTGGCCCCAAAAGACCGGGGAAAATGAAAAAGAATGAAATAAGGCCATATTATTTCGCTACGCAAAAAACGGCAACAGAAAAGAGAAGTGCACATTCAAGCTCTCCAAGTGAGAAGACAATGACTAGAATGATAAAAGGAATTATCAGCAACAGCACACACCGAGAAGCTCCCAAACCATCAGCTACGTGGTCTGACTCAAGATCAAGCATTGATATTCAAACACAGGAGACACTTCCATTTGCATTCAACACGGATGACACTTAGCAGCCCTTTTGCTGATGCTCTCCAAGGAGTGTTAGTTGAGATAAAAGAGTATACTCTGGGACTTAAACAGCAGCTATTACTGTAAGTAGAGAGCAGCCCCGGGCAGATAACAAAGGGCTGAAGAGACGATGGACTGGCTGAGGTTGAGAGAAAGAAATACCTGCAACATGAAAGGAGACTTAAATTTTCCTTTTGATCTTCTTTAGTAACCTTCAGTATAATTTTGTTTGTTTGTGCACTCCAGTGGCCTCCACTGCTGTAATGTCTAAACACCTGGCTGGTTTTCAGAGGTCCACTCTCACAGTGCTGTTTTGAAGGCAGGGAGGAGTGGCCCCACAGTTAAAAAACAGCTCGGAAAAGGAACAGGAAAGGTGATGTCATTTCCCTTAGAAGAGACGGAGGTGCTCCAGTCACACAGGTTCGTGTGACAGAGCCTGGCAATGTAAGGAAGAGCGGTTTGTAGGGAATACTCAAGAGATAGGATTTACCGAGGAAATCTGATACGCCATGAGATGATGATGAATGAAGAGAGAGTACAGATAGGGAATATGCGAGTTGAGAAATATATGCATGCTACTCAATGATCCCTGGCTGTGCTAAGATCTTTTTTCACATGCTCTTGGTTCATACAGATCCCTTAATACCGTAAACCTCCTTTCAGACCCTAAAATCGTTAGACATAAAGCTGCTTCTTAGCTGTTGGAGATATAAACTTAAAAGTGACCTGAAGAAAGTAGAAAGCCTCATGGGTTAACATATTCTGGCACAGAGACCCATGTGCTGGCCCTTCAGCCAGTAGCTTCTCCTCTAGCAAATCCACTGTGCAGAGCAAGGAGGATTAAACACAGTTCTACATCTTTCAAAACCCAGACGATTTTCAGAAGAAATTATCTGCCACCCTAATCCCTGCAGCTCTGTTTATCTCTGATCAGAAAGGGGAGTGCCAAATTGGCATACTGATTCATATACCAAAAAAAGACCATGCCTATAAGCACAGATCATGATTTGCATACTTATTAGCCTTGACTGCCAGAGAACATTCTGGTTCCTTTGTAAGCCCAGAAACAGTAAAAATATGCTAATGGCAGCATATCAAATTTGGGCTTTAGCCAATCTGTCAATATTGAAATTACTTGCCTGTAATATAGTGGGTAAACAACTCGTTGTATAGGATGATCCGAGGCATGATTTGAACTTGTTGAAATTTAGTCATTTTGTGCCTGAAAAACTCACAGATCAGCAAATGAAACATAAGCATACACGGAAGACAGATGTCACACTGACTTTCTATTCTCTTATCTCTTTGCTGCCTTCTTGTCTTCTTTGGGAAGTGGCTCATTCAGGAGTCTGGGGGTGGGGTGATTTCCAGAGAGAATCACTTAAATCACTACTAGTGTCCTCCATATAGACCCCATTTCTTCTCCTCCATGTGCAATAAAGACAAAATGTCTCCTGACATAAACTTGATATAAACCCAAGTCATTCTTTTCTTACCACAGACAAATAAAGCTTTTCCATCATCAGCAATGATCATCAAAACTCATCAAAAGTTAATGATCTTTCCTTAACTCTCCAGAGCTCTCCCATCTCTGAAATTTGCAGAAGAAAGGAACTACAAGGTTACCAGCTGAAGCCACAGCAGGTCTGTGCTACCTTAGCCTTATCCTCTGGTTTCTCTCTGTGTCTTTATGAAGAAAGAAGTTCCTTTTCTTAATCTCTGCTATTTATTCTTTCACTCCATTTTTGTTTTTCAATTATCTGGCATAGTCTGTGCTAATTGTCCACAGTTGGTTTCCCTTTCTTTGAGGACCGTTCCAGATAGAAGGAAGAAAGATGATGGTGTACTTAATGAAATATTTTTGGCCCGACTCTATTCTCAAAGAATGGGACTGAAAGTTCTGATTCTCTAAGCAGAGCTAAAAATAAAACCAGAAAAACAATAATAAAAAAAAGACTCAGAAAGACTTCATGATGTTCCAAGACTCCGTGAAGATCTTTAGCATATCTTTACACCCACTTTTCCTCTAGCCCTTATGAGACAGACCAAAATCTCCCAGTCTCAGCTCTGCAGACCAGAAAAGCCCTTGAATTAGAGGCACCTCTCCAGAGCTTGTCGTGGAGCCAAGCAACTTGGGCAGCAACATGCACTCATTCCAGATGTTTCACTCTAAGGAAGAACTTCATTGATCACTCAGTGACACAGAGATGAGGGTGCCACTGACCTGAAAATAAACTTTTCCAAGCTCTTGGTCTGCTGAATAGCCACATCTGGGTCCTACATGCAAAACCAAGGAGGAGAACCACAGGAAAAGATAAGCAGGATGTGTTAAGTGGAGAAACTGGTTGGCAGGCAGAAAGCATTACCCTTCACAGTGTAAATGTGAAAAGTCAGGGACACAAAGAAGCATCTGGAAGGGGAAAGGGAGGTCATTTTTGACAGTAAAACAACATCTCAGCAATCCCATCCATGATCTAAGGAACTGCACACATCCACATCCAGACAACGTATGTCAGCTTCTTTTCAAGGAGAAATGTGTGTTTGCCAGAGACGAGAACCATCCAGGTGATAAAGAGAAGCACATCCTGCAAGGAATCCCTGTTTTAATGATGACATCCACAGTATTTAATGTCAACACCTCAACATCTAGGATCCCAGTCACTGACTGAAAAATCTCAGAGCTAAAAACAGTGTTTCCAGCTTCAGTAGCTGCAAAGAGAAGCACGGAAATGTGTCCTTTCAAAACCTGAAAAGAATTACATAATCCGGTGTCAAACCCCATATAAAACCTGTTGTTTGGGGGCCTCCATATGTTGTGTTCTGAATGAACCCAGTTTTAAAGACCATTCCACCAAGTTTTCCAATTTACATTTGTGCACCATCTCCATTCATTTATATGCCAGAGGGAAAGAGCCTTGTTCTCTCTGCTTCTTCCCGGGGGATGATTCTAAGTTTCACAGCCAAGGATGAAAAGTAAATTAACAGGATGTTCTGTGATTTGCCACAAAAAAGGCAGTGTGCTGATATCTGAAGCACAGCAGGCCCTCCTTGTTCTTCACAGAGATAACTAGGTGGGGTATCTCACATAGCACAGGGTGGTAATTGTAGAGAAAAGTTAACTTGCTAATAGCAATCACTTTATCTTGTTTGTCAGTGATTAGTTATGTAAATTTGTTCTCCCCTTCAATTCCACACCAGTGCATCAAGGTGACATGCCACATGTGCATAATTACTGCCAGTGTTATTTCAAGACCTTGATCTACAAAATGCAAAGTGCCACTTATTAGAAAGTCCACACAATCAAAGAGGCTTCTTTCATTTCTCTACACATGTTTGCTGTTCTCTTTTGATAGGCACAGCATGTAGGAAGCCAGTGGGAAGCGAACGCAGCATTCACAACGTGGCTTCTCCTTTGTTAATTAACTAAGTCAGGTGCATAATATTGCCTGTGTAACTCCTTGAGAGTCCAGGACATTGCTGCTCTTACAACACAGGGAAATGAGGCTTTATCCAAGCCTGTAAGACAATAAACATTAAAAGGGATGATGAAAAATTGTATTTATTTATTTACTGTTTATATGGCACCACAGCACTTCACAGGCAAATGATATGAGAATCTCAATACCCAAGGAATTCATAATCTACACTGGCCAGATTCAAGCTGTGTCACTCTTTACTCCCTGTGTCACCCCCTTGAGTCTGAGTCGATTCAAAGAAGTAACAGCATCAGGATCTGGCTTTAATTAAAGAAAACTTTAGAGACTAATAACCAGGATTAAATAAAAATGCTGTCGCCTCAGCCCTAACTCATTTAAACAGGAATGAAAAAAACCAAACAAACAGAAAGCAAAACCACCAAAGAACTTTCAGCTGCAGCCATGTTTTAGTGCTTGATATGCAGAGTCGTCATGGCTGGGACCGACTTGCAGAGTCAGACAGTCGCTTTGGTGCCTACCATGTCTAGCTGTAATAAAACTGAGCTGCTAATGACTTAAAAGCTCCAATTAGCATACATTTCTGAAGAAATGCATGCCATTTGCTGATACTCAGTAACAGGAGTGAGAATACTATCCAGCTCAGAGAAGGAGATGGATTTCATCCCAAACCATTCTTGTGTTCACTCTCCAGCCCTTTGTCTCATCATGTACCACCAGCTCCTACTTCCAGAATCCAGAGACAAGGCAACAGCAGTCCGTGCTCTTCCCTGTTCCAACAACCCACCAGAGACACCATGCTTGACCCTGAGCAGCAAGGTTTGCCAGTGGGAACACAGTCTCCATGGCAGGCAGTGGGATGAGGTGCTGGAGACTAGCAGCAGCTGCTGCTGTGTTATGCAAGGACCCAAATTCCAGCTGGGATCTGCTTGTACAAGTCAAGCAGGAGAAGGCAGCTGAACCCATAGGGCTGGGACCTGCCTTGATTGGACCAAGTTCAACAGAACATCTGTTTCAAGCCAGAAAGAGTTTCTTTGGAAAAGTTGCCCAACACTAGGATTGTTTAATTGAAGCAGTTCACCTCAGTGGTACATGTGGCTGCTGGGGAAGTCCATTCTAATTTGATTTTTAAAATGGTGTGTGCAGGGAGGATCAGAGGTGGGCACCACACCACACTTCAGTGTTAGAAAGGAAGAAAAAATAGTGTGATAACAATAATATTGCATTAGTCTAAGCACAAATGCAGCCTCACAAACCAAGTGACCTTTCTTGGAAAAGGGCTAAGGATAGAGACAGGGCAGAGCCAGGGGAAGGGGTGATAGGCTTATTTCAGAAAACACAGGGTGTGGTGTGTCCTAGACCAGGCAATCCAGGCATGTTTGAGTCTCTTAGTGCTGTTATTTGCCAAAAAAAACACTGAAGAGGAAGGAAATTGCTATTTATTGAAGGAGGCAAATGAGGCATGGTGCAGCTGACTGACCCCCCATTAGTGATACCACCCGCCTAGGAAGGATCCAAAGATAAGATATAAGCGTTTTACTAAAACAAACACACAGGGCCATGTGGCTTCCAGCTGTTCAGTAAAGTACCCAGTTTGGTGCTGGGAAGGACAACAGGCTGGTACCTAGTGAAATTAATGCTTCATTATAACAATGAAAACAGTAAAGCTTCCTTTCCAATAGGAGGGGACCCTGTTGTGTCCAGTTTCACAACCTTTGGCTGGTTAATCTCTGTTGGACTCTTTGAGCTTTGTGATCCTTTCTGTAAGTACAAAGCTGTAGCCTCGGCTTCATCCCCCTCTCCCTGGTAATGGCAGGAAGAAGAGCATTTCTCCTTCCCAAGCAGCCCTGCAGCAGCCCCAGAGTGTTTGCTCTATTCTGGGCCAAGGCAAGAGGCTGCTGCCCTCTCAGCCCAGCCCAGGCAGTGCTCAGCGGTGCCTGGCCACATGTCCTCCCATCAGATGCTATTTTGGAGACTGCCATAACAGATGGCTTTACCCACTTCTCACTCTCTGTGGTCAGCCTCGTGCTGAGGGGGTTTGTCAGCCCTAAAGGATCAAGATGTTCCCCATTTCCTCTGGAGCTGGAAGGAAAGGACAGATAATCTGGCCCAGCCTTTGTGATGCGGCTTTTAAATGTGCAGGAACCTCACACATCCCAAATTTTTCACAGTCTGTGGTGAGGCCTGGTTCTGCTCTCAGGCAAACCTGTTGTCCCTTTGAAGTGAATGAACTCACTCCAGATTCACACTGGCATGTGATGCTTCTGGGTAAAAACAAAGGGAAAGCAGTGCAAGGTGTTCCACAAGACAATTTAATCTGAGCATCTCAATGAAAAGAAATCCCATGCCAGGCAAAATCCAGTAATGCTTGGGCAAAGCACTTGGCTCCCCACAGCTCTGCCCAGCTGGGCAGATGCAGCATCTTGAGCAGTGTGTGAACATCAGTGGAGAACAGCACCCCCTTCTCTTTTCTTCTTTAGCTGCTCTGCCAGCATCCCCCCTCTCTGGAGCTGTGAGCTGGAGGAGAAGGAGGCTGTCCCTGTCAGGAGCTGCAAGGATTGGGGAGTGCAGGGCAGCAGGGCAGGGACTGTGTAGGCAGCTGTTGACCCTGTGCTCTGCCTCTCTTCCCGAGCAGGGAACTGGGGAATGGAGGGCAAGAAGCAAATGGGACTGAGGCCAAAGGCTTCAGCAGAGGAGTTGCCTTCCTCTTACAGACCAATTCAATTAGAAACACCTTTATGGAGACCTGTTTCATAGCTCCCACTCAGCCAGGCCAGACTAAAGGACATACAGGACTTCCTGCCACGTTACAAGTCAGGGGTCTTCACCCTGGTCCCCAGAATTCTCCAGGCAAAAGCAAGAAAAAAAAAAGCACAATAAATGGACTGCTGCTAAAGGGCAGGTTTAGTAACTCATCTGAAGAGACAGCAAACCTTTGCTCTGACCTGGCACACCTTCTAACCCCAATTCTACTCTGTCCTTAATAACAGAACTAATTGAAATATCAGGAGATGATCAGAGCTCTGACAGATAACATAGCAAAAATGCCCCTGCTTTCAGATGCTAACTTCTTCTGCCCCTGTGTACATCAGCAAAGAAATATATACATGTTTGTGAGCTTTGGACAGTGTATGCTTTTCTGTGCTTAAAGCCCTACAGAAATACTGCAGTCAAGATGAGGAATGTCTTGGAGAAATGGGGTATTTTTGTCTTTTGAATATATTCTTGTGTTTTTCCCAAAAGATCTTATTTGGCCTTAATATAAAAAAAAAACAAAAAACCAAACAAAACCAAAACAAATGCTAAACAGCTTAAGGTTGTTTGGTAGCAAGCAAAGACATGCAAGAGCTGAGGAAACTGTCTTGTCCAAACTTTTTTCACCCTTTTCCAGACAAATGGCTTCCTTGTACTCTGTACAGTGCTTGCAGACAAAGTTGCAGTATTATTAGTAAGGTTTATTATAGCATCTAGCCTTGAATAGCAGCAGCAGGGGAATCCCTACTGGGTGACCCGGGGTGCAGATGAGTGTAGGAGCTCTGTGATTCATTGTACGCAGCTCAGTGTGAAATATTCACAGCAAACTGTTTGGCTGGGGAAGAACTGGGCCGCTTTCTGTCTTAGGGCAGCTAAGACAGAAAGCCTCTGATCAAGCTAGCATTTCTCAGGGTTAAACTGTGCTTCATGATCCTGTTTCCCAAACACATTTTTACCTTTCAGAAGTGTGTGTACAGTGAGACTGCCTAACACCCCAACCTTTCAACTGAAGTTCTTAAAAGGGAAGATAGGTCAGGTAGTGCTATTTCTGTTCCTCAGCTGCGCAGTCAAGTACTTCTAGGACATGGAGTACATAGGATAACGGAGCCATAGAATGGTTTTGAGTTGGAAGGAGCCTTTAAGGTCATTTCACTGCACGCCCCTGCCATGGGCAGGGACACATCCACCAGACCACATTGCTCAAAGTCCTGTCAACCTGGCTTTGAACACTCCCAGGGATGGGGCATCCACGGCTTCTCTGGGCAACGTCTAGAGCATTCATTCATGTGAATAAATTTTGAAATAATTTTCTGACAATATTGAGTTTTTTCCTTTTGTTGTGTCTTCAGGAGTGATTTCAAACTGGGTTGACTGTACTTTGACAGACAGAGCTTGCACCAAATCTGCTGCATTCAATCAGCACTAAAGTCAGTCATTTCGTTGCTTAAAAAGTCAGTGACTACTTGATCACTAAGTTGATGTATCAGTGGACTCTAACTGTTATCACTTCAGTTTAAAAACAGAAGGCCAGGTAAGGGTAGACAACAATCTGACCAGTCTTGTCAAAGCTGAGGTGCCTCTGACTATGCCACAAGAATGAGATTTAAGCACCTGTGAAATCTTAGTGTCCAAACCAACAGGGTTTGGTTTTAGTACAACAGGTACTTCCAAACAACATCAGCAAGAAGGAAGGATTTTCAAGATCTAGTTTTGATCTTATTGGCACTAGTTCCAGAGTTAGCTTCTCAGTCCTCTTCTGAACATGGCAACAAGAACCTTTCCAAGGGAATTGTGTGCACTTTAGAGCTGATCCTAAAACATGTCTGAAGAACTGAGCATGGGTAGGAATTCCCAGTGAGGGAGGGGAAAGGAAAATAGAAAGGAGCACTTTTGAAGAAAAATGTAACAAGGCAAAAAAATATAATGGAAAGGAAGGCCTATCTGGGGAAGGTTATCAGAGGTTGGAGAAAAACAGATTATTACAGCCAGCCATGCAAGGCAGGGCCTGTGAGGGATGCACACATCAGTTTGAGAGGATCTGTCCCTACGTGGTGTGTTGTCTGTAAGGAATTAAGAGAGGTCTGGGAGTCACTGGTGCTTTATCACTTTGGCTGAGATGTTGGAACCTGCCCAGGAGCTCACAGGCTGGCTGGAAGGAGGAGGGAAGAAAGAATACCTGTGGCAGAGTAGTTGAGGGAAGGATCTCAGCCAGTTGTGAGAACCAGAACACAGTGATTATGTGGATGATTATGATTAGGTTTATTGCCAATACAGTATTTAAGTATTGCCATTGAAGTACATAAATAACTCTATTATCTATTACAATGGATTGTCATATAATCAGGTCATGGTGCTTCCTGTTGAGCCATGATCTTCAGTAAGACCTTGTTCTCTGAGCTTCCCAGAGAAGTCTTGGTGTAGCTTGGTGCCCTTAGTCTCACATTTGGCCAATATCTTTGTCTAAAAGGTTCTAATATAAGCAGGTTTGGCTAGAAAAACACATGCTTGCAGTCTTTTCCCTTGGAGAATTACCAATTTCAAAGCACCTATGGAGCTACTTCGGAATTTTCTCTCTGTGTTTGACCAGATCTTTGCATTTTTACTCAGTGGTATATGGTGTGGGAGGGAGGGTGGAGTGGGATGGGATCTACCCCACAGCTGTCTGCAACCTTTTGAGACCAGTTTGCCCAGCTGACCCAGTCTCCAGCAGCATTTTATCCACCTTTACAGGCCAATATGTACCCAAGTCAATCACAAACAGCTCAACTTCCCCTCCTCTGGAATTCATTAATTATGTGAGCATCCTGACACTTCCTCCTGCAATACCCACCTGGTGCTCTCACCTTAGGACAAACCACATGGCCAATCAGAGACTTTGGAAAGGAAGAAGTGTGTGTGTGTGTGGTGTGTGTGAGGGGAATCATGCATGAGAAGAAAGATTGGACTGTTTCACTGCCATCATAATATCTCAGAAGACAAGATGAGGAAAGTAGGCTTGATGTAAGTGGGACAAGGTGTTGGTGATGTGGGGTGGTACCTGTCCACTGAGGGCTTTTTGTGTCACTGATAATTTCAGGCTTTAAGGTGAAAAAGTAAAGAAAAGGTTTGTTTAGCACGGGACTGCCCCCTTTGCAATGGCTTCTGTTTAAGTGACACCTCTGCATCCTGCCACCTGTAATAGGAAAGGATGCACCAAGGATTGTGAGGTAGCACTACCCCATCCTAAAAAACACTAGAGGCAAGCCCAGGGGCACTAATGATTAAGAAATACTCTCCTGGACTCACCTACAACCACCTATCAGTACACACTGCAATGTCCTGAAAACACAGCACAGCACCCTGGAGACATCCAGTCTGTGGAAGGATCCTTCTCCTAGACTGGCCATATCTGTATCAACCCAAGGGGCTAAATTCTGGGGTCTTAGAGATGCTCCTGATCAAACTGTATTCAAGATGCATGGACCAGACTCTTGCTATCTCTGTGAGGGACACCAGCAGGAACAACACCACACCCACCACATTCCTTTCTTTTTTGGAGACAGGGATGCCCAAGTATCCCATGATTTCCATGTAGGCAGTTTAGTCATTGCAGCAGTTGTTTTCCTCTTCTATCAGGTAAGAACCCATAAAATTAGTTATATTTCCCCATACTAAAAATCATTAAAGAATGAGGCCAAAGCAAGAATGACATCTTGATGGCAGAGGAGAACACCCAGACAATCCTTTCCTTTTCTCTGTGACCCCCCTGTCTGCTGTACTGCAAATACTTGTCTCAGGTTGAAGTGCTCCATTTCCTTCCTAAAATCTCTTTATTGTACTAGTAATCAGGACAATATAAAATGTTCCTTTTAGACCATCTGGAAGCCACAGGAAACATCAATTAACTGCATATATTTGAATCATAAGTACATTAGGCTAGAAATTTCTACATATTCTAAAAATGAAATCCTATAAAGATTTTAAGCTGTGCAATATTTAATTAAGTGGTGGCCCCAGATTGTGGGGAGCAGAATCATGTCCCTGGGCCATGGAGCAGGGTTTGCCACAAACCCACACAAGCCAGTCCCCATCAGCAATGCAGCTATAAAGTTTCTTTCACATAGTGAGCTCCCTGTCTAGCTGGCACAGCCACATCAGAAGTATTTCATGTATAGCCTCTTTTGAAATGCAGATGATTCTTTCGGGTGGCTCCAGCTGAGCTGCTGAAAAATAAAGGAAGTGTGCTCCCTACTGTCTGGAAAAGCTCTCAGTGGAGCCTGCCAGTTTGATTCAAGCACACTGGTCTAAAATACCAGTAACAGTTTAAAACTTAAGCCAAGCCCTTTCTTTGTACACCTGCAACACGTGAGGATGTCTGTGTGCATCAGAGCCCAGCTCTCAGCTGCAGCCAACCCAGCCAGCAGCCAGCAGCAGCCCTTGGGTGGCCTCATGCTGCAGTGGGAAGGTGAAGAAGAAGGAAATATGCCATTCCCAGCCTTCCTGTAGGGAGCATTGGCTTTGGCTTTGCTTGGTGACCTCGAGCAAGTCACCACGCCTCTCTTTGCCCTTCCTTGTGGCCAAAGCAGGATTTGAATGCTGTCACTTGAGCACAATTCCGTGACCACTCCTGGAGCTCTGACTGTGAGCTGGCTGCTCTACAGGAGCAAAGAGATTTCCCTGCCAGCCAGGGCAGCACAGGACCCAGCACACGAGTTACTGGTTGCAGCATTCCCTGGCTCTCTGGAGAGCGGGAGGGAGCTGCAAGCAAAGGGCTGACCACCACCACTTCCCTGGCAAAGCCTTCAGAAGTCTGCTCTGTGCAATGAAATGGATAATAAAAAGACACTAAAGTGGAGACTGGATTTTCTGTGTTCTGCCCAATTCATCTGACACTGCCCTGTTCAAAAGCAGGGTGAAAAGTCACCCCTGTGTGGGTTTCATTTCGCTTGGGAGCAAGCCACAGGAAACTCAAACTACTGTTATGGAAACTGTATGGTGGAAAAGGAGTGGCTAAGGGGACGTGGCAATGGTTGATGTTAAGGTGAGAAACATGTCAGAGAACAGTTGTTGATGGAGATCACCAGAGGTGACAATTACTAATATTTGCATTAGTGAACTGAAATAAAAATTAAGGGCATTATTAATGGCATCTGTTGATGACACAAAGGTAAGAGGCATCATCCATGGAGAAAAGAATTAGGGATGCAGTATGAGAAAAAGGGAGTGAGTTTAAGAAACCGGAGTATTAATAAAAATACTATGAAATTCACAGTACGTAATTCACAGTACAATGTTCAGGGTCTTGCAATAAGGAACTGATGACAAAGCCTTTTCTATAAGCTGGGAACTCATCTGCTAGAATTGAGCGAAGCAGATAAAGACCTGTGCATATGAGGTGATTATGGGATGATTACATGCTGCCAATGTGATGTAGCTGTGTAAAAAGAAAATGTGGTCTTAAGCGGTGTCAGGAGAGACACTGACTGTTGTACAAACTGACAGTAAAACGTCACCCCTGTGGTATGCGACAGACCCTGATGGAGACAGATGAACTGCGCTGGGAAAGAGGCAGTGCTCGAGGGGGAGGAAAGTGCGTTCTAAAGGGAGGCTCTGAGCATTTTCCCTCGCACAGCCGGGTGCAATGACGGGAATGTGGCTCTATCTGCACATAACGCAGGCTCCCCACACCAGCGGCGGAGGGGACCTATTTAGGTCCACGCACAATGTTGTTCCAAGGGGGAACGGGTGCAAAACCAGTAGTAAAGTGAAGCTGGAAGTCAGGGGGTCAGAGCTGTGGGGATGAGCGGCTCCCTCAGATGCGTACGTGGCAGCAGGAGAGGAAAGGCGATGCTGGAGTGCCATCGTCTGTCTCTTTACAGCATTGCCGTGATCTCGGGAGCAGGATCGGCGCTGCGAGAATCAGACAGGACTTCTTACTCGATCTGCTAAGAAAGAATCCGTGTGTTTTGTACCAAAGCAGGGCAGCAGGTCCTGACTGTCACCTGGAAGCGCAGCTGGATGTGCAGCTGTCCCAGGAGGACACCCAGAGGGGACAGAGGGACAGCACAAGAGGGACTCCTCCAGCTGGCCTCTGCTGATGGCTGAAGAATCTGTATCACGTTCTGAATGAAATCAGCAGAGAGAAATAATAGCTAAATACCTACAACCTCTGCGGGGAACAAATGAAAAAAAGAGGAAAGGAAAGGAAAGGAAAGGAAAGGAAAGGAAAGGAAAGGAAAGGAAAGGAAAGGAAAGGGAAAGGGAAAGGGAAAGGGAAAGGGAAAGGGAAAGGGAAAGGGAAAGGGAAAGGGAAAGGGAAAGGGAAAGGGAAAGGGAAAGGAAAGGGAAAGGGAAAGGGAAAGGGAAAGGGAAAGGGAAAGGAAAGGGAAGGGAAAGGGAAAGGGAAAGGGAAAGGGAAAGGGAAAGGGAAAGGGAAAGGGAAAGGGAAAGGGAAAGGGAAAGGGAAAGGGAAAGGGAAAGGGAAAGGGAAAGGGAAAGGGAAAGGAAAGGGAAAGGAAAGGGAAAGGAAAGGAAAGGGAAGGAAGGAAGGGAAGGAAGGAAAGGAAAGGAAAGGAAAGGAAGGAAAGGAAAGGAAAGGAAAGGAAAGGAAAGGAAAGGAAAGGAAAGGAAAGGAAAGGAAAGGAAAGGAAAGGAAAGGAAAGGAAAGGAAGGAAAGGAAAGGAAAGGAAAAGGAAAGGAAAGGAAAGGAAAGGAAAGGAAAGGAAAGGAAAGGAAA
This sequence comes from Corvus cornix cornix, assembly GCF_000738735.6. NCBI lineage: Eukaryota > Metazoa > Chordata > Aves > Passeriformes > Corvidae > Corvus > Corvus cornix. Next base: position 7,527,048 of record NC_046335.1, read on the forward strand.
GGAAAGGAAAGGAAAGGGAAAGGAAAGAAAGGGAAAGGGAAAGGGAAGGAAAGGGAAGGGAAAGGGGAAAGGGAAGGGAAAGGGAAAGGGAAAGGGAAAGGAAGGAAAAGGGAAAGGAAAGGGAAGGGAAAGGAAGGGAAAGGAAAGGGAAAGGGAAAGGAAAGGAAGGAAGGAAAGGAAAGGGAAGGAAAGGAAAGGAGGAAAGGAAAGGGAAGGAAAGGAAAGGGAAGGAAAGGAGGAAGGAAAAGGGAAGGGAAGGAAAGGAAAGGGAAAGGAAAGGAAAGGGAAGGAAAGGAAAGGAAGAAGGAAAGGAAAGGAAAGGAAGGAAAGGAAAGGAAAGGAAAGGAAAGGAAAGGAAAGGAAAGGAAAAGGAAAGGAAAGGAAAAAGGAAAGGAAAGGAAAAAGGAAAGGAGAGGGAAAAGGAAAGGAGAGGGAAAAGGAAAGGAGAGGGAAAAGGAAAGGAGAGGGAAAAGGAAAGGAGAGGGAAAAGGAAAGGAGAGGGAAAAGGAAAGGGGAGAGGGAAAAGGAAAGGGGAGAGGGAAAAGGAAAGGGGAGAGGGAAAAGGAAAGGGGAGAGGGAAAAGGAAAGGGGAGAGGGAAAGGAAAGGGAGAGGAAAAGGAAAGGGGAGAGGAAAGGAAAGGGGAGAGGAAAAAGGGAAAAGGGGAGAGGAAAAGGAAGGGGAGAGGGAAAAGGAAAGGGGAGAGGGAAAAGGAAAGGGGAGAGGGAAAAGGAAAGGGGAGAGGGAAAAGGAAAGGGGAGAGGGAAAAGGAAAGGGGAGAGGGAAAAGGAAAGGGGAGAGGGAAAAGGAAAGGGGAGAGGGAAAAGGAAAGGGGAGAGGGAAAGGAAAGGGAGAGGGAAAGGAAAGGGGAGAGGGAAAAGGAAGGGGAGAGGGAAAAGGAAAGGGAGAGGGAAAAGGAAAGGGGAGAGGGAAAAGGAAAGGGGGAGGGGAAAAGGAAAGGAGAGGAAAAGGAAGGGGAGGGAAAAGAAGGGAAAAGGGAAAGAAAAGGAAGGGAAAGGGAGGGAAAAGGGAAGGGAGAAAGGGAAAAGGAAGGGGAAAGGGAAAGGAAAGGGGAAAGGAAAGGAAAGGGGAAAGGGAAAAGGAAAGGGGAAAGGGAAAAGGAAAGGGGAAAGGGAAAAGGAAAGGGGAAAGGGAAAAGGAAAGGGGAAAGGGAAAAGGAAAGGGGAAAGGGAAAAGGGAAAAGGAAAAGGAATTCATGTTCATGTCTCTAACATTGACTTCACCATGCAGTGTCTGAGCTGACTGGTTCGCAGCAGACCCTCACACACCAGACCGTGCCACCTTTTGCTCTGATTGTGGGGGTAGCACAGAACGAGTGTCTTTCTGCCACTCATCTCTTTGGTTGTTATCTTACACGAGACTTCGTGTTAAAGAAAAACTGCAAACATTTTCACTTGAAGTACATGCTTTGGCTCATTAATCCTCAACAGCATTGATTTTCTGTTGCGTTTTTTTCAGTTAATTGTTCCAAATGGAGAGGAGCTGCCAAGGCTGCAGTGCTGATATATATTCCCCCCCCAACCACACACCTCAGGAGAGGATGGGAGGTCCATTTTTTAGCTGCTAAGTGTAGCTGTAACAGAACTCATAACCAGCTGTCTCTGTTTTGCATTTGCAAATGTTTTTCAATGTAGGTTGATGTTAGGGCCTGCCAGCATCTGCAGCAATGCTGCCAGCAGCTTATTAACAGGCCAATTGCCAATTGCTCAACATTGTCATATTACATCAGAGCCTGAAAGTCTCTGCAGTCAGAGCATCCATTTTCAACACCCTTTGCATATATTTATAATATTTTCTTCTTATAAAGTGCCCTGCTACGCCTCTGTTAAATACTGCATCAGCCATTTGGTGAAGAAAAGCATTAAGAATAAAGAGAACTGTCACTCAGTACCACATTTCTGAAAGCAAACCCGTATGTGATGGATCCTTACTTAGCACTGTCACTGAGTTGGTGCGACAGGAGTGCCCATCCCAGGAAGAGCTTTGTGGGGTGTGCCAGGCGAGGAGATCAAACCCCCTGAGACCCCAGATCCTGTCACACTGCTACAGCACTGATAGCCCTGGGAAGGATAAAGTGCAGGAGCGGGGGAATATGACCCTCCTTGCAAAGATCTTTGGAAGCCTGGAATGCAAAAAAGCTCACAACAGCATGCAGGACCAGGCCAAAAAAGGCTGGTGTGTGAGGCTGTCCTGCAGTGAGCAGTCAGCTGGCAGGAGCAGTGGCAGTGCTGGGACACGTCAGGGTGCTTTTGGTACTCTGAGTGCCCAGCCCTCTCTGCAGTTGGTTGAGTGAGTGCTGGTTTTCAGAGCAGAAATGCTGTCCAGCAGGAGAGAAGGGACAGCATTTCTCAGCTTTTGCTCTGCATTCATGGCCAGGGCTGGTGTTGGAGGTTTCTGACTCCCTCAGAGTACAGCCAGTGTGTCTACTCCTGCCTGTCCACCATCCCTGATACTGCTCCTCCTGACCTCTGCAGCCCCTCCTGCCCTGCCCATTGGGACAAAAAGTGCACAAGCTCCTGGGCGGAGTTATGGTGCTCATGTCAAAAAGTGCCATTTGGAAAAAAAAATCCACAAAACCAAAGACCCCATGAAGCAGCCACCTCATGCTGACAGCGCTAAACTCCCTGAGTGTGGGAGGACACCCAGGTCTCTCAGTGTGTCATCAGAGCATGGCATCCTTAATGCCGAACCCCCATCTCTGCAGGATCATCCCATGGCACCATGCCCATCTCTGCACCATGAGGTGAGGGAGAGCAGCCCTGGTGACCTGAGGGGAGGAAGGCCTGGATGTCTCCAGGAGAAAGCTCTGATGACCTGACAGGAGGGAGGGCTGCATGTCTCCAGGAGTAGCACGTGCCTCCCTTAGACATTAATTAAACATTGCCTCCTGTGCTGTATGCCAAAGATAATTGCCCTTAATTTCACATACTTATGTAAAGGAGAAGTAGTAACTCCAGTGCCTTTGTTACCTGCCAAGGGCCTCATTACTGTCAGGGGATGCAGTCCTGGACGGGTGGCTGTGGTGCACCATGGCAGTACACCCTGCTGGGCTCCACTCTGCACACCCTCCCCTTTCCCCCAGGGCTGTTGGGAGCCTGTGGGGACTGATGGTGTCAAATCATCCCCCATGGGGGCCCTGAGCTCCTACTGGGACATCAGCTCTGGAAAGAAGGCAAGAATTTGCCAGTAGACCTCTGGGTGGGATGTTTTCAGTCAGTGAGCAGAGAGCTTTCTCCAAAGCATCCAAACAGAACCACCTTGGTGGTGAGGGGAAGAGGGCTGTAGGACATCCCTTCCAAGGATGCGTGCCAAGTCCACAGGAAAAGGGCTTCACACATTTGTTGACAGTTGTTGAAGGTGTAAGAGACCACACAGCAACCCCCTTATCTCACCTGAGTGAAAACACCTCACAGACATGGATCTAAGACATCAACACTGCTCCACACACCTCACCCTTCTGGGTCCCACATAAGAGGGTTTATACACCCCAGCAAAACCAGAAACTAGACAAATTCAGATTATCCATGCTCCTTAAATCCTTTTCTCTGTCTTTTACTCACTTTTTACACCCAACAATCCTCTCCACCCTACCAGGCATTCCTGTTGATCCCTTCCCTTCAGAGCAGCCCCATGCTCTCTTCCAGCTCTTACTGCTTTGCCTGTTAGTCTGCTTTCTGGTCTCTCACCTCTTCATCCATGACAGTGCAGGTCATGACAGCCATGAACAAAAGGTGTGAACCTTGAATTATGCTCTAGCCTCTGAATGGGTCAGAAAACAGAGAGATGTTCCACAGGTAGTTTTCTCAAGCTTAGTATCTCTGCCTAAGCTAGAACAACTATTCATTACTATACTCCTGGCTGATCTGAATGACATCTCAAGCACACAGAGATCCTTCCCTGGAGACTATCCTACTCCCCTCTTGCTTGTGATGGCTCAGGAAGTTCCTGAGCCAGAGGTGGCTTCTTTGTGATAGGACTCATCTACTAGGCACTGTCACTTTTTTGCTAAGGCTGTGAGAGAGCAGGCAAAGAGGTTAAAAACACAGTTAATACTCTTTAATAGGATTTTTTATTATCTTTTTTCTGAAGCTGTATCATGTTATGCATGTTAGGAGATAATTGGGTCTTAGCTGCCACAGATAACAGAGCAAAAATCTCAATCATGAATAACAGAGCAAGGTGAAATACATAGAAATTGGCAACAAGACATGCTTACTACAGAAGGGATCCAGTAGTGCAATATCTGGTCAAAGGATTGGGATCTTTCTGCAGCCCATGTTTACAGCTCAGCCCAAGCTGCTGAGATCTGTGGCTGTGATGCAATAAAGCACATATTTATCTCTCAGTATGCAACTAATCCCATTCACTTCATTTGTACCACTTACGCACCTCAAGATAAACAAATATTTGTGTGACTTGTCGGATGTGGCTCTCACTGAGCCAGAAGGAAAGAGAGAGAGGTGATTATGCAGTTCCATGGGGAAGAATGTTTTGAGATGTTTTTGTCTTCTTCATCCTTGCAAAGGATGCTGTATGAATTAGAACCCCAGTAAATGCTCAGTTACTGTTCATAGTTACTACCACTGAGTCTGTTTTGGCTGACAGTGACAGGAGTCTTTAGGGATTGCTTTTTTTTAAAAAAAAATGTTTTCAGTGTTACATTTCTTTTAGTTAAATAGATCTCAAGACTGGAAGAAGTCTTCATGGCTGCTTTTCCTAGTGTTCTGTCACTCCTATAACTAAGTAAGACCCCTTCTTGAGCCCTGTAAGAGCATGCTGAGCTGGTCCTTGCAAAAAGAGGATTTTTCAATGCATTAATAAAGGTGCCGGTGTTCACACAGCTGTAGCTGGTGTGTGTGTGCTTATGCAGATAAGTATTTTGAGCTGGGAGAAGCCTCTGTTGGCTGCACACTTGATCTCCCTGCTGAAATGAATGACATGAAGCGCTGTGAGACACATTATTCCCATTCTTGCCCCAGGCTGAGCTTGCCAATGTTCACATTACAGGGAGACCACTTGACCCATCTCCACTTACGATGTGCACACAAAATACACTTCATGATTTTACTACAGAGTGTATGATTTGCCTCCATGGGCCAGCCTATCATCTTCCATAAATTCCAAAAACACCTTCTGGGCAGCAGCCAAAATAAGGACTGCTGGGGAATCTGATATTTGTTTCATGTTTATATCAGGAGGAGTCAAGCAGTGATAGATCTCCTATCACTTCACTCAAGTTTCTTGCTCTAGGTTATGGGATGAGAAGAGAGTTTCTCCAAACAAAGTTGTGTAAACTTGTAGAAGGCAGTAAACTCAGAACACACCAGAACATAAAGAGTTATTAAAAATCTCCTTTCTCGATTGGTCTTTGTGCTTAAAACTGAACATTATCTCTTTTACTTTCCAACTTTCTTATTTCAGGGAAAACAAAAAAATACATAAAACCAGATTTTGATATGTTTTGTATTCACTTTGTGTGACAAAGTTCATTGTAGGCACTTGTTGGGATCTCCTGACTTCTGTTTCTTCTGGAAAGGCTCTTTACACTCTTTGCAATTTAGTTTTTCTCCATAGCTACATTATTTCTTGGTGATTGCCCTAAAGACCAAGGAAGAATGCAAGACAGCTACATCCTGATAATAGCTTTGCTATCTACTGCAGCTGCAGCTGGCATAATAAGAAGTGATTTCTTCTGGGGTACATAAGTTAATTTTTCTCCAAGAGCTCAACGATGTACAATTAAATTTGTGGTTTAATGAGACAGAGAAATGTCATATCATTGCCATGAATTAGAAAGGTATAAAGCACTTCCCAATGGGCCAAGTCAGACTTATCAAATTTTAAATTAGCCATCATTATAGTTCAGAAATTATCACAGATTGTTCTTCCAAGACCTTTTAAAATGAAGATTTAAAAGATCACATAAATAATACCATGTGCACATTTTAACCCCCAAACTGTAGGCCAGTAAAAGGCCTTGGATGAAGTCTAATTAGGCACATGGGCCATAAGTGAAATGCAAAACCCCAATCACTGTCAATGGAGCCAAAATTCCAGCTAAAAACTCTGACACTTTGATCCTTATAACAAAACTCTCATTTTAACCACATTTTTTTTCATTTATTTATGGTCCAGTCTAAGTGTCTTATATAACCTGGGCTGCTCTCTTACTCAAACATGACTAATTGCCCTAATCATGCCAAGTTCCTGATTCAAGAATGTCTGGTACAGTAAGTACCACAGGCCAATCCTACAGTACATGAAAGCTATTTTTACCAACCTGAGACTTCTGTTCAAATGAAATTTTTCTTATAAAGTACCTTCTGTGTTAATTAAAAAAAATGTTGACTGTCTACATAGAAAGCATAATTGGCATGTTAACTGCCAAAGTGGGTAAGAAGAATGGTCATTTCATAGAAATCTGTTTGCATTACTCATACTTTAATTTCTTTTCCATTTCTTCTAACTAGTCTATTAATCTATTGTTACTCCTCAGATGTCTTAAACACTCTTTGCAACGCTTTTGTTCGAAGGCAGCCCAACATCAGCATAATTCAGTTTACCCTATTGCCAACAAGTGGACAATATTCATTTTTAGCTCTTTTCATAGTTGGATAGATATCTTCACCTTACACATTGAAAAACTAAGTCTCTGGTATTTCTTTTTGTCTGCTTTGCTTTGCTTTAATCTACTATGTTTTCAAATGTACAATCTGGGTTTTAGCTGCCAAAACCATAATTATTTCAGGAACAGTGAGAGTTAAATAGTGAGTATTACAAGAGGAAATTTAACCTAGAGCTTTCTTCCTTGACATCCCACCAGCCTCCGCTTTTCACATGAACTTTTCTCCTATTATCCCAACATTACCCATGTCTGATCTGTTCCCCACCCCTCAGCAGGTAGTTTCCACCACGACATGGGCAATTTGCAGGCTGTGCAACCACCCCATGAAGGAGAGAGTGAGTCAGCCTAGAAGTATCTGAGGGAAAATTAATCTTCAAGATATGGCACTTTAAAAAGGATAGATATGGGTTATCTGAATCGTAGGTCATACATATAAAAATATGGCATCAAAGAAGCTCCCTTAACAAACATTCTCTCCACCTCTGCTTGCACCCCTTATCTGACTGAGGAGCAAATTAAGCTGCAGCAGCAGGAACAAGCAGGAGAGCTGTTGGTACCACACCGAGCACCTCTGAACCACCGAAACCCCCGGGGACCACCGCAGTGTGAATGCTCAACAGCAAATTCCAGATCAGATGTGCTCTGTTGCCCTTTCAGAGTCTGCATAGATCTTCAGTACTCTCTTCAGATCTCTTGGACAGCAAATGCCCCAGACCAGATCTGTACTGGTGTTGTGTGGATCAGCTTTCTTCACGTTAATGGGGATTAGGCACGTAGGAATAACCAAACCTCCTAGGTTGCTTATTCCATTCCCTTGCCATTGCTACTAACCTTGCCATCCAATCACCAACACAATCTGTTTTAAGAGCACTTATCTCATTTGTGAGAATATTCCAATACTTTAAACAAACTAGGTTTTTTTAAATTTTATTTTGTAAATTTCCACTATCTCAGTTTTTCCCTCCTGAGACAACCTGTACATGCAGATTACGATTTCTCAAAATGCTTTCCAACTACTTTCCCTTTTTTTTTTCTTTTTTAATTTAGGAAACATTATCACTAGCCCTTTAATTAACCACGCTGCCCATCTGCTCCAAGCTCTCATCAAATAACACCACTCTCGTGGCCGTGCTCTTCATCTAGTGTTCATAGCTATCACACTGTCTGGCCTCCACGATAGCCAACCTGCTGTTCCAGGCCAAGGAATCATCTCTGCTTCCATTCCCACGGCTGTGTTACTCGCAGGCACCTTGCTATTAGAAGCTGCTTTCTCCAGTGAATCATTACCCCGATTGCGAGCGCAGGCAGGATGCAGCCTGGTCCTGAGGACCCTTCCGAGGAGCAGGGACAGGCACTATCAGTGTGAGCCAGTAGATGGCTCTGTTACAAGCCACTGCAGCAGTTTCTGAGTCTGTGCGCGTCTGTGTGGGGTGATCTTGCAGTCCTGCACCTTTCTTTTTGCAAAGTGGGTTCATTTCCAAATCCATTTCTCCTCTGAATGTGTCCACTGTAGATAAACTGTGCAAAGAATAGAGCCCATCAAACCCAAAGCAAACCAAATATGTCAAAACATGACAGTCCCCATACACTCTGTGTACAAACGCTAAGAGAAAATGCTGTGACACCCCTGAGTATTAGGTCATCAGAATGACAAAATTAATTACCTCCATCTTCCCTCAGTTTGTCCTTGCTGATGTTGCCTAGAGTTTGAAGGTGCTCAGAGAGGTCACAGCTTTCTAGTATCACACTAGAGACACTGCCCTTTGTTGCACAGTATAATTTTTAATTGCACTTAACTGTAAGAATGGCCATACTGGATTAGATTAGTTACTGTTTCCAACAGCAACCAACAGGGAATGCCTAAGGAGGACTATAGGAATGTCAAGGAACTATGAGATACTCTGAGTAATTGCAGCCCTCAGCCATTCCTGCTCCAAGGATATTCTAAATTGGAGTAGTCTTTACCTAATCAATAACCTTCAACAGATTTTTCTTGCATGACCTTGTGCAGATTCCTCTTGCCCCCATTTAAGGCTCTTCTATCAACAGCATCCCACACCAAGAAGTTCCACAGCTCATCTACACCATCTGTAGTGTGCCTCCTTTCATTTGTTCAGAGCCTTTCCCTGCCATCTTCATATGCCATCCCTAGCTCCTGGATTAGAAGTCTGAGTGAACAGGCTCTGCTCCCCTTCCTTGTGTACTTCCTCATGTAAAAGATTTGTGCTGCATTTTGTTCAGTCCATGTACTTTCTGCCCACGTCCCCATCACATGGCCAGTATTAGGGCTGGAGATGTACCCTGGCCAGGTAATTCACATCCCTGTGTGCCTTGCTCACTTCCCACAGCTCAAAAATCAGTATATTCTACAGCTGTGCCAAGGGACTGAGAGGAACTGTGGTACAGACATGGCTTAGAAACCCATTGCTGCCAGCAGCACGGCACTGTCTAGCCCTAATAATGCTTTTTCCCCCCCATTTTCTGCCTTGAGCACCTGTTCAATTTGATTTTGTCCCATCAGCAAGAGTAAGTCTCACCACGAACTGGAACTAGGTCTTAGACTGTGCTTCTTGTCAGGCCAAAATGACATTCAGTGTCATTAAAAGGCTGTTTTCATGGTAGTTCCTGCTGAGTAATCATGGACACCAGGTACCTTGTACTTTTGGAAATGTCTCACTAATAGTAACCTGGGGGAAGAAGGAAGAGTGTTCCCTGTGGAGCCTGACACATCACTGATTCAAGGATGATTAAGTCTGCCTGTCCATCAGAGCCCTGTTCCCTGCACTGTGTCCTCCTCACTCCTCTGGCTTTGCCTGTTCCTTCTCTTCTCCAGGTTTGTGCCTGACTCTGCTCCTTGTTGTGGTTCTGTCCTTTGAGAAACATGCATCTTTCCTCAGGCCCTCTGGATTTCTTTGTATAGTGTATTGATAAATTACCAACTCACTATCCTAGGTCTGCCTTTAGCAAGTGAAATACTAAAGTTCCCAAATCTAATCTTCTGCATGGTAAAAAAGCCTTATCCAGAGAGATATGGTTACTCCAAAATCCCTCTGTGAATTGCTCAAACTAATATTTAAATACCTGGAAGGAGGGGGCAGTGGGACTGGGCACACTGCAGATGTTTCAGTCCTTGTCTTTCATATGAGAAACATGCAAAAGCTAGCAAGAGACCTTTACTAAAAAGTGGTTCAGCTCCTCTGGCTGTTTTGCACTGTGGACAGGCTGTAAGGCTTTGTGCTGAACTGCAATAAACAGGAAGCATTAACAATAGCTCTGAGACAAGAAGGCTCCCCTGAAAGCCTGTGGCCCAGATATTTGGCTGGTGCTAATCAGAGCCATTCAGCTGGGCTTGGGGACCTGCATTGATTACATGAGAACTAGTCCCAGCTCACATGTCTCTTGTGGAAAGAACAGGTGACAGCAACAGAAAGTGGTGGGGAAACGTTTTATTGTCCAGCTGGATGTTCCTCATAGGTCAGAAATGAGCTTGCTTTCCACCCTCATTTCAATCTATGCAGTAAATATCTGCTGGTTTGTTGGCATTTTTGAATCACCCAGAGGAGATGCTGGCCTGGTGCATCCTCTGAAAGGTTGGATCACCCAATTAATCATTTCACCACAGGAAAACTATTCTTTTCTGTGTTAGTTCCCAGGGAGCATCTGATTCATAGTCTGCAAAACAAACCAAGGGGCCTGGTACCCATGGACAGCTTTGGAAAAAGTACAAGTGCAAAAAGTGCAAGGCAGGAAAAACCCTAATTACTGAAGTAAGTAAATAAACACCCATTTCCACTTCCCATGGGTCAGCTTGCTCAGCTCAGCCACCACTTGTCCCCACAACAGCATTTTATCTTTCATCTACTTCATCTAGAGGCAAGGGATTTTTTTATCTTCAGGTAGATGCTGGTGCCTATCGCAGAGTGGCTCAGGCTCCTGCCTGCCCTTAGGTGCCGCTACAGCACAAATAAATACAGCAGGGTTCAGCTTGGTCGTTCTCATGTGCGGAACCCAGCCCTTGCCCAGGCTGCCCTGCATGTCAGAATCACGGGCAAAAAGCACCGAGTGCCTCACAATTACACCAAGCAAGAGTCATAAAACTCTCACGGCTCCTCGTGAAAGACGTTGCTGGTTTGTTTTTTTTTTATTCCAAAAACTGTTACATTCAAGTAGCCTGATCATTCCCAAGCTATTCCTTTACTTTTCCATACTTAACATGTTTGGGTCATGTCTCCTTCCTAGAAACGGGGCATTGCAGTTCAGCTGTCCTGTCCCTTGTGTGGGCAGCCCCACAGGTGTCCAGCTGCTTGATCAAACACTTCCCTACCTCCAGCCTTGCAGGTGCTTGCAGGGGCTTCAACTTATTCCTTCAGGGAAGTGACAAAGTTACTCCAGACTTTACAAAATGTGCTAAAAGCAGTGATCCTTCACTCTCACCAGTGCAAGAACCATAAAGACTGATGTGAAATGGTAGAAGAGCAGGATGGAGCTTCATGCTGAAGTTCACCACTCTTGAGACTTTAGTAGGTGTTGGTCAGTGTCCCGAGGTGGCCCTCACTGCTGCTCCTGGCTTTTCCCATGGATCATGGATCTCAGTTTCTCCAAGCTATGCAGCCAGTTTCTCTGATCCCCTGCTGTGAGAACAGCTCTTTTGCTATAAAAGCTTACCCTCCTGTTTCTCTCTTCTGCCCCAGTTTCTTCTCCCCCTTTACATTTTCTTAAAGTGAGAACATCCTGGTTTCTTTTTCCCCCCATCTGAGTATTCTCCCTTTCTCTTTGGACTGCAGAGTTTCAAGTCTCAGGCCAGATTCAATCTCTGAATCTCTGGCATTCAAGCAGAGCCTGGAATGAGAGCCTTTTTCCTTACTGCATAGAATTTTGCAGTGATATGGACAGGAAGAGTGAAGATGTCTCAAGGATACATCCAGGCTGCAACAGGCTCAAACACAACATTCAGTAATGCAGCAATTTCATCAAAATAACCCAAATTCATCAGTTATGCAAAGCCTCTCCACAGCACCCCAGTGAGTAAATTAACCAGTTTAACCCCAGTGAGGTCAAACCAGAACAAAACTCTGTCCCTGGGATAGGCAGTGACTTGCCCACAGCCCCGGAAAAACAAGAGTGAGATTTGTTTTGTGGCCACGGATATACAGTTTCTGCTCTTGAAATCATTTCCTCGAAGGAAAGGGATGAATTAGAGGCCCTGCTTCCCTCTCACGATGGGGAAAACTCTGGTGTTGTTTTGCCTGAGGCATGTCATGAGCTAGGTAGGAATTGTTTATGTGAGCATCTCCTGCTCACCTGTAGGAGCAGTCCGGATCGTAGGTGCTGCCAGGGGACACCTGAGCAGCAGCAGTGGCCAGACCCAGACACAGCAGTCCATGAGCACATGCCAGACAGGTGTGGCAGAAACCAATCCTGTGGAACACTTCTTTCTGTGAGTTCAGTCCTCTGGGTGCATCCCTGAGGATGTGATGCCAGAGCTAAGGCAATGGGGGCTGCGGATATGGAGGGAGCCTCTCTCGGGAGCCAAGTGCAAGTATTGGTGCTTAATGTTGTGCACCCAGCTCTGTAAACTGTGGCCAAAGCATTTTAACTAGGCTGGGTAAGGGCTTGCTTCTCATATTGCTTCCTGTGCTTTTGTGCATTGTTACTTTGCAAGTTATTCAAAACATCTAAAGGAGGCTAAAGCAATTACACTGCAACTAAAATAAAGTCCTAATTTTGTAATCCACTTCCCCCCTCACCCACACAGAAAAAATCCACAATGAAATATAGCACATGAGAAAATACAGAATATTCCACCCACCCTTCAACAGAGCATGTATGAGCACAACCCTATCACAGCCAGCACCAGGCTAGAGAGCTTTTCATTAATTTGGAATATATATGGGCAGAAGCTTGATAAGCAAATAGCAGTGTTCCCAGCACACCAGCCAAGCCCCATGAAAACTAAAAACAATAAATTTATTGAAAGCTTTTTCAAAATAGGAGGAAATTATTACTCATTTGAATTCTGTTCATGTTAAGGTCAATGGTCTTTTTTTCAAATTCTGATTGTTAATATTAGATGAAAGGACATTTCCTTTACATTGTATTTATGAACTCTAGTGGCACAAGGAGGATAACAGCTACATACATTGCACACCAGAAACATTTCTCAATTTTGCATTGTTTAAGAATTAGTTCATTACTCATTTTCCTTTGACCTTTAAGTTAAAGCCAGGGTTATTTAAATACATTGGGCCTGATTCTGGTTCTAGAATTTGTGTGTATGTGTGTGTGGATACATGATTTGCATTCAGCCAATGCAACTTAGACTGTGAACATGGATAAGACTATGGTTTGAAAAACACTGGTCTGAGGGGATTCAGTTCTCTCATATTCCGTATGATGGAGACATAAATCCCAAGAGATTGTAGGATGTCACGTGTCTTCTGTTGAGTTTGACAGAACAAGCCCTGTTTATACCCCTAAGGTTGAACACCACAGCATTCAGCTGAATAAGCCTGGCTTTGCATGCTACAAGTTGCCTGCATTGCATAATACTGTGGGTATTCAGGAGGAAATTTTTGATTGCTCAGGTGAGAGCTTTCACAATGCTGCACGAGCACAAAATTATGGTCTTAGATTTGCTGCGGCTTTCTGCTAACAGCAAACATAATTTGACAACTGAAGGTAGCCCCAGAGCCTTTTCTGTGGTCTGTACCATGGAATAATTGTCCATAAAACAATATAGTCCTGGTGACACCTCCATTGCCCCCAAAATTGCCTCCTTTCCCTTAGCTGGTGTTACTGTCATTTCACAGAACGACAGTAACACTAGCCAGAAAGCTTTCTGGTTATGTGGCAGAAAAAAAGGAGCAAAACTTTCTTAGATTTGCCTGTGTTTAGGTGCTGGATATTGCTCCAGGTACATCCTTGCACTCGGTGATTGTTAACAGGGACCAAAGAGATATCAACATTGTCAAACTTTCACTCAGCAGCGGAGCCATGTCAGATCTGCCCTGATGTCTGCGAGAACCAGGTCTGGCTGTGGGTTTTCCCTCCCTTTACATCAGCTGCCAACTGTGTATTTTTGACAGCCAGACAACAGAACTGTGTGCTGAGCTCAAGCACTGCTGGCAGCTCTGTGACTTCCACCAAACACCTGTGAACAGTGGCTTCCTCCTCACGTGGCTGCTGAGACACTGCTCTCATTTTTCTGATGAGAGTCACACCAGAGTACATCCTTTTCCTCCTGAAGGCATGACAGCCTGTGAGCAGCATGGCTGAAACACCATAACATTTTAGACCAAATCCTTTCCCCCCATCTTTTCCTTTTCCTTTAATGATAGGGTGAATGTGGCCTTCTCTTGCCATGTCCTCATGCACACACCTCCATCCCAGCTTTGGCAGTTCTGAAGGAAATGGAAAGTATGTTGACACTTGTGAGTGGCTTGGAATGATTTAGAAGTCTCAGAACCATTCTCCATCACAACTGATACCAACACAGCAACAGTTCAGTCTGTGTCCTGTAGTAATTGTTAAAGGCTTCAAGAAAACGCATGAAATTAGTAAAGGCATTTTCTGGTTTGATTCAAAATCTCTTGTGTTCTCAGATTCAGAATTCAGCAATAAACTCTATGTTTGGATATCACTGAGAAATGTTAAAATACAGAAAAAAAATTATCAGCATTCTAACAGAATGAGGCAGGCAGCCTTCTCCTTCCACTTTCTAATCTCCTGTGCTCACACATGATGCACAACAGCAAAGCTGCACAGAATATTTTGAACAATTCTAGTTTGTGAAGAACTCCACTAAAATTTTAGTCTCAAGTAAAGTTTTAGGGCCTCATTCATATTTCAGAGTTTTGGCCTAAAGAAAACACAGGTTGCTAAATTATTGATAACGATTTGGATAGCCACAGCTCATTTCAAATTTGCAATAATATTGCCTTTGTGATGAACAGTCATAAATTTTATGTGAAAATTTGCAAAAAAGGCATGTGGGGGATGCTTTGCAGCCTTTTGAAACAGGGCAAAGAACACTGTTTTTCCCATTAGCCTTCCAAACTCACATGTCTAAGGGCAGATTAAAGTGAAAGACACAGTGAGGGTGTCCCGAGGCCGCCCCCGCTCCAAAATAACAATAATACACAAATAGTTCCACTATTGAATAGGTTTGGGTAATCCTTTGTACTTTTAGTATTTCACCATCTGCCATGTCTAAAAAGAAGTACATGTAGCCAGGAGCACTGTGAAAGACAGGCAGGCGAGGGATCATGACCCCTGCTTTTGACCTTGATGCTGAGAACTCCCATCTCAAAAGAGATCTAGGGCTGCAAACCTGTCACTAGCCCTGCCCTTCGGAGCCAGACAATTGACAGGGCAGATTCGTCTCTGTAAAAATGAGAAACTGTTGTGGGGGGCTTAAGGGGAGGAGAACACCAGAGAACAACTGCATTTCAAATAACCTCACTTATTCCTCTCAGCCCTCCTATCAGCATTTCCCTTCTCTCATTTCCATACCGAAGGCAGATATAAAGCTGTGAAAGATGTTCAAGATGTGGCACCCATTTGGAAACCTCCCAGGCAGCTGTACTGACATGTTTTTAAAGACTGCCTGTAGGTCTTTCATCTGGATTAGCTGCACATTCTTCCTTTGGCTTCTTTTCTGTACTGAAGAGCTCCCTCACTTTTATCCACTGCAGGACAAAGTTCCCCTTAAATCCCCACCTTAGAACTTGCTAATTTACACAATAGAAGAGACTTGCTTACCACCACTTTGCATCTGTATTTACACATGAGGGGCACCTGGATCCCAGTGAAGTTCCTTTTGGGGATTGACTTCCCTTTGCAAATCAGTACATTCCAGAGCTTCACTCGCTTTAAGTTCACACCAAATATGCAAGTTCAGCTGGCTTGTTCTTGAGAGTAAGGCAAGCAAGAGCTGGCCTCCTACTCGACCTCGCATATGAGCAAGGCCTGTCTTTTCTTTTTTATAGGTTTTTCTTGAGTGCCAGAAGTAAGCAGAAGTTTCTACTTTCCAAGGAAGGACTGGTGGATACAACACACTGATCTTGCTGTCCTGGTCTACTTCTCTTTCATTGGGTTGGTTTTTTATTATTGTAGAGGAAAATAATATCGATGGAAAAAAAAATCAGGAAGGTCTATGCCAGACACATAAAGCCGAGGTGTTCATGTTTTGCAAATTGTTTCTTCTCCTGCCTACTCATAGATAATGGAGTTTTTGACATCGAGCCACAGAAAAACAGAAAAAAAATGTTGCCTGCCTTGGCCAACCTATTGAAAGAAATCATCTCCTCTTTCCAGTTTGTTTCCATTCCCCTCATTAATCCTTCTTTCCTGCCCAGCTTAACTCTCCCATCCTGTTATCTTCGCTCCAAGACAAGGCTGATGCCTACCATAACAAATTCCTCTGAGAGACCTGGCAAAAAGAGAACATGACAAGAATCTGCAGGCAGATAGAAACCTGAATGGCTACCCTTAAGCTATATTGATATTTCTGTAGTGATATATACAGGGATTGCAGTAAAAACCGAGAGCTTTGGCTCACTAGGGCCAGTTACTTGTTTTTAGATGTGGCTGCTAATTGTTCTTTCAAAGGAAAATGAAAAGTCCCAGTATTACACCAAGCTCTGGTGTACTGCTATAAAGAGGAATTTTTTCTTGACCTTACAAATCAGCAAGATATGTCATATTATTCTGATATTCTGGTATCCAAATACCTACAAATATTATCAACCAATATCAAATAAGAGAGTCCTACTCAAAACCCAGAGTAACAAATATGTGTATGAGACTATGTAATTGGGTCATATGTTGTCCTTTAAAAATGTTGTTTTCCCTTCATTTTGGAAAGGTTGAAATAAATGATCTGTCTCTGACCTAGCAAAGGGAAATGAAATAAGAACAGCTGGGTAGGTCAAGAAGGAGATGAGTCATGTTACAGTCAACTCATCAGGAAGGGCCAGAAATCTGGACTACAGGAATTAGGACAGCTGAGTGGGAGTAAAGCAATTGCAAGTGTATCAGACTCTTATCCAAATCCCTTAAAATGGCCTTTGGTTCTCGCAAAGTCAGCAGAAAACTGGCAATACATTTTTGGAAATGCTTGACAAAAGTGGAAAAGAAATTGCTTTTAACACAATGCTCAGTGGAAAATGTCAGTACTTCATTTGAAAGTATGGGCTGCTGTCTTAAAATCTGGAAGGTTTTAGCAGAGAAATTGTTGTGGCAAAATATAAATTAATTTAGGTGAAATCAACAATCTATCAGAAATGTCAGAAGATTTCTCAACCTGACTTGATGTAGACTTTTTGGATTTCTAATCCCTGAAATATATTGTACAGTCCTAAATCAATACACTGAAATACTGGCAAGCATCACCAACAATACATATGCTTTCATTTTACTATTAGTGACATTAATGTTGGAAAGAGCAAACTGTGCTCTTTTATATGTATCTGATTACTTCCATTTACAAATATGGATTTGCTCTAATAGTGTTCTTGTAGAACAGGACACACCCTGCAATGCTTCACACTTTTCCCCCTATAAATCATGCCTAAACTCCTTCCCAAGGCCAAAACTGACTGTATAACTTTTAATCACTTCCACTATTTCTGCTTCTTATCCACTCACTTGATTCCACAGTGTCCCAAGGTTATGAATGTCCTAGTGATGTCTCAAACCCAAACCAAGCCACTGTGGATGAGTCAAAAAAGCTCTGAGTCCCCAGGACCACAGATAATGCTCTAAATACAACTGTGAAGCAAGAGTAAAAGTAAAAGAACTGAAAACTTTTTTTAGGTCAATGAAGATCAGGTAAAATTGGAGGCAAGCAAAGGCAGGCAAACAGTTTTTAGATTAAGCACATGGGTTTTTTGCTCTATGATTTTGCCTCAGGTTCATTTTGCAGTTTATAAGTTTTTATTTTTTTAATTATAGCACCAGTGTTTGAGGTTTGATTGGAATTTGGGGGGTTCTTTTCTTTTTTTTTTTCCCTGGGTAAAAAGAATATCAAAATAGGATAAGTGCTCAGACAAACTGGCAGGAAATATTTTCTGAAACCAAGAGGAGCAAAGATGAAGATGAAAGTACCAGCTATTCACATTGTCCTTCTAGTCACTCCGGTGCTGAGGGTAGATGTTTTTTCATGAGGAACAGGAAGGAATGCAAATTCTCTGCAGGACCAAGGACTGGCACTGTGTTGCCCAGTACAAGAACTCCCAGTAGCTCACTGCTAAATAGCTGCATGGTGGGATGTATTCAGGCATCCCACAGCATCAAGAGAGCAATGAGTGCCTCAGAGAGCGACTGTTGTGGAGTCTTCATCCTTGGAGGCACTCCAGTCTCAGCCAGGTATGATCCTGAGCAACCTGATTTGGCTTTGAAGTTGCATCTGACTTTGAAGTTGGCTGTGCTGCGAGTGGGCGTGTGACCAGGTGACACTGAGAGGTCCCTTCCACTCTAAGATGTTCTGTGATTCTCTCTAAAGCTGCTCTAATTAGTTCCCTGTGCAGCCAGGGGGACACAAAGCAAGACGGTGATAATGCTTTAGCACAGACTCTGTAGCCAGCAACACCAGTAGTGTCTCTCTTTGCAAGGGTGAAGGCAAGATGGGAGCATTGCTGAAGTAATGATGATCTAACGACATAAACAAGGCAGTTGTTTGGAAGGTGAGATAGCATCTCTTTATTAAGACAGCTGATAACGGTGGAAAAACAAAGATAAGGTTTGGGGAATGTGAGCTTTTTTCAGGTCTGCTTTTTTCATGTCAGGTCATCTTCAGTTGATCTTGTAAATAATCGTAATTACTGCATTGCTGAACTGTGGAGAGATGGTGATTCTGTGCATATAATTACTTGAGAAAGTGAGGAATGTGAGATTAGGCTTTAAAATGTGCATTAAGGAGACATACAGACTGATGGAAAAGGAAATTTGAGTTTGTTTTGAAATAAAATACAGTGTAAAGGGAAATTCTACAAGCTGGATTTTTAACTTAATTTCAAAAGTAATTTTAATTTTCATGTCCTTGGGATACTCCAGTTCACACAGACTGCAAAACTACAGTTTGGTTCATTGGAAATGGTGGTATCTGGTGAAGAGAACCTCTTTTCTGGGACAGCAGAGGACATTTCAGGTCAGAACAAGTTCTTTGCTAGCAGTGGTGGCCTTCAAAGAGCTCCCAAGAGATGCACTTGCCTCATGTCAGCCCTGTGAGTCACTCTTTTACACAAGTAATAAATGCATCCAGATTATATACACTTAATGCAAGAAGCCAGGCCTTTTATCTTGTTTTGTTAGAGATGTCTTATTTCCTCAACTGTTAAACATGAAGACATCTCCCCAGTGCTGCGTGGCAGCCATGTGTATCCTGCATTCAGAGAGCTGTCTGACCCAGTCAGGGCAGTAGTTCAGACAGATCCAAACCTCCCATAGTTTTGCCCTTAGATAACCCCCTAAATTACTTGTGAAAAAGTCCCTGCCATTCAGCAGCAGAATAAATTATTTGTTTAGTGTTTGAGGAAAACCCCAAAGCTTCCTTTCCCCTCATTCCATGCAGCTCAGCATCTCTCTTCTGCTGCCTCTCATTCTGTGTGGATTAACTTGGGGGTGAAGTTATCTTGACAGGGTCCTGGGGGGCCTCTTGGGCCTTGTTTCCAAGTGTTGGTATTTTTAAAGAATTCAAGGTTATATGAGGGGTGGGCTACGTATGTCCAAAATAAGGCAGGGATTCTGAGAAAAGTCGAGATGTGCTGGTTGGAAAAGGCACAGAGGACCCACATCCAAAGCCCAGCGGATCAATGGAAGGATGTGCAACGCCCTAATCTGATGGAGCACGGGGCAATGAGATGCTCAGAAGCTGAAGCCTTTGATACCTGAGCCCTGTAGCAAAGATTCCCTGGATGCCACGAAGGTGAATTGAGGTTAGCAGGGAGCAGATAAATACAGGAGGGTGCAGACTTCCATGCACCTGATGAGGGAGCACAGTTTGCTTTCATCTAAGCGGGGCCCTGTGTTTTCTAAACACTTCAGATGCTGCGTTCTTGTTTTGGTTTGGTTTTCATTATTAAAAATGCAGCAAATGAAACCCCCAGAGTAGAAGCTGGAGGGAGAGCTGCTCCCACATTTTCACCTTTAGGTGGATTGCTTGACCCTGCCCACAGTCCCACCTCTAGGGAGTAGCAAAAACATAAATCCCTGTGGGACACAGGAAGATACGGGTTTTACGTACCAGCAGAGTGTGCCTCAGGAAAAGGCATGAAATCATTGCCAAAGAATTCCAGCATTTATGTGCATCTCCAAAGTAATCATCTTCTGTTTATTGCCTGGGTAAAACTCTTTATTTCTTGGGGGCTGCATATTTGAGTTCCTACCTATCACAGACAAAACAGGCATTTTGTTCTTGCAGCTGCACTCTATATACTCAGAAGTTCCCTGTGCTCTCTCAGATTTTTCCCTTATTTTCTCTTTATTGGCATAATTTCCCTCACTGAAGAACTATAGCAACATATTTTTTGCACAGGAAACAATGACATGTACCAGGGCTACCATGAACATCCTGTTATCTGTAAGCAATGCTCCCTATGCTTATTTTTCACTAAGAATATTACCAAATTTTCAGACCAAAATGGCTTGAAAACTCATTAGTTTACACGAAGCTGTCCAGACTCATCAGACCTGATATTTCTCTGAGTATAAGCCTCTGAAATCCATCCTCAGTGAATTATGTCTGCAGGGCATCAAAGGCCCTGTAGGGAGGGATGAAAGTTCCCTATAACTCTCAGCTCATGATTTAGGCAATGACACCAGTGCCAGGTGCCCTGCCTGAGGAGAGCAGAGTCAGCAGCACAAACCACTCTATTCCCTGTGTACATCTATTGCATGTTCCAGTAATGCACCAGGTGCACGTTTTCTGCAAAGCAACAGCTGATGGAGAACATCTTTTTGACACCTCCAGAGACTCCAAATCTTTAAGAACATCGTCTCTTCAGTATGAGATGAGAAGCAGCATCTCAACTGACGTGATTTTTGACTATCTAGCCTAGCTTGTGACTGTCAGCCCTTGGGTTCCAAGGCAAGGAACACTCAGGCTAGGCACATTGTTCATGTCCTAGACACAGACACCCTCAGTCCTAGAAATGGCAAATGAGTTGAGGATGTTACAGACAGAAAATCTGTTCCTGGGTGCCACAGCATACCTGATCAAGGGTCAGCACAAAACACAGTTGACTGGAGAGATTTACTTGAGCAAGAAACCCTGGTATTTCTTATCACAAGCAAGTTGTGCTTGGATAGAACTTTAAAAACCATCTATGTGGTTAGTGCCTCCTGCACAGCCACAGTATAGTCCATCCCCACACGGGCTCGTGCACACCATTGGCATGACTCTAGCTGTCCGAGAAGTTTGCTGATTAATCTCTGCATGCCAGCTAATGAGAAGCCACTGGCTGGGTGCAGGTGGTGGGTGCATTGGCTCAGACCACAGCACTCAGGATGACTTGGATCAGCCTTTCAGCAGTGTGCTATGGTGGGAACCCTGTAAAACACTTTGGCAAACATGAGTGTGCACTGTGTGAATGTTACAGCCACCAAACCTGTTGTGGGTCCCTGTGACTAACCAGAGCTCTACTAAGATTTTAGCAGGAATTAAATTTTGTAGTATCTCCTAGGGGCATGTGGGAAAGGCATCTTTCCTATAATTCCTTAGACCTTGGGGGAAACTGAGACCTAATCCTACGTAGTTATTGTATAGGATTTTGCTAGAAGAAGGTACAGAGGTTTCATACTTGAGCACTAGAGCTAAGGAGAGCTGAGCTAAATATCCAATCTTCCATAGGTGCTGACTCACAGGTTCTAAAGATGTGCTGGGGACTGCTGAATAGCACCATCTCTTCTCTGGTTATACCCAGGAGTCTGTCAGGAATGACATGGCATCCCCTGTCTGCCCTTCTCCGCCTTCTCCTTCATCCTTCACCTTCCCAGCCCAGTGCTTGCTGCTTGCAGCTGGCAGTCCCAGGAGCTGGGGCACAGCCTCCATGCTTCATGGCTGCACTCCTGGACATGCTCCTGCTTTTAGGGGGCTGCAAAAGGCTGCTGTACCAAATTCATGTCTCTTGCAGTCTCACTCTTCGGCTGTGCCGCTTCCAAAGCACAAAGAAAGGTTTGTTAACACAGCACCAGCTACTGTGATTTTCAAAAATCACACCTTTTGCCTTGTGCTGGGAAATCTGTGGGCATTGGGGTGAGATATATACACACATACACACGTGTGCATGTTATAGAGGTTCTGCATATCTAGGTATATATGGATCTGTATCAACTTACATGTATGTGTACATGCACAGGTTAAGCCTTATCTGTAGAACAGGGTAATATGCCCTCTTTTTTTTTTGAAAACCAAACATTTATTGCTGACTTGTCAAGCATATTCCTTTTTGTTGTTTTTTTAACTTGGCCAGTTCTTAGAGTACAATAGTACATTGGCCATCTGTGCAGAGGAGAAGAGGGGTTTAATGAATAGACAAAGCAGGGAATGATTGACTGATTGGGACTGTTTCCCAGTCTCATTCATACCAGCCATACAATGGAATCACTCCCCATTTACACCGCCAGAAGTGAAAGGAGAATCACGTCTGTTTTGAGTTCATTCCTCAGAAGCTCAGATCATCCTCCTGGGCAAAAGACTTTAAAGCACGTGCTGCTGAAGCCAGGCTATCTGGTTTATTCAGAACATGCCCCAGCCTTTTATATGTGCTAGCAAAATTAGCTTCTCCTCGGCCCCTCTGATGGTGTCACGCAGCAGACGTGGCCTTTGTATAGGGCTAGGACAGTTTGTGTCCGGACAAACTTGTTTATGCAACCCAGTATGCCCCTTCCTTTTTTTGTCCCCATGTATAATGACAAAGTTCTAGGCATGTGGGCAGATCACTTACTTTCCCCTTTTGTCAGAGTACAAATTTACAACAGCCTGTTTGCATACCGTGCTCTGGATTTTAATCAAGTTCACTGTAAGGAGAGATAATAAAAATGAGAACCATGATTACTTCACAGTTGATTTCATTTGAATAAAGAGCTGCTCAATGACAGATGGTTTCTAGAGCTGCTCTATATGTGAGCTGCCATGATGTTGAATAGTAAGGAGAACAAGAAAGTATGCTGCTGTGGTCTTTGGGTCCTTACTTTGTCTTATCTATATTCATGTTTTATTCAGAGAGGAAATTAGACTCCACACCATTTTTTATTCAGAAGAGAAGGTTGGAAAGGGATAATACACAGTATGCAAACCTGCCAGCTTCTCTCGGATCAGGTCCACATCCCTCTACTGTGCCAATACAGCTTTAACAGTATTCTCCACCAGCAAAATGCCTTATTGTGAGTGTAGCTCATATCAGGGGAACTGCGCTTTTGGCAGTGTGACTTGTTCCACCTGCAGCCCAGAGCCAAATGTGTTATCCCAGAACAGCAAAGCAAGGGGTTTTGTTTGTAAAGACCTGTGTGAGGAAGGGGTGTCTCTATGCACTGCCTGATGTGGCTACACCAGTGACTGCAGCACAGAGAGCTGAGTCTGTTTCCACTGGCTTTGAATTTGGCTACTTCTGTGGGTTACTTTTGCCATATGTAGTACAGTGTTTCACAAAACTGCTGAGGACTTTGTTCTCAGAGTTTTACTCTGTGGCAGAAATGCCCCTCTGGCATATATTAAGGGAGTATATATAGCCTGTACAAACCAAAGATGCTTGGTGACATATCCTTGTATGAATGAGTGGTCTTTCATCAGCAATTTACAGCAATTTTAATCCCTCCCTCATTGCATGCTTACCTGATCCCACCTGCATTATTCTGAGCTGAAATG
The DNA here is from genome assembly GCF_000738735.6 of Corvus cornix cornix. Classification (NCBI taxonomy): domain Eukaryota; kingdom Metazoa; phylum Chordata; class Aves; order Passeriformes; family Corvidae; genus Corvus; species Corvus cornix. The sequence continues at coordinate 7,550,556 of NC_046335.1, forward strand.
GAAAATTATTGACTTGATGAATTAAAATGCTAAGATTGCTTTGCATTTGGAACAAGTTTTCCAGAAAAGGCAAAAATCTACAGCTTCTAGGAACCAATGAAGAGCTAGGAATGTCAAAATTTGTCAGGAGTGGGAATAGCTTTTCTTAGACCACCTGCTGTGCTTGGAAGGGTTGGACAAGTTTTTAAGGACACCACTGAGTTTCACAAAGTTCCAATCTTCAAAAACAGGTACAGGTTGAAAAGTACTGCTTTGAAATCTGTTAATACACCAGGAAGAGATACCGCTTGAGATGAAAGGTAGCTGGTGCCTGTGGCTTGTTGGTGTCAGAAGGGACTGCTACTAAAAGTGGATTCCCGAAGGGCATTAGCCCATGTGGTTCAGAGGGAAAGAGACAGGTAATTTATCACCTCAGGAACACAGAGGTATTTGCTGAGAATAGTTACTGAGGGATTAGAACATGCCATAAAACCACCGTCTTTACTGCATCCACAAATTTTGCATCCAATAATGATTAAAGCCAAGAGGTAAATATTTCAGCTCCTCGGGCCTCATTAATGGGAGTCTTTCCAGTGGCTTTTAAATGCTTTGAATTGTGCTCACATAGAGCACATTCATCTTGTAAGCTTTTGGACTAAACTTTTTTGGCTGTTGAGTCATGGGTTCAGCTAGTGACCACCTGTGACTCTTGAGATCACTGTGATTACTAGCTTAGGCAAATGCACTTGTCTTCCATTCCTCCTTCCTGTCTCCATTTATCCTACCGGGGTATTCACCTGTTGTGTACTGTCTAAATCCTTGATTAGGAGGTCTCCGGGTCAGGGCTTGTCTTTGTTTCCTTTGTTAGATCTCTTCTACATTAATCCCTTTCACATTGGCAGTATATGAAAGGTGGATTCCTCACAAATTCTTATGAAGTGCCCAATTAATAAGAGCAAGAGCATGTTAAGAGCACAGCATGGAGACAATGCTCCATTCAGATCCTGCATGAAATCTTGATGCTGATACTGTCACTTGAGTGAAGTCTGTCCAGGGCTGGGAAGAATCCCATTATAAGCACTAGGAAAGGATTATTAACAGAGCTGGACATATTTTATTTATTTACTTGGAATCTGGTGGGTGTGTGTATAATAAAATAATAATAACTGCTTTCTTTGTTTTCCACTATGCACCATTTTTACAGATTTTAGAAACTCAGATACAAATTGATCCTGGGTAAAAAAAAGAAAATTTGGTCTAAACATTAGCCCATGAACCTGAGCATAATCTGGGGCTTCATTCTGCTTTACACCTTCTCTAGAAATGTACCACAACACATAATTTTATGGTCATTTGGAGAAACAAGCATCCTCTTCTGGGATAGCTCTGTGTTTCTAAGGGACTCATCAGTTCCCATGTGCCAAAGGATTAGTGAAGTTTGGACATCAGACCCAAAACATGAGTAGAACAGAATATCTAAGAGGATCAGTGATCTAGTGAATAGCAACCTAGGAAACAACATCCCTGCCCACAGCAGTGGGGTTGGAACTAGATGATCTTCCAACTCAAAGCATTCCATGACTCTGACAAGGAGGAATATTGTGGCAGACAGGCACTAAATAAAAGAGGGTTGTATTAGGCTGAGAGATGAGCTGGGAGCAAGATGGCTCTTTGGGGCCGGTGACAACAGGGAATTGGAAAGGGCAAACTGACCATGAGGACAAGCAAGATGAAGGTTCTAGTATTCCTGGTTGAGAGAAAAACCTGGGTTTTACATGAAATGCCAAATTAAATAAGGTGCTGAGCTACAATATTTGCTTTTACAACAGATGGCTACAAATTCCCATAACGAGGCTCACATCCGAGGTGGGTCCGGTGGGCCCTTACTGAGAGGGCTCAGAAACCTGGCTCTGCTTCCAGGATGCTTCCCCTTGCAGGGCTCCAGGCTTCCTTCTTCCCTCAGTCCACATCTCCACACACACAAAGGCCAGAAAGCACAGCCACGCATGGAGTGCCTTGAGTTTCTGACTCTGCCATGGCAGTGCCTCAAACAAACATTCTCACGGTGCACCTCCGGCTGTGGGTGCGAGGTGATGAAGGCATGCCTCTGTGCGCTCCCAAAAGGGCTCCCAAAGATACTGGGTGCTCCTTTTGCCATTCATTGCCCTATAGAGCAGCCTTTAGGCCGCTCTGAATGGTAACAGGTGCTTCTGGCCCCATTGTGCTGTCCCAGCTGTCAGGGATTTCTGGGGACCAGTGAGTGAGATTGTGTAGGAGTTGCTTTAGTGGCTCTTTGCCATTCAGGAATTCTTTTTCGCCAAGGGAATCCTCCAACAGCTGTTTGGGCTGGCTTGGTGACAGCTTTGTGCTGCCGGAGCTGGGCAAAGCAGCCCCAGCTGGGCCAACTATCTGGCTCCTTGCATGTAACTTGCTTATTTAGGCCTGTCGCCCTGTTTTGTAGGTAATCGCTGCTACTGGTGGTGAATGCAGCAAGCTGCTGGAGCCGGTGGCCTTTGCCAAGGAGCAAAATACCGACTGATGTAATTGGAATGTGAGATCTGCAACGCTTGAAAATTCTGCCAGAAAGTAGTTAAATGGAGATGGCATCTCATTAAAGGGAAGAATGGGGTCTCTGTGCATGTGTTCTCTCCTTAGACTGGGCAATGGAACCCCAGCAAGTTTCCACTGCAAAAGATAAGCATTTGAAAGAGAGGATGGGAAAGAACTGGATCTGTGGGTGCAATGGGTAGGTGCAGAGCTACTGTATTCAAGGATGTCACATCCAGGTGCAGCAAATGAAGGCCTGTCTGAAGGCTTACGAACAAAGATAAGCTTTGCCATGCCATGGTTTTGGTTGTGCATGTGACCTGAATGTCTGTCCTCATGCCTTTGTGCTACTGCCTATTCAGGAGCCACGAGGAGCAAATCATAAGGCCAGCTAGCGACTGTCTCCATATCTACTGAGTCACGATTGGCAACGCATGCCCCGAGGATCAGCTGTTTGATTATCCAGAGAGCATGTGGCTTTACTCAGCTGCTCCAGGCAAAAAAAGCCAAGAAGGACAACTGACTGATTGTCAAGGAGTGTGGACAATGAGGCAGGAGCGGGAATCCATGTGACTGGTTTCTGAGTACGGTCCTTCAGCACCCAGTCAAAACAGAATGGGCCTGGGCTGGCTGATGAGCTGCATATGTAAAAATATTTGTCCTTATTCAAAACGGAGTGGGACAACATATACTGTGAATGGAACAATGCATGCAAGCATTTGGAAATCCAAGATGTGCCTTGCAGCTAAATCATATGAAATGACATTATCACCCCCAGTGTATTGTTGGTTGGGTAATCAGGTCCCAACAAAGCTGCAAAGAAAATAAAAGTGGCACAAAACAAACTCCTTGCTAATGAGCAAGCAATTTGTCTGCTCCTAAATATGTAAATACTGAAGCAGATTAAGCAACAGTAGCTTTAAAATAGGTATTTTTCTGTTCATTTATCTGTATTTTGTAGCCTAATGGATTAAAGTGTAAAGCTGACAGGCTGCTTTAAAGAGATGTTCCTTGGGGGACATTAAAAAGTCTTTATGCATGACACTAGACAAAACACCCACAGCACTGTCTTTGCTCTGAGTGAAAAATCAGCACTTTTTTTGTCTGCTTTTTATAACCAGCTGTTAAAGAATACTCTTTATTTTGGTAACTAGACAAAGGAAGGATGTGCAATAGAGTTAGACATCACCTAGGAATTACAGTATTTGCCATTATTTGAAATACATTTCCCTCAGGACCATTCACTTCCCTCACCTCTGTTGCACCCTGTTACAGAATTATTTGGCCTGGGTTCATCCGCAATAATGCCTTGAAGGGACTTTCCCAAGGGAGGAGCAGTAAATGTGATCCCAGACTGCTCAGCTATTTCCTTCTGGACCTTAGTGAAGACACTGCCTGCAGTTGGTGCTCCTGAGGGATGCCAGGCTGGATGGGCCAAGCAGGTTTGGACAGCATTCCAAAGCTTATCTAGAAAAGAATGGAGCCCCAACACATCTCCATGTCTGGTGGGGAGCAGGAGGAGGCATGTGGTGTCCAGCCTGTGTGGACTGTTCCGTCCAGCTTCCCACAGGAGGGGAGAGAGGCTGGCTGGGTTTGGAGCCTGGGCTTGCAGGTATTCCAATGCAGGGGTAAACTTCATTTGCACCCAGAGGCAGCACGTGGTGGGGTTGGAGGGAGGGAGGATGGGCTCTCCCTGAGGTGATATCCTCCCTGCAAGGGACTCTCCAGGGTTCTTAAGCGTAGGCTGCAGAAATCTTTTTTATTCGTAGATACATGTTGCTCTTCCTTAAAACAGAACAATTGCCTTTTTTATTTTTCCCCTCTCCCTCCCTCCCTACCTTAAAACCTTCTTCTCCCATGAAGACTTTATCCAAAGATAAAAGATTCCTCATTTTATTAAAAAGAGCCCTTCTGGGTATGAGCCATTGCACCAAATTAAAAATAAACCTGGAAAATATTGGCAATAATAATAATAAAGAGCCTGTATGGTGTTAGAAAACACTCTCTGAACATATTAAAACAGGAAAGCAAGGGAGAGCTTTTCTAAAATGGATCTGCAAGGATCTCTTTGGGCAAAGCCTGAGCATTGCTGGCCCAGCTCCTCCTCCTCCAGTCCTACTCCAGTGCTGTACAGGGTCCTCCCACATCTCCTGGCTCTTCCCCATCACACAGGGACTCCTTTGCCACATGAACTGGCGTGCCAGACCCATCCCATTGCCCCCACACCAGGAAATGTGGTGGTTCTGCGCGTAAATATTGGTGTGCATTTACCCTGCTCCAAAGCTAGAGCATAGCACAGATTAGGAAGAACAGCTCCACACTCCTCTGAAAGTCTGTGTCATCACAAGCTGCTACTGAAGGGAGAGGGACAGCTATTTGTTAACTTTTTGCAGTGCTTTTTGTCAGCTTGAGCATGAGTAATGTCAGCTCACTGATACTTTTCATGCTTTAATAAAACACATCCAACACTTGTGGGAACAGCACGCATCTACATATTTTTCCTTCGGTCTCAACCACCCTAAAGACCAGCAGTACCAAACACTAGGCAGTTACCACGACTGACCTACAGTCACTGGTGATGATGGACCAGATAGGAGAGAGAGAATATTGTTTTCTCAACACCACTTTTGTCTCACACTTTAAACCCCCATCAAAGAATTTCATACATATTTCTCTACGTATTTCAACTTGTTGTAGGGGCTGGACTTGGATTGCCTTTTTAGTTAATTGCTACTTCACTTTATATTTTATCTAAAATACACCAGTTCTAAGAAGTTCTACTCGAACTTTGTCTCAGGTACTGCACAAATGTCAGCTATGTTTTCATTTGCTCCTTTACTTCCTTTTTTTCTTTTGTTAGGATTTTCCTCCAGGCCATTCCTTCTTGAGGTTCAGAATCCTCGAACCTCTGTTCCAGCTCCTTCACTTTCCAGCTCAGCATCCTACTATGATTCATGATGCAGTTCCAAAATGCACACATTCCTTACAGCTGAGATAAGAATCGCTGGGGTTTTCTTTGAGGAGCTCGTCTACCTTTGGCCTCACATGAAAATGCTGCCCTTCATAGGAAATAAATTTGCACCGCTTTGATTCACAAATTCATCTCCCCTGTCCTTGTGGACCTGATCCTGTAATTGGATCCAGACGCAGAAGCTACATGTACACTGGTAAATTAAACATGGGCAGCAGCACTCCCGGGCACTGCAGCCAGTGGGAAAAGGCAGTGCCTGTGCTAGTGAACTGCCTGGTTAAAGCTGGTCACATGGCAACCACTCACTGGAAGTGGACCCTGGACTGGTCTAAGTGCTGTGCCTGAGAACAGAGTTAGAATGGGCAAATGGCCAGAGAAGTCATGGATGCCCCATCCCTGGGAGTGTTCAAGGCCAGGCTGGATGTGGTTTTGAGAAGCCTGGTCTGGTGGAAGGTGTCCCTGCCCATGGCATGAGATGGTCTTTAAGGTCCCTTCCAACCCAAACCATTCTAGGATTCTAGGATTCTACGAAATTCATGTCAGGAATGCTCTAACAGTCTGCTAGTACAGGCACAGCCCAGCACTGCCATGCCATATCTGAATTTACAAGTGCTGCTGCCTGAGTCTCTTGCTACAGAGCCCGTGCTGTGTGAGCAGTCCATAATGACCAGCTCACTACTTTATCTGAGTGAGTGGTAGTTTTGTGGTGCAAACCACGTCTGCTGGATATTACAGCACACCACTGGTGTCTCAACTGCATGTGAAGGTGTATTTGTCTTAAGTATTGTAAGATACACCATGAAGCTTAAGCCATTGCTAAGCCACACATATTATCTGGATGCATAGGTAGGCAGGTAGGCAGGTATGTAGATAGCTAGATAGATTGATAGATCAGGATTCTTCATCCTTTGGCTCTTCTCCAAAGTCTAATTAGAGAAGATGATGTGGAAGGGACTTCAAAGGGATCTCAGTCTCACTGCAGAGCATTGACATAACCCTTACACAAGGCTCCCCATGAGTCCAGGTGCCCCGGGACCTTCTCTCTGACAGTGACCTGCAGTAGGCTTGTAGAGTCCAAAGCAGGGCACAATGCAGTAATCCTCCTGTGGGCATGGCCTCCTCACAGCTTTTGGCAGTCAACAACTCCCTCAACTTCTGCATTAGTAGACTCTAAAGGAATTTTTCATCATGAATGTTTCTGTTCCTTTTCTGAAACCAGTTATATTCTTGGCCTCCGTAACACCCTGGGCAAGGAGTTCCACCAATCCATTAGATGTGGTATGAAGCAGTATTTCTTCTTACTTGAGTTTGCTGCTTGATCATTTCTTTGCATGTGTCTCAGTTCTTCTATTGTAAGACCAGCTGTCTTTATTTACCTTTTCTATGCCATTTGGGATGTAAAACATTTTTTTCTCAGATGTTGCCTTTCATCATCACTTTTTTCCCCCATAAGGTAGATTCCTTTCTACTTGTTCAGCCTTTGCATAGAAGTTATTTCTCCATAAATATCACACCATATTCTGTCACAGTTACAGATGTAATACAGTTCTGCTCTGTGCTGTTGAGATGGGGGAACCAGACTATTTGAATGTACTTGGATTGGAGTAATGGCTTAATAACATCCTTTTTTTTCCCCCTTTATTCTCTTTCCTGTAATTATCAACATCCCATTTGCCTTTTTGATCGCTACTGAGCACTCACTGGTGGTGTGATAATCTCACAGTACTGTCCCCAGTGACCCCAGTTTCCCTTTCCTGATTGGTAATTGGTATATTAGAAGCCCTCATTACCTATGTAATATTCAGATTGTTTTTCTCTGCAGTGCATTACCTTGCTTTTTCCAACACTGAATTCCATTTCTGTTTTATCATCTGGCCACTCAGTAACGCCAACTTCTTCTGCAATTTTTTGCTGCCAGCAGTAGTTTTGACAGGCAGGACCTACCAGATTTGGTGGAAACACCCAAAGCAGACTCTTTATGGCACCCTTAATTCCTCTCTTTTAAAAAAAGTCAGTTCACAGAGGAGCCCTCCATTTCTCTGCAGACTCTCTCCAACCTACATGCCACTGCTGCTGTCCTAACAGAAATCTTGACGTTGACTTGCCATTCTTCTCCAGTTGAGGTTGAGCTAATGAATTAAATCTCTTACACAAGTTGCTGGGAATGGGACTGGACTTCTCCTACTCCTGAAGCCGTGTTCTATCGCCTCCCTGCAGCAGTTTTCATCTCCACACATCAAAGTACTTGCAAAGATGGGGGAGTATCAATGTCTCCAGGTGACAGCCAGGGAAACTGATACCCCTTTTAGCAGTAACAGTATGCAGTGTTCTAGAGTGGCCTGAATGCTATTTGTTGAATAAATTAGTTAATGAGTAACAGCAATAGTTGCTAATTAACATACTCAATGAATATTTATGCTGGCACCTTGCCAGTTGTACATCTTATACAATGTGTCTTTCACTCTCACTTTCCCCTTATTTATTTCATACTGTGAGCTCCCATCGGAAACGACCTATCCTGGCTCTGCCTCCCCAGCATCTGCCACAAGGAAAGTCAACGTCTTCCCACCCTGCAATGGCCAATTACAACCAAATGTAAGCCTCAAAAATCATCCCCAGCCTCACTCTTTCCCTGCTCCCCATTGCAGCAGTCCAGTCGATCAACGGCTCCTCCAAAACACCCCTAGGATTTAAAGGGTCAAATTGTGCAGAGGAAAGAAGACCCCAGCTCATGGAATGAGAAAGAACCAACAAGTGACCTGAAGGATAAATTAGGTGTTGGTGTCACCTCTCCTTTTTAGATGTCCAACACACTTTTGGTCCTGTGAAGAGCATCCTACAGGCACGAAACCCAAAGCCTGATGGCTTTTATCCAGTACTTTCCTTAAGGATGAGACCCTAACCATTAGCTCTGTATTAACCTTGCCAGTTGCTAAAAAGTGAAGGCTGACTTTGAACAGCAAAACAACTAATGCTGGTTGTGAAGAGTCACAGAAAATCTCGCTCTACCAGTGACTGCGATCTGACATTAGCAAATGATGAAATAGCAAATAAAAGTTTCATGATAACAAATGCTAACTCACTCTTACAGGGAGAAAACCTCACCCTAATAATGTCTATGCAGTAATGGACATTACATTAGTTACTTCCTCTCAGGAAAGACACTGCAATCAGTGTGGATAGTGCTGCTAAGTACGTAATTCAGGGTCTAGCAGCACTTAGAAAGCAAAACTGAGCATCAGGAACTATCAGGAAAGAAACAGAGAAAAAAAAAAAAGACACCTGTTCTCATCCCTGTGTTGCTGTGTACATTGATGGTGTGTACCCCTGCAGGCAGGGCTGCTCTCTGTACCCAGAAAAAACAGAGCAGGGCCAGAAATGTTCACAGGAGATCAAGAGGGGTGATCAAAGCTATGGAAAGTCTTCAAAATAAAGAAGCATCAAATGGGCTGGAACTTCTCAGCTGGGAAAGAGACCACTGGGACAGCAGATGAGAAAGGTGTGTGAAATCAGAAATGGTCTGGAGAATGTGATAAAGATGTATCTCTCATAGTGTGAGGACTGGGGAGACTTTACATGATTGAGTGTCAGGTTTAAATCAAACACACCCAGTGCATAAGCACTTTGTGACACCCTTTGCCACAGGATGTCATGGAGGCCAAAGGTATAAATGGGTTCAAAAAGCAATTAGAAAATTCTTGAAAGAAAAGTCCATCAAAGGGCCCTAGACTGCAGAGATGAAGATACAGCTCTGGAACAGGAAGTCCCTAAACTCCAGACTGCCAGAAGTTGGAAGGATGAAGTGGAGGAAATATCTCTGTACTTGCCCTGCTCCTGTGCTCTTTTGCTGAGCATTTGCTACAGGCTGGTCAGAGACAGGATACAGTCTAGGTGACCCCTCAGCCTGACTCAGCACTGCCCCTCCTGCAGCCTGGCTCCTTTCCAGCTGGGCTAATTCACATGATGGCTGCTCAGAGGCTGCATTTCTTCATGTCCTGCTGTCATGTGTAACTTGGGTGTCCTGGGTTGCAGTGCATTCTATTGCCATCCTCAGGAGCTGTTGAAACCAGGTGGGGCAGTGCTTCCTTGCCTCCTCCCCCCAGACTATCTTGCTGTTAATGGCCCATCATTGTCCTGCCTCGTGAATCAGAAATAACTCACTCCGGACTATCTTCTGTTAATGAGCCTCATCAACACTTGGCCTCATGACTCATTACCCCATTGTGAGATGCTCCACCCAGAGGGAGGAACCAAGCATTCCACCCTGGATATAATCTGAGATTCTGAACACCAGAGCCAACCTTTCCACTGGATTTCCAGAGGACAGGAGCTACACAGCCACACTGGACCTTCTGAGGAGGAGCAGACCATTTCTACAGGATCACTGCTTCAGAGGACTGCAGCCACCATTCTACCGGACTGCTACCACCACCCTGCCTAACAGGGTGTCAGGTTGTATCCTGACTCTGTCAGTTTGAACCAGTGTGTTCTGCTTTTTTTTTTTTTTTTTTTTTTTTTTAATTTTATCTCCTATTAAATTGTTATTCTGACTTGGTGCCTTCTGCTGGTTTGTTTTCAAACTAGTACATTGGGTTATCCAGAACACAGGATTTTCTCTGCCAGCCGAGACAGACCCTCACTGGGATCAAGGCAAAGGGACACAAGTTGTCAGACACAATGATCAGGAGCTGAGAAACTTGGTACTACGATGTCAAGGGTCGTGATGGAGCTGCAAAAGAAAAGCAGTGACAAAGAGCTAAAACAGGCCTGCCACAACCTGACCAGCATTCTGGCAGGACCTCATCAGGGCATGGGAAACCGCACTCAGAATCATTTCTTCTGAGACAGTCCCCATCACAAACCAGTGCTATATGGAGTGGGAATATGGATGTGTAAGGGATTTTGGATCCATGCCATGCCCAGAACTTAAACAGTTTCTGCCAGCTTCGGGTATAACAGGGTGTATATATATATATATATATATATATATATATTTATATATATATATAAAACAGGTATAACTACCAGGGTATAACAGCTCTGGGTTTTGCTCTGGAGTTCCTCACTAAACAAAGGAGGGGGCGAGTGTTGCTCCAGGCTCTCACCAGGTCCTTCTCTGAGACTTCCCAGCCTTCCCATGGCAGATGCATAGAGCTGCAGGAGGTTCAGATAAGGCCTCACTCCAAAATTAAAAAAAAACAAAACACAAAAACCCACCAAAAAACCAAACTGCTTGAGTACCCAGGTAATGAGCAGCACCTGTGCACCTCAAGGCACACAGCACTTCCCAGCCAAGCACACAGAGCTGCTCCCCGTGCTGGAGATGGAGGTGATGCCTGCATTTCAGCATTTTGCAGTATCAGGGTGTAAAAGAGTGCAGAAAATCCCTCCTTTGGCTCCCTTTGCAAAACTACAGCGTTTGGGAACACCGTGCTGCAGATAAGTAGTTTAAGTGCATTGTAGCAGGGCGGCTGTTTTTGAATTACTAAAAATCTCAGCACACAAGCTTTGTCTGTGATAAGCCTAATCTTCTCATCATTATCATCCTAGAAATCACGCCGGAGGTCTCTATAATCTGACTTCATTTTGCATTAACCATAATTGTGAGAACTCGCTTTCTGCGTGCATGTTTGGGCAGAGACTGTTTGCCAATGACTTTATACAATTATTTTACTCCCAGAACTATGCCAGAATTAATTTATTTTCCTTGATTTAAAAAAAAAAAAAAAAAAGGAATGATCCCAGAGGAAAGAAGAAAATAAGATGAGAAGAAAGTCCTTGCTGTACAGCATGACTCTGAAGTGTACAACAGTGGCACAAATTGCAAAGTTAGAGATACCAAATAACCAGGCTTCACAGTCAGCTCGGTGTGCACTACTTCAGTGCCCATTGCTGTGACAGCTGAGGTCCCCACACACTCTGCAGACTCTCAGGAGTTTTCCTTACCTCTAGGGACTGATCCTATTCCTTTCAAACCAACATGAGACCTTGTAGGAGGGGTGGGCCAGGGGCAGGGTCTGGGTTGGGAGCTGCAGGGGAAGCTCTCTGGAGTCAGTCAGGAGCTACAGGGATCAAAGAACAGAGCCAGTATTTGCAGCTGCAAAGCAGACCTGATGCTGATCCCAAACCTTTTAGATCCCAGTCTGATATGAGAAAATAAATGTTCATAGTCTTTCAATTAAGCACCTTATCAGCAATGTTAAAGAATCTGGAGTGACAGGGTGCTAAGGAGGAGAGACTCATCAGGAGGGGTTTATAAAGGGGAACACCTAAGAACATGAAACCAAAGGTATTATTATGGCTAATGAAACAAAGGCATTTGATTAATTACTGACATTGCAGAAGTACATTTTTGAAAGTGATTACTATAACTAGAGATGTTGAACGTGATAAGATGCACTAAACAACTTACAATAGGGCAGGGGAAGATTTATGAGATTCCCCCGCACCTTGACTGCAACAAAGTTCATCAAATCCCAGGAGTTCACAGGAAGAGACCTGAAGAGCTGTGAATCTCCTGCAAGGCCCTGGAGAGCCACATTAACTAACCAGGACTGTCAGTGATCCTGATAAAATACTGGGAGTCATCTAGAAGGGGTAGAGAGCAGCAGTGCCCCTGGGCTGGTGGTCTGTTCCCAGTACAGGGGGTATGGCGGTTTGGCCCTGACCAGAATGTCCAGGGAATTTTCTAACAGGGGGCATGTGAAGAAATCGTGGTGCTCAGGCTTTGATGTGCCACTTCTTCCTGGTGGCCCTCATGGAGCAGTTTGGAGGTGGCAGGGGCATTCTGCCATGGAGGGCTAAAACTGGGTTTTCCTCAAGGGCTTCACCATGGGAGGAATTCCAGCAGACATGAACTTTTCTGCTGGTGCTTTCAACCATCCTGCCCATGTTGGAGTCATAAAGCTTCCCTCTCCTTTTACTTTGCCTTCCAGCACTTGGCCCTGGACAGTTTCCTTGGGGAACACAATTATTCATGAGCCTCTTCCTCTGCAGGGGAGGGAGTACATCCCACCTCCATTTTCCACTGCAACCCCAAGGAGATGGGGACAAACTGGCCCAGGGAGGGGAAGCCCTCTGAAGACGGGCTCTTGTAGCATTCTGCTTCTGGATCAGGATGTCTCTAAGAGCTGGAGCTACTTGCATTATAGAGACAGGTGACGGAAAATAGGGAATTTTTCATCAACACCTTACACGTTGCCAGTCCCTGCACCTGGGTCAGATTAGTCACTGGTGGCTGGCAGAGCAGGCTGGGGATTATCTGCTCTCTGCTGCCCTGCTGTTATCCTCTTCCTCAGACACAAGCCCCTGGCTGCTCTCTGAGAGCACCAACACAGCCAAAACTCAGGTTACACATTGCATGTTAATTTGTAAGCTAATTTTGCTCTCTGGGCTCTGTTCGTGCTCTGGCTCCAAGTTGCTGCTCACAGTCAGAACTAGCCATGCATATTTAGACAGTGACGGTAAGGAGGGCAGAGCTCAGGACAGGCAGGCAGCTGGGACTTTAACATTTCCACCTGCACTGAGTTGAGGATATTACCTAGAAACACTGCTCCTCTCTGCATTCTGCATGGAAATATGACTTCATTGATTACAGGGGTGCAAACAGTCCCTGAAATGGCAAACAAATGGTGATCACAGAAAGAAAGACTAGTTACATAAAATGAAAAAAAAAGAGTCAGATATAAGAAGGCAAGTTGCAACAGTGAACACTGGGGACTTGTCCAAGGGCCAAGAACTAACCCAGTGCTCGTAGGTGCTCTTGGACTATTGTAATGTAAAGATTTGGAGCCAGATTCTCTGTCAGGGTAAGGAAGCAATGAAGTAAATTGCACTAATGTGATTTACAGCAACAGAGACTCTGCCACTAAAAGCACAGATCCCTCCAGAAGAGCAAGGGGCATCTTCGATGAGTCGCTGCATGACAGCAACTCCTTACGCACTGGAAAAATATCTCAGTGATTTCACTGGCAGATACATGCCCAAAGGGATGTTTCAAAAGGTGAAAAAAAATAACAATATCCTTAAGCTACCTATAACAATTGCTAATTTCCAGCTACTTTCTCTTTTAATCATCGAGACTGGTGTATGTTGACATTGCTCTATCATTGCTGTTAATCAGATTTGACTATCTCTGTTTAACTACCACCTTCATACGCCCCATGGCACTTTCTTGCATTTGTATGACAGCTCCATTACCTTACCCGTGTTGCCCCGCACTGACACCGAGGGTAATTGAACACCTCCAGATAAAGGTGCTAATAAAAAAACCCATTTGCAGATGGCCTGAACGCGGCGGTGTGGGAGGGAGGGAGGGAGATCCCGGGTCCTGCCCTTGCCAGCAGAGGTCACTGCAGAATGGGAGTGTGAACGCTCACCCGGGAACCATTTCAAGCCAAATACCTAAAAGAGTTTCTCTATTCCCAGGTAGAGCCCACACGCATTCGGTATTTAAAAAAAAAAAAAAAAAAAAAAAGAGGCTTGTGAGATCTGAATCCAAACAGTGCCAAAGCCTCCAAGTAGCTCAATGGATCTCCCTGAGCTCAAGTGACCAGACAGAACGTTTTTCCAACCCTCACTTCTCCCAGTCACACTGGTTTTAGATGAGGGATTCCCACTATAACCAAAAATGGTACATTTTCTGAACATAGCAATACATTTTAATATCTTTGCTAGCAGATTGGCTACTGTTGATAGCAGATATATTGTGTGAAAATAAAAGGGGGCTATTTTTTTTTACCTATTCTTGTTCTTTATCTCAGTTTCGGAGGCACTGACATTGAATGCTGTAATCTCAGTGAGATTGAATCCTGATTACCCAGTATGGAAATATTTCTCCCATTCATGCCTCTCGGGTACATAAACACACTGTGAATATGGACCATATGGATTTCCCAGTGCACCCAGGGTCACACAAGGGTTGCCAGAGTAAGGACTGAAGGCTCTTGGCATGGAAGATCAACTCTGCTGTTCATTCAGTTTTGTGATGGGAGCTTTCATGATGGTCATCTGAACTGCTGTATAACCCTGATACAAAATCATCTCCCATGAGCTCCTCTCCATCTTCAAATGTTGCAGAGGAGATTTCAGGAAGTCATCCACTCTAGATTTAAAGGAGAAACTGAGAATCCAACTTTACTAAGTGGCAGGTAATTACCTTCATTTTTTTTACTTGCCTTCTGTTCTGGATGTATCTAGCATCAACAACCAACCACTAGATTTTATTATGGGTTTATTTTCTGCTTGGAACATCTGTTGTATTTTCCCCATGCTCATACTTGTAGACCACAAGCAAGTCACCCCTCAGCCTTCCTTCAAACAGAAGAATTCCACTGAGTTCTCAGTCTCCTACCATAAAGTTTTCCAGATCTCAGGCTGCTCATGTACCTTTCCCTGATGCCCTTCCAACCTGTCAACATCTCTTTTGAAGTGTGGACTTGAAAACAGGGCAGAGAGTTCCCCTGGTTGCCTGGTGCTGTTGTGCACAGAAATAAATCCAGGTCGTGGCTCGTCCTGTGCATATGCAGGACATTCTGCACAGCAGCATCACACGAGGAGATGACATTCACCTGGTGGCTGACCGTCACCCCTACATCTTTCCAGCTCCCCTGTGGTGCAATGGATGGAGCCCTCTCCCAAGGGATCTTTGACCTCCCAGCACTGTAATGAAAGGCCAGCCTGGAGCTCAGGGAAGAAAATGGCTCCCCTGATCCTTGGACCATTTGGCTTAGAACCAACCCCAGCTTTAAGTTAGAGCCCCAAGGGCGACTCCCCAGCTGCAGCAGCACAAAAAGGATGGAGCTGGGAGCAAGGGTGGAGCCTGCATTCCTCAATCTAAAAGGAGACTTTTAGTCTATTCCTCACCTCCCTTTCTTTGAAATGTCTCTCAAGAGATGGTTAGAGAACAAAGGCAAGGAATGAATAAAACACACATTATCAGTAGTTTGCATGAGTCCTGCAGGGAAAGGTGGCAAGCTCCCTCCTTTTCTCCTCCCTTTCTAGTTCCTTGCTCACCACAGTGACTCTCCCAGCTCTGGCTTGGAGTGGCTTTCTGGCTTGGCATCCTCCTTGCCATTCTTTGCAGATCTCTCCTCAGAGACACCGGAGATGCTGGCTCCCTCCTCAGAGGGCCTCACTCCTTTGCTGCTGCTTATTGACATCCCAGTTAAAATTGCCCCCATTGGAATGACACAAATGGCAGTAGCAGAGGAAAACACACAAGAATGGGGACAAAATGCTACACAATGATAAATGAAAAGCCATAACTGCTGTGGGGTGGTGCACACCACTGACTCACTGGGGAGCAAAGCAGAGCCCTATCACTCACTGCCATCAGGAAAACCTGGAAGGACTAATCTTATACCTTTGAACAATGACATTTTAAAAATGAATATATTCTTTCTTTTCTGTCTCTTGAAGCATATTTTTGAGAACTACATTGTCCAGTGCTGCGCCATAATCTTTTTTTTAATAGAATTTTAATGGAAATTACTTCCTTTCCAACCCATAGAGCTTTACACACAGTTACTCCAAGTGTTACACCATTACTGCCACGCAATGGAAAACCAAGCCCTACAGATCATACAAATTGCTCAGAGTTACTTGAATAGGCCAGAAAATCTTTCAGATGCATTCTTTTATTAGCTATTAGGGGGGTTGTGCCTTTTCCAAGCAAGTTCTACAGAAGATGAGCATTTGCAGTCTGCAATACGTCAGCATAGCTTCATGAATGATGTAAAGCCAAATCTGAATAATGCCACTGCTGTTAATTTGCATGGCTGCTTAATGTCATCACAGAAAAACTGGATAGGGATGGACTGTCAGTTGTTTTTTGTGGTGCATGAACTGGGTTCCAAACAAGAAGTGGTAGTTTTGCATGCAATAGATAGCAGATCTGTGGAATTGCTTGCCAAAGGATGTTGAGGATGATAAAAGTTTGTAAGGGTTCAACCAGTGACTGGACAAGTTCACAGCAGAGAAATGCACTGAGGTTACTAAAGAGAGAAAACACACCTTGCTCAGGGAGTTCCTGACCTGAGAACAGCTGATGCTAGTAGAGGAATGTATCTTAGAGGTTTTGCTCTTCTTTCCTCTTCCCAAGGCATCTGTTTATGATAGCAGTCCAAAGCTGGATGCCAGGCTAGAGGGACCTGGACATGACCTGGTACAGCTGCTCTTCTGGTCTTATGTTTGTGGTACAGACACTGCTGATAAGGAGGCTGTAGCTCATGGAATCAGAGAATGGTTTGGGTTGGAAAGGACCTAAAGGATCACCTCGTTCCAAACACCCTGCTGTGGGCAGGGACACCTTCAACTAGACCAGGTCAGTCAAACCCATTTCCTGAAGTGTTTAGCTTTTAAGAGAAATATGACTTGGATATTTGTATTTATTTCGACCATTGCAGTATGCTTTGGGTTATACATGGCTTTCAAGAAGCAGTTATGGCACTTTCACTTATATTTTCTGTGGATAAGTTGTGTCTTCTTTATTCACATTCTCACAAGAAAATCAAAACAGTAAAAAAAAATTAAAAATAAAGAAATCAAGTACACGTGTTATTTTGACCCAAAACAAGTCCATGACAGCTTAGTACACACAGACATTTCAACAGGCATGTTGGCTTTATAATCCCTTTTTTTTGGCGTCAGCATAAGTGATGAAAGGTAGCCATGTGTCCAGATAACTCCATATGAGTGATTAGAAAACCTGGTCATTTTTCCCATGGCACAGGCCCCTACCTGCATTTTCAAAGACAGCTTTCATCCCAGATGCTTGATGAATGCCAGCTTGTTGCAGTATTAGCAGTAATGTCATATACCTGTGAATGTGCAGACCAGCCCTGCAAGAAGCAAGTGCCAGGGAAGAGGATGAAAAGCAGACCCTAAAAGCCTGAATACTCCAGATGGGCAAGCTGTCCCCAGGGAATGGCTCTCCTCTTGTTTCTATCAGCAAGCAGAGGGAAACAGTTAAAAGAAACAGGCCTTGTTTGCATTAATATTTAGAGTGTTTTGCCCAAAATGTAGCTAAATAATGAATCTGAAGGTACTAAACACTGTTGTGTGAAGCTGGAGCTCAGAGGAAACAGAGGAAGAGAGGTGGCAGGAAGGCATCTTGGGGGAGCAGAGACTCTACTTGGCCCTGTGTGCCATCAAGGTCTTTCTGGAGGATTCCACAGAGATCAGACTGTGACACCATGACAAACCTGACAGCAACCTCAGGAGGAAACACTGATGCTAAATTAAGAGCCTCTGGAGAACTTTCAGTGAAGCAGGTAAGGGCTGCAGCTCAGCTGACAAAATCCAGCAAGGGCTTGTCTATCCAGCAAGCCAGAATCATGTGCTGAACCAACCACTGAAAGCAGGAAAGGCATCACTTCCCTGAAGGGATGGACATCACCTGGACTTCCCTAACACTGCTCAACAGGACAGTGGAGGAATAAGCTCTAAATCAACATCACTGTATCGGATGTTCAAACTGCAGGTGGAGAAATGAGCTCCAGAGCTACTGACAAGATGTTGCTGGGGGTGGGAAGCAGCGATTCTCACTGAGCAGCCACAGATTAGATCTAGATGCAGACGCAGATATTGTTGGTTTATTAATGCTCCTGCTCTCAAACTGGGTGGCAAGTCCCCCGGGGGGCTGGAGTGCAGAAGGTTGAATAGTTTACCTCTGTGAGGGAGAAAGCAAGGCTGAGGCAAATTCCCTGCACTTCTTCCCTCTGTGTTACTGCTTGGATCAACCAGAGTGGCTCTTCCAGGATGCCAAGCCCCACAGGCCACATACGATGCCCACATGGAGCCCCTGGCTCTGCACAGCCTGTCCTTCCCCAGCCAGGGACATGCCCAGCTGCTCCCACCATGGCCCTGGAATTGGCCTGGCTACATTCCCAACCCTGCGCCAAACAATCCGCAGCTATTCCTCCTGCTCTCCCAAATTAGGGTATTTTCCCTGAGGACTGCTGTGTGACTGTCAGCTTTTCCAAGCTGAGGCTATGCAAGCTTTGCATTTCCTCTTCTTTCCTCATACACTAACCCAAGCTTTGTCTGTAGGAAACCTTCTCTCCTAAAAGCACCTGGTGAATATCCTAGTATTCCTAGGCTTCCAGGCTAGGGCTCAGGCTGGTGGCAGCCATTATACCTGACGAAATCATCAGGCATGCCAGTGCCAGCTGACAGGCTGCAATATCAGGGTACACAACAGCAATTTATAATAATGAATAATGTATGAAAACTGACCAAAGATTAAGGTTCCATGTCTGATGCTTAGGTGTTCCCACTGCAGAGAAAAGGTGATCTACACTAATAAGCAATCCTGATCCTCCTGATTCTCTGTCACATGTTTTATTTCTGTTCATGCAGGTATTTGAGTTCGTTCCTCTGGCGAAAGAGGTGGGTCCTGGCTCTTGCTCAGGAGGGTGTGCTGCCACAGCAGTGTCCTTGTCTGTGCCCAGGGCAGAGGCAGAGAGCCAGTCCTTGCCACCTGGACACTTCTGGACAAGGAGCATGGACACCCATTTGTCAGTGGTGTCCCAATCCTCCTTCAATTTCTGGATCATCTGGGAGAGCATCAGTGCAGAAGAGGTGTGAGAGTGGGTCAGAATAAAGGGATTTTTTTTGGTTCCAGTGACTGGATGCTGGCTGAGGTCCTGCCAGAGCCCATGGGTCTTCTATCATGGCCAAACGATTGGGCAGGAGGTGCCACTGGGATTATCTGATGGGAAACTGAGGCCAGAGGTGGGCTTAGTGACCAATGAACAGCCCAGTTCACCAGGGGCACAGCACTGGAAGTGCGTAAGTCTTATAATAAGAAAGATCACCCAATGATGGGGGAAAGGGAGGAAGATATTCTGCCTTAGCCTCTCCTGAAGATCACCACAAATTTGAGTCCTGAGTGTAGGCTGGAAGAAGGCTCTTAATTTTGTGATGAGGAATGCAGAGTGGATTTGATGCTGGAGAACTCACCACTGGAAAGCTGGTGACTTTCCATAAACAACCCCAATCAGCCGAGCCTGACACCGCTTCACAAAGATCTGAATTTCATTCTAAGCAGATATATTTGTTTTGGAAAGGTGTCTGTAAAGCTGAATGTGGTGCAAGTATGCTGCTGGCGGTGAATTTTCTGGCACAGTCCCTCTTGGCATGCAGCAAAGTTACCAGTCCAGCCCCCCATTCATGCTGGGCCTGAATCACCAGCGTGTTGCTGCAGCTTTGTGCTGGTACCATTCCAGAAAAATGAGTGAGAGGCTCCAGAGAGTTCCTGAGCAATGCCATGTCCTGCCTGCATGGCAAAGTCCATGGCAAAGCTGCCTGCCAGTGGCTGGCTCTTTGCAGGACTATTGCTGCAGGCATGTCAGCATCATCTCAGTGTCATTTGCCACCTGCCTGCCTGTGCCTCGTTTCCCCTCCTGGTCCTACACCAGGTTGGGTGGGCAGGGAGCAGACAGTGAAAGGGATAAGTGGCTCCTGTGCTTTCTCCACAAAGCAAGAACTGTGTCCCAGATGTGCTGCAGAGTGGTGATGACAGGGAGGCCACAGTGGAAATCGAGGAGAGCCACAGAACCCTGATAAGGTTGGCATCTGACCCGTGCTCAAGGTTAGCAGAGCCCTGCCTTGCTAGAGGAAAGAGTCAAGTGGCTTCGAGTCAGAGGTGTGCCTTGTACACACAGGCAAAGAATCATTTTGAAGCTAAAACCCTCAAAAAAGGCTTGTAATAATGGGATTTAGCTCTCACCACTGTCACAACTCCCGCGTGTCACCCAAAAATGTTATTTCTCCATGTTTCAGCTCCTTCCTCGTGGAACAGAGAAATCTTCCATCTCCTGCCCTTTGCTGCTCCTGCCTATTTAAACTACAACTTGTTCAGGCCAAGCATCATTTCTCACAAGGTGTACACACAACAACATATTCCAGTGCATATCACATACACCTAGGAATAAAAACAAAAACTTAGGACTCCTGTGAAACTGAGAGGTCTGGATAAGGGACATGCTCGCCCTGCAGGCTGTGTCTACCAAGTGGCTGCATATGTGGCCAGCACTTTGAGAGACATTAACGTGATGTTTCCTTATGCCCTCAGTCTCTTGGACTTCGTGTGCTGCCAGACATCCATGGCTACAGCAAGTCTCCCTAATCACTGGCTGCTGGCAAATACACAATCAGTCACCAGCCACTTTTGAAGTGTGCCAGACACATCGTGGAATATGTGCTCCTCTCAACCCATCTGCACAACAGGCTACAGATGCCAGCTGCTTTTCTTGGAGTGACATGGATGGGAGAGAAAGAAGGAGAAAGGAGAAAACGGAGTAACTGAAAACCACATTCTCCACACTTCTTTTTAACCCATTTCCCTCTTGCCTACATACTACTTGCAAATTGTTGTCCCAATTTTTCTGTCCTTTTCATTTTTCCATTGATTAATTATGCTGTCATTGAGACAATGAGGTTTTAATCATATGACAATAAAATAGATGTTCCTAAACTGACACTGCAGTTTTCTTTGGGAATATTCCCAATTTAAACAAGGATAAGAGAGAAAAGAGCACTAGGGATAATAAGCTTAACCTTCTTGTCCCTTATACTTTCCCAACACTGCTCTGACTTCACTGACCATGATGACAGTGCTATCCTGTTGCAACACTATTAACAGGGTGATGATTTCACCAGGATTCTTGTGCAGGACCATGCATATTTTGTGCCAAAATTTTAGAAAGAAAATTTACTGAAAATTTTTATCCTCCTGGTGAAAATCTACATGCAAATCCTCTTTTAAAAGAAATGTAGCTGGGTATGATTCTGAACATGAAGGCACGTGAGCATGGCTGAATCACCGGAATGAATCCCAGTTCAATGGGATTGAACTAATAATGCTACACAAAGTGCATTGGAACACTTGGATATAGGAAAAATGAGGAAAGAGTTCTCACTGTGTGCAACTTTTCCTTTTGAGAACAAAATGAATGAAAGCAAGCAAAGGTTAATTATTCCATGTGCCTTCAGATGAAAGGTGCTTGATGAGCACAAGAAGTCATCCTGGGAATTTGGTATTTTTTAGAGCACAACTGTTTGTGAAATTCTCAATTTGGGCAGCATCTCCCACATTAAGCTCCCCAGCTTATCTGGGGGCCCTGCAGACCCTCCCCTCATGTGTAATGAATAAATCAGGATTGTTAACAGCAGAAGCCACATTTCTTCTAAGTCTGTCTGCACAGACACACCATATGAATGGAACCATTTTCAATTCACAACTCTTATTAATTTGGTGACAGAGGGGCAGAACACAAGACTGCTGGGTACAATGAGCTAATTGGATAAAAGGCATGTGAAAACACCATACCTATAATGTACCTTGTTAGCATATGCAAATGACATAATTATACAGGCTGATAGCAGTTGGGCACAGTAATACATAGTCCATGTGAACTGTCCACAAATACTTTTGAGATCAAGAAATAAAAGTAAATTCTTTAAACATCCTAATTGGTTGCCAAAAGGAAATTCATTCCAACTAGAACTTAATTCAGTGTAAAGAAACGTAACTCATTTGATCTCAACAAAGATCAAAAAACACGTATCCAGACAATCTTGGATTACAACACGTTGTTTGTATATATTTACTACATAAAGTTATTATGCAAAAAACAGTCTTAGTGAGATGAAGGCTCCGTGAAATCATTCATTACTATTTCTTATGTGTTATTTGTGAGTCAAACATTGTCCTGTTCGTGCAAGAAGACACAATGTCTTCCTAAAATCTGGGTTTGCATGCAGGATTTCTGCCAGCCAAACGGATAGTCAGATGTTTCTCATTCCCTCAATTGCACTCAGTGATTTTGCACTTCAAATTTAGGCCAGCCTCTCACCTCTGAAACTATTAACGTACCTCAGAGACATTTTCTAGGGAATTATTTAGGTAGACAACATTTTTTCTACTTGGTTTGCCATGAAATGACAAGCACTGTTAAACCAAAGGTTAATCATTGATTGAGTTTAATGACACTAAAAGAAACAGGTCATGTGAGAAAGCAATTGCACTTTCATTTTTGCTGTCACAGGTCATTTATAGCTTTTGATTCAAATTCCACCCCACGCAAAGAGTTGCTAACAACATCCTACTTCAAATTCTAATGTACTACAACTGCAGAGCAAGCATGTGAGCTGGCAGTAATCAGGTCATTTGTAAAGCATACACAGATTCTTTCATTCATCCTGGCCATTAAACTGCTTGAAAAGATTATTTTATTGTTCCACATTAAGAGGCAGTGCTTTTGACAACTTGCTTTACAGAGAAGAGCCTCTTTTTATTTGTGTGCAAGAGTGTTCTGCCATTTTTGTGTATTTAAGAACCTCATACTCATCATCACCTCCAATTCTTCCCAATTTGGTGCGGACACAAAACAAAACAAAGCAAAACAACAACAAAAAAAACCAAACTGACAACAAAAAAGGAAAATAGCTTGAAAATAGATCGTTTGCTTTCTCTGTGAGCAATAGCTCTTGTGCACCAAAATACACAAGGAGCTGAAAAGTCAACTGTAAGACTTTATGGCTCTTTCAAGGATTGTTACATCAGCAGGGAGCTGCCCAGACAGCAACAGAAACTCCTGATCTCATCCTCCTTTGTACCCTGTCATATCCATTTGGTTCCAAGTCATGGCTCTTCCTTTACACCACCACCAAGCAGATCAGAATCAAATCTTCCACCTGCTGAGGGAGAGTTAATGGGCATTGTTAATCCAATATTCATCTATGCTTTGTCCCACTAGACAAAATAATTAGCCCTCTAATGAAAAGAGGACGCTTTAAAAACTTAGATATGGGCAGGAAATAAGCAATAGAAGTAGACCATGCGGCTTTATAAATCCTCTGTACCCTTTCTTTTCTTCTTTTTCACCCATGTAATAAGAAAAAGAAGGGCCTAGTTCTCTAAATTTTTGGGCACTTACATCAGAACCCACATACCTGATGCATAAATAATTTTATGATGCATAAAGATAATTTTATGATACATAAAGAATTTTCAAAACTGACCTTGTTTGAAAGAAGAAAACCATAAAGACAGTGATATAAGCTTGACTTAAAAAGCCAGGATTTTTGTTAGAAAAAGCACTTACAGGCAAAGGGGAACTGTACTTTCAAAAAAACTGTACTTTCCAAAAATGGTGGGACAAAAGACATGAGATTGCCTTTATTTGTAGATTGTACATGAATTCAGGGGTGAGTCTTGCTCTTTGGAACTAGGCTGTTGCCAGATGCAAAGCTGCAGAGAACAGTTTGTCTCTGAGGCATAGCACTGCTTCTTCCTGCAATGGGCAAACGACTCCAGGTGTGATTTGATGAAAAAGGGCTGTTGGTATAGACCAACTCCAGAGTATCACCAGAGCTCATACCAAAAAATTGGCTTTAAAATGGTAGTAGAAGTGATACAACAAAAGGAATGCCTTGAAGCATTGAAGTATTTCTCTTTTCAAAGAATGCTGCGAGGATTTTTCAAATCTATAAAACACGAGGAGAGTGCTCGTTCTGCAATAGCGACAAGATTTTTTTTTTCCCTTTAAATCTGGTTCAGGAATGACCATAAAAAGTGTGCATTAAAAATTCTCATTTTCAGTGTGGCAGAGCTGGACCATTGCCATGGACTTTTTGAAGAGTCACTTCACATCCACATCTATTTTCACCCTTTCAACCCAATTCTACATTGTTACTGCTGAGTGGTGGAGCTGCCTTTGAAAACATACAAAGCAGGTGATTTTCAATTGTGTAAAGCCATGTTTGACTTTAGGCATTTGAATTCATGGGAATAGCCTTTCAAAGTGCCTAGTCCAAAGCATAGTGAAGTCAGTGGAAAATCTCCAGGTGACTTAACTGGACCTTGGATCTGGTCCAAACCGTGGAGCCTCGAAGTCTGGAAGTCTCAACTGGGCTTGAAGTTAACCCTGATTGTTCAAAAAGGGAATAAGAATTTTGCTAGGTTAACCTCCTCCACACATGCTGTGTCCTATTTTGCAATGGCTTGAGAGTCTCCTTGAAGGCTGCAGGCATTCAGGACCTTGGAAAATGACCCCCCATCTTAGGATAAACCTTCTCACAAAAGCCACTGCAGTAGGTATGCAGTGGATTCATTACATTGTCTCAATCCATCTCTGCTGAAATTCATCCAGCTGTGCAGTCTAGTCATCTTTAGCCACAAGTTGTGGTTGCAATTCATCTGCTAAACTTAGCAAGCCACATGGAAATTCACTTCTAGGAGACTATTCCCTCCAGGGATTGGCTATGAAAAAGAAAGGAATAAATACAAAAATACAAAAATTTAAATTAAAAATGTGATCTGACTTCCAAAACAATTCTTTATCCATAAAGTTCCCACCCAAGGAACCAGTTAAATGTTTCAAGGGACTATATTGTTTAAAGAAACTGTAAATGCCACACAGTTAAAAGAGAGAGATGCAGCTAGATTTAGTTAAACAATTGACTAATAACTCAGTCAACATTATTCTTACCCTAGGTAGTAGTTATCAGCTTAGACAGCTGTTACAGTCTTTCACTGTAATACTTAAAAGGCAAACCACTAAATTCAATACCATATTGTTTGTGTAGTAGTGTTTGTTTAAAGGTAAATCACTCATAAAAGTGTAATTTCCTGCTGATACATAATGGTGGATAGCGGCAGGAAGCCAGTCGGAGCAGACAGACCCTGAGATATGCAGTGCTAAATCTCCAGCAGTAGCTACCCCAGTTCTGAAATGACTGTGTTTTTACACCCAGTCACACCTAAATTAGCATCAGCATATTAGGCCTTCTTGCAGACGCCTCTTTTCTCTTTGTGCAACAGCACATGATAAGAAAAAGTGCTACAATTGACACAATAAAGTCATGTTTCTCCAAGTAAAGATTCCCTTCCTGTCGGGGAGACCCTGCTGGGCAAAATTCCCTCCCCAGTCTGTTTTTCTTACCGATTTTCTACAGAATCATGCTTATACTTTGGGAATCCTTCTGCTTGCTTTCGGCTGATGCACTACCTCACAGGATTCTATCATTTTTGGAACTGCTAATTGAAACTCCCAAATCCACAGCGTTTTGCTCTCTGGCTTCTGAGTGTCAGTGGCACAGAGAAAGAGCAACTGCTGCAGGCTTTGGGAGAGCTGCTCTAGATTCATGCCAGTATAACCAACACCCCAATTAACTTGCCAGCATGTGCTGAGCCTTCACCCACTGGCCCCTCAGCCTGTATAGGGCCTGGCAGTATGAAAGCCATGGGGATGCTCCCAGCGATTAAGCCTGAGACACTGACACTGTATCGATCATGGGATATGAAACGTGCCCCGAGAGAAATCACTTTTTGTTTCCATCTTGGTCCTTGGAGCTGAATGCTTTTTGTCCAAGTTCATCTGCCTAAATCTCAGGTTGCTGAGTCCAAGACAGCTCACTATATGATTAAATTATAATCAATGATTAAAGAGACAGAAGGTAATTCATGCTGTGCACTCCATGTACCTTTTTTTGGCAGAATGAATCAGCATCCATCTTTCCGATAGTCCCTAGTGCCCAGTGTGGGTGGATATATATTTTACTTTCCTGCATTTCTCTAAAGAGATTTCCTGGGATGCCATCAGTATGCCTTGATGGCCTGCTGCCAGAGCACTCCCCATGTGCCATAAGAATGCACTGGATAAAATCTCAGCCTGTAGCTCAAGCCCACGCAGAGTGGGGAGGAAAGGACTCTCACTGCCTCTCTCACCCTTTCTCTGCCAAAGCCTAATTGCCCAGAGAGACTAAGAGAAGAAGAAGAACATGTGTCCTCTGCTCACTCTTACCCATCTATACTTGAAAACCTGGACCCAGACAAACCTGGATCCAAGCCATAGCATTCAGAGGAAGTTCTGACAGAGTGAGGATGTTGAGCCTCATTTTGCAGGAGGGGCAGTTGCTGTGCAATTTGTACCAAAACTTTCTTGTTCCTTTGGATGGGAGAGACTTTTGACATGTATATACACAGGTATTTTTACAGAATTCCTTTCAGCAGTCCATAGAAAGGAAATAGGAGTCCTGCAAAGATTACAGAAGAGTGAATTACTATGCTAAATTTAAATTCATAAAACATTAATAGAAGGCTAAATTGGAAATCAGTTCCATCTTCCTCCATCTGCCAAGCTCTACTTTCTCAGCAGCAAAGCACGTAGCTCAGGGAAATTCTCCCAACTCCCTCCATTAGGGTTTGATGTTATCAGCATTTTCCTGTCATATACAAAAAAATTATCTTTAATTAGCTCAGCTTACAGCTACACTACCCAGACTTGGAAACTTGTTTTGGGATATGAGGAACTAGTTGTCCTCTCAAGTGTCTTATGAATCATCAGCAGCAATAAATACATCAAAGTCCTGTCGCTCAGGACTGTTGTCCGGCATAACCGAGGCCAATGCTTATCTCTGGAGATGGAGCTCCAGTGCCCATGCCATGCCCACAGTCCCTCATCCAGTCCCCTTCAGCCATCCCTTCCCCATGGCTATCAGCACTGAGAGGAACAAGAACAAAAAGCTACCTTGCCTTCCAGTGACAGCAAGTGTATCCCAAATTATCACCTTGGTAGAAGAAATGCTTGCCTAAAAATGCTGCTTTTTTCACCTACTTTTAGTTTGGTTTTTTCTTTGTTTTGTTTTGTTTTAAAACTCAAATGCATTTAGGAACATGAGTTTCCAGTGCAGTGGGAGCTGCTCACATTCCCTGAAGTTCAAGTTGTTAGAAATGAAGGGGGATTCATTTCCTGGTAAGCTGGATAAAATCCCTTTGCAGGTTGCATTAGTTCACAACTAAATATAGCACTTGTCAATGCTTTCCTCACCCAGAGGAAGAGAAGATTGTCTATTGGTTTCCTCTTCATTAAACAGTGGCTAAAATAAAATGTCTTTGTTTAATTGAATGCCTCTGCAGACCTACTCAGGGTCCACTCCTGTTTCTTCAAACAAAAAGATAACAAAGGAAACATGGATCTGCCATATAACCTCGTCATTTGCTTGGAAGGGAGGAAGAGCTACACGCCAGTCACAGGCTTCCCTCAGTGCTTCAAGGACAGAAGGAGCAGCTGCCAGTCTGGGGGCAGCAGGATGGAGGAGGTTCACACACTCTATAAAAGCAGAATAGCATTTGAAGAGAAATTGCAATCAGCAGGGGAATGATTTGGAAAAGGCTGTGAGTGGCACAATTTTGTCATGGCAATTATCTTTGCTGGACCATCAGGTTTCTGCTGTGGTAGGTGGTTCATCACCCAAAAATTTATCTTGGAGCCAAGAGAGATTTTACAATGACCCCAGTGTTTGTGAAGACACCGTAATTTGGCATCACTTGTGCAAAATGTACCTATTTGATATAAGGATTGAGCTACTGACCTGAGTAAAGGATGGGCTAAATGTTTGTTCTTTCAAAAACAAATATTACTTCTTATAATAATATTTATAATAATATTGCAGGTTTGTACTGAAAACCCTGAGTGAGAACAAGACCTCTTCATACTTACAGAGGCAGACTCTGCCCCTCCAAACTTGCATTTGAAATCAATTAGAGAGATGTTGTATGGCAAAAATAAAAGAAATGGAAAGGGAAGGATTAGGTCGTCATAAATCACACTAGAGGTCAGTGGCTGTGCCTGAATGCTGATTTTAGGATGCTAATGATAGAAGGTAGGAATATAGGGAAACAGTTAAAGAAATCCCCCAGGTATTAATAATTGATGAAATACAGGGTTTCTGAATAACACTGTGTTATTCATAATAACAGAATTCAGAACTAGACACTCTGAACAATAACATACATAGAGCCATGGTTTTGCAGTCTGTACTCCAAAAAGCACAGGAATCTCAGACTTTTATTTTTTTTAATTGATCATGAATTTTTTCTCCCTTCAGTTATATTTGGGTCTACTTTGTGGGAAGCCACTGAGTTGTACCAGAATGGAACTCAGAAGAGAGCAGACCAACAGCAACTCCCCTGCCATGCAGTTGCAGTGAGACTCTGCCTGCTTTGCTGCTGTAAGACATTTGCCAGCCTGTAAATTACTTCAATGGAGCCTGAATCTCCTCATCCCTTTCTCCCCACCTTGAATGGGACAGCACAGGCAAAGCCCCATGCTGATCTCTGGCTGTGGCAGCCCATGCACTCACAGCTCATGATCTCGTGATCATTCAGTCTGACCTTTGGAGTAACCCAAGTTGAAGAAATTCATGCAGAAGTTCCTGCTCAACCCTGTGGTCTCAATTTGTGGTTGCTGGTGGTTTAAAAAGTATGGCTTGCTCCAGTCTCCTGATGATGGAGAATCACCACATCCCTGGTCAGGTATTGCTGTTGTTTGCTACACTCAGTGAGTCAATTTAACACAAATCCTCTCAAGCCTCACAGGCCTCCTATCCACTTGCAAACCTGGAAATCAAGACATCTTGCAAACTCTGTTTCAATACAATACAAATAAAAATCTCATGTTGGGTCTATTATTCAGCCTAAAGCATCCACCAGAATATGTGGATATTCTCTAAAAAGTGTCACTGAAGACAGGAAAAACTACTTTCTACCTCCATCACAAATTTACTAGTTGATGTATTAGCCAACCCAGATGTTGTTTAAGCCGGTCTTGGCCTCAGAGAGATGGTCTAACTTTGCTAAGAGGCTCCTAAGGACACTGAAACTGAATTTCTTTTCCTATTTGAAAACATCTCTCACTGAAACACTCTTTGAGGGAAATCACAAACGCAGGAAACATCAGCTACAGTACCGCATGTTTGTCCGTATAGAAGGAATGTGATGATATCATTTTGGAATGTGCTTTCTTTCTCAGGTTTTTGTTTTGGTGGTAGGAATGTCACTTTCTTAAAAAGTAAAGCACATTCTTGGCCGTTGTCTCCCTCCCCCTCCTTCCGAATTTTGCCTACAAATCAATATTCCCATCTCCTGCCATGTGTTTTTCCCAACCTGTCAGATACCGTTCTCATGTTAGTAGTACAACCATCTGATGTCAGGCATCCCAACAGGCAATTATAAATAGTAATTTACTATTAGCTTAGAAGGTTTATTTCCACAGATATAAGCTTCAAGATGTTTTTTGCTATTTTAACTTGAAAGCGCTATGTATTTGCATTTGGCAGAGAGGATGTGACCATTTAAAATATGTCCATTTCTGCCATGCTGTAGTAAAACCCCAAGACAAACCTTTGCTGTCTGAAATGATCTGTAAACACCTCTTTCTATCAATTTCCAGAGGAGCCCAAAGGCACATGTTGTCCTGTTCTCTGCAAGTCTGACTGGGTACCTCTGACAGGTCTGCCTGAGAGTGCCCATACCCCAGTGGATATTTCCTTATAGCCAGAGTCAGTGCAGATGAAGCTGGCCGAGTATGATGATCTACTTTGCTATGATTTTCTGGTGAACTGTCTCATTTTCCCCCATTTATACCTAATCCATGTGCTACGTACTGCTACGACATCCCCTATTACATCATGATTTTAAACTTCTACTTCCAATTGTTGTTAAGACTAACTTAAGGATAAGCAAGATTCTAAACCGTTTCCTCAATGCCCCCAAGGGATTGAGGTGCTGGAGAACACACCTGCACTTCCAAGAGGCAAACCCTGCCTCATCATGCCAGATTGCTGTCCTTCCATCTCATGGAGCAATGAAAATTCAAAATTAACCAGGAAACAAACAGTCAGACAGAAAAATCTGAGTGTTTAACACTATTCTTCTCACCTGAAGAGGTCTCTCATTGTGGATTTCAGTGTGCTTTGCAGGTGATTGGGAAAGGAATGATTCTTTCAGCAAACAACACAGGGGAAACTCTACGTGGTTGGAAGGTCCCCTTGTCCACAAAGCCATGATGAGAACAGCTTTCTGAGAAGACAAGTCTTCTGCCTCAGGAGTTTGTCCTGCAGGAGTTCCAGACCTCTTCAAGTAGCAAGGGGATCCTTGCTGGTTGGAAGGACAAAATGAACTTCTTGTCCACCCCAGCAGCCAGACACACAGTATTTAAATTTTGATATTGAGAAGGGCAATACATATCAAACCAGTGAATTGCAAGAATCCTACTGGTCCCAAAAACCAATATGTTTTCTGAAAAAGTGTGTGCTTCAGCAATGAACATCTGGTAAAGAAAACAGTAGAAGAACAGCAGGGCATTGCCAACATGGCAGGCAATTCAAAAGCAAAAGTGTTGCATCCCGTGTAAATGAAGCTGATTCCAGAAAGCTGTCTTGGAATCTTCTTGTCCTAGCATATCTCATGTCTCAGAGATGACATGGTGTGATTTCTGGGTCTTTATTCTCAGAGAATAGCAACGTTAACCTCAGTCACACTGCAATTTCTGATCAGGATCATAATGTTAATAGCAATGAAGCAGTTTTAGTGAAACCCAGCTCACTCATCTAATGTTCTGTCTGATCTCCAGGGTCATTTGCAATGAACACTACTGTGGTTTTTTTATCACAGAAGTCCTTTTATTGAAGAATGTTTGACAAAATGCTAAGGGTCTGTAATTTGCCAGAGAATCAAAATTATCTGTATAATCAAGGAGACTGCAAGATCAAATATTGACTTTGCATAAGCAAAGTCATTGCTACAAAAGAATTAAGAAACCTGGCTGGGCAGATGTAATCATGCAAGCATCAGCCAATACATTTTTGTAAGTCTCTATACTGGCTACAAAATGCTTATGCAAAACCAGAGGCTTCCTACTGACTTAAATCAGGATTGTGTGTGGGTGTAAGGGTGTGCCTCTGCTGGAGCAGATTAGATGTCAGAGGCCAGAAACCCAACTCAACAAGTCTCTGTATTCTTTAACAATTAGATAAACCAGTAATAAGCTCATAATTGCAATTCCACAAGGTAATTTCATGTGCCTGGGAGATGACAGTATGCATACAATTAAAAGAAGAAAGCTTTTCATCCCTGCAAACCATATTGCTGAATTCTGCGATCTTTGCTATTTGCAGCACACAGAAGAAGGGAGGCCAGGGGTCGCCCTGCACAGGGTGGAGGTACCAGGAGAGGAAGAGGGAATCCCCAAGGCTGTACATTCACTGAGTTCAGTTCAACAGAAAATATGGAAATGTAGATCTCTCCTATGCTACCTCTTCTTAGCAATTTTCATCTTTCTGGTTGTATGCAAGAGGAAATGTCCTGGGATTAGGTTCTTAGATCTAGTATAACAAATAGGGTATGAAAAATCCCCTTTACTCTGACCATCTTTGAAATAACAAAGCAGCTCAATTTCTGAATTATTATATTTAAGCTGTCTTTCAACTTTCCTTTTTCCCCTGACAGCTTTAAATCTCTCTGTGGGTGGAGGTCTAATGTCAGCACATGCAATTCTATACTTTAATCATTTTTTAACTACAAGATCAAAGCAAGTAGGTTTTTATTACTCCAGTGTCCGATACTTCAACTTAACTATTGAGTATCAGGCAACAGCTCTTCTCAATGCACCACATTAAAATCAATCTTTCCAGCTACACTTCCCTTCCACCAAGAAAAGTATTAAAGAAAAAAATACCTTATTAATCATATGAAAGTAACAAACTTGTTTCTACGTTTACTCTGGGGGTGTGCAAGCAGCATACTGCCTAAGAAGAAACCCCATGGCAAACATCATTAATATTCTCATCTTATTTTCATTTCTAACACTTTTCTTCACTTTCCCTGCTTCCACACAGGAACCCAGAGAAATTAATACCTGGCCCGTGGCCAGCCTGTCTGGGCGAGCAGTCCCCTGGGGTATTATTCCTCTGGCCATGGCAGTGCAGAGCCCACCACACGAGAAGAATGAAGGCATCTTTCACCCCCCGGTGTCAACCCCTCCCTAATTGTGCCCGAATGCCATCTATGGTCTCTCTCCACTACCCTGTCTGTGGGAATTCTTCCCATTCATTTGCTGGTGTCTCACTCTCATGGCTGGGTATCACAGGAATAGTTTTCTGGACTGGCCGCACACTTTCTCCTCCCATTGATACCGCCGGCTTTGCATTTGGGACGCTAACTTCAAGACAAGGCAGAAAGTTGATAATTCCCTCATACTTCTGGAGAAAAGGTGTCACTCACATTATACATGACTTATTAAAGTACTCCCTACTGCTCACAGGGGAGCGACATACTCCTGTTTAGCCCAGAGGAATCTTAACAGTGTCTTACTGCGATTACAACAGAAGCTCTGAGCCAACCTTTCTGCACATGAACCACTTTGGGCACCTGGGCAGCCCCACTGACCCTCACCATTCATCTGCTCTGCACGGACACGGATCTGCTGGCCAGCATTTCCAACAGAGCCGCGCACACACAATGCCTGCACTTTGTTATCCTTCCAAATACTTCTCTGTCACAAGCTGTTCCAATTAAGAAGGCATGCAATAATATCCCTAATTACATTTTACTTTGATGAGAGATCTAGGCATTTTTTTGAAAATGCATGTTGTATAGGGTTAGGAGAATCTTCACTTCAATTCTTTGCATATCTTGGCACAAGCTGTGTCTCCGCCCTCGGCGGGCTCCAGGCCCTGTGGGGCATGTGCATCCCTTCTGCTCCTGCAGCCCAGGCTCTGGATGCCAGACACCAGCAGAGCAACACGGGGCTAGTTTTTGCTGACTAACCCAAACACTACATCTGTGAGCTCCGACAGCTCCAACACAAGAATTAAAAAAGACCCTGAGCAGTCCGGGGGTCTGGATGGAAGGGTCCAGCTGTAAAATGCTTCCTTGGAGCTGTCAGGCTCAAGCAAGTGCTTGGAAGGAGATTTATATTTTGTTGATTACAATGGTAATAAGCCACAAACACAAATTCAAAGAGTAAGAGTGAACCAAACCCATGTTTTCTTTGAGTGAGATAAAATCTCTACCTTTTACACGCCTATCTATTGATGTGTTCCTGGATAAATTGGGTAATTTTAATCAACTGAAAGTACCTGCCTTTTATATTGGACTTGGTGCTAAAAACAAAGAAAATCAGACAGCAAAAATGCCATGCTGGCTGAGTGCATTTTTCTTCTTTGCTGAGGAATTGGTGTTTGCACTGCTTGCCTCTCAATCAATACACATTAGTGTGTAATTGGTGACTATAAAAATATTCCCCCTCAAGGTGTTCAGTGTCAATTAGCATCACTTGGCTAATTCTCTGGCCAAACAGGTACAAGCGTTTATACATTCTGCTTCTCTGATGCAGGCTCCATAGGTAAATTTCTTTCTATTAGTGAAGCAGCTACAGGGAATGTAATTATCCCTAAAATTAGGAAGGAAAAGAAGAAAACCTAAAAACAAATGTGTTGATACAGAACTAAAGTTAAGCACAAGGAAATTAGATTTTTCACTGTAATTGTTTAATACTATTCTAGTATGAAATATTTGTCTCTGTTATTTCAACTATTATGTCAAAACCGTGTCCATTTAACACACATATTTGTAAGTATGGATGGAGGTATATATATTGTATTTGTCTGTGTATACCTCAAGAGTGGTGTTTTTGTTGGCTCTTAGGATTATTTGGTCAGCTCAGGTCCCTTGATCGTACTAAAGAAGAATTTTAGGTCAAGAATTTATATTTACAGTGAACCAAATATCTGAGCAAATGGGTGTTTCATTAAAGCTAACTTTTAATCTCCATCCAGGCCCAAGTTTCAAACACTCCTTACTGGATATCCTCTCTGCCCAAGGGTTTTGCCATCTCACTCTCTCTTTCAACACCACCCTGTTGTTTGGCTAGCGAGACACGTCGCTTCTCTATCTCGACCAAGGATTTTGCCAAGTCCTGTTGCTTCCACTTCTGTAGCATATTTAGAATTCCTCCAGCCCTCTCTAACTCAAAATTCTTGGCCCTGCACAACTGTTTTATTTTGGCTGCTAGAAGCCCAAACTAACCTCACCAGATTTTGGCTGGTAACACAGATCTTTTTAACCATGTCTGTTTTTCCCTGGGCACATCCTTGTTTACTGAGTCTGGTGGTGGTGGAACCAGTACAGTAAAACTCAGCACTCAAAGACACCGAGGAAAATCCATGCTGAATCTTTAAAACAAATAGAAGTGCCACAAAACAGAGCTGAGGACATAGCTTAGCCTAAGTCTCAAATATTCTTTGTTGGGGTTTTTATTTTTGAGGATAGGTGTATATTTCTACTGACTACAGCTTCTTTTTAATGTTTCCAAATTGCAAGCATACAATGCACAGTTTTCATTTTTTCTGCCCAGTTTGCACACAGGTGATTGCCCACAAGCAACTCTCTCTGGATAAGGGCAAACATGATGGAGAGACTCTGTGATTCTCTCACTACATCTGACTGAACTGGGCTATTACAGCTAATAATGTCTGTTAATGTATTAGTGGACTGCTGGCTAATGTACACTGGTAGATAAATGCAGATGTCAGCATTGGTGATGGCAGTGATAAAAATGCAACAGTACAAACAGTCTTCTGCTGCAAATCACTTTTTCCTTTATTACCTTTCCCAAGCAAAATTCAGCTTTGATTCTAGTAGCAAACTCTTAAGCAAAGCTCAGATAACATTTATCCCAGACCATTTTTATCACTATTATCTTCCTTCTCTGGTAGGTTAGATAGAGCACCAACTTCAACCGTTTTCCTATATACAAGGTGCACAAGGTTGCCATTGTTGAAGAGTTGCACCAGTGCCTTACTAAAAGACAGAGTTCATCTTTCACTTTTTTTTATTTTTTAGAGCTTTTTATAAAACCCATTTTCACTGCACTTGGAAAATGTGACTGTACAATGGGAAAGGGCAGGCCCTCCTTTTTTTTTTCTTGCCTGAACACAATGGCAGGATAAGGGAGGCACCGCTCATTACAAGGAATACTCTTTAATCAAGTTGCCCAGCACCAAGTGTTTGTCTTCCAGCACTTTAGATGCCAATGTTTATTTTCTCTCTGGGAGAAGATACAGACAACACTTTAATTTTAATAGAAATCTTTCAGAATGAAGAAAACAGATGACCTAATTTGGAGGACCTACTTCTTTGCTTGGGTTGCAAATAAAAGCAAAGTTGACTGACAGGCTCCCATACAGCACTGCTGGAGGAGATTTAACACTTTCCTGCTCAGTTAGCTGGGAAGTGTGAGATGGATTGCAATGCTGTTTGATTCCACTTTCCCTGCTCTAGCAACAGTGTCATTAATATCACATCCTGCTTCGCTTGAGTGGGAACTGCAAAATATGCTGCTGTGACTAAAGCTCCACTTAGAAAGGTGGAAATCTGATTTTATTAAACACATGTGGACGCCTGTTAAAATTACTTCTGCAGCTAAAGCCAAGACTTCAGTTTCACAACAGTCTCATTCTCTGGTATGAATCCATTGTTTCCAGGTTTAAGGATATCAAAGCAAATCTTCTGATGTGTTTCTTTAACCTACAGTACTGGGTGTCTAAGTAGACAAAGACAACAAATCATAATCAAAAGAAAGACCCATCTTTCACCTAAATAATTCATTTCAAGCCTCCAAGTTTGTGAAGAAAAACACAAAATCATTAAAGACTCCTAGTGCAGGGAAACTAAAATGTTTATTTATTGTGAATCCTCATGGCCAATTTCTAGGACTTGGAACTCAAATGCTACATTTTTTATGCTGTTTGCTAACAGCAGATAACAACATTTGAGGGCTTCAAGCATCTTGTCCTGTCTGTATGTAGCATCCAGTAACAGCAGAAACTTATTTATTCTCTGTGACCAGGTAGAAATAACAGCCTAAGACTCTGTTCTGTTCTAGGATTCATCTCCTTCAAAGCCAGGTCTCCCACTCTTTTCTCCCAGCAGCACTGAACTCCCAAATTCAAGGGAGGGAAGGACAAAAGGAAGGGTGAAGATGCAGAAACATGAAGCTTAAGTCCTCTTTTCCCAACATCACCTTGAATACCAAGGGAGCAGCCCTGTTGTCACAGAGCCGCAGGCACAAATGGTGCCAGTTCTGCAGTTTGTCCTCCTGAGGCTCCCTGCTGGGAACACAGGAGGGACACCAGGTAACAGGAGACAGGAGGGAGCGGAGGACTGAAACCAGTGTATTTTCTGCCATGCACTTCTCCCCAGATAAATCCCTACTTGCCTTGCTCACAGTCTGTAACAGACGAAACTTGGTTGAATCTATCAACTTGTCTACGAACTACCAGAAAATATCATATTAACCATCAGCAACCATGCGATGGTTTCCCTTGGAACTTGTGCTCCCATGGTGAGTGATGCCCACTGTTGGAAACGCACTTCTTAATTTTCATTTAAGCTTGCCTTCCTGTGGCTTCTTACTGCAAATTCTGGCTATTGCAATGCCATACAGCATCTCCCTGCAAGAGTGAATTGGGCAAAACTGAGGCACTCCATTATACTGGTTTTTTTGTTTTTTTTAATTTTGTGAGAACATCTTGGGACCTGCTCTCGTGCCTGCCTGCACTAGAGCATACAGTAAGCATTACTGACAGCAAAGAGCTGCTTTGGAGGACCAGGATACTGTGCAATGCAGCTAATGTACAAAAATAAATGGTCTGTTGCAAGGATCTTGCAGTGATATCTGGCTGGACACTAAACACCTTGAGGGGGGACGTTGACTGATGACAAGCATGGGACTCAATCTTTGCCCCAGATCCATCCATGAATGGTTCGGTCCTAATTTTCACAAAATCATTGTTTATTCTACTGGCCCACTAATTGCTACTATTAAAGCAAATGGTACCATGTATGGTCTTGCAGAGTATCAACACCTCCAGCTGCCCAGCACTTAGGTGTGTAGCAAGGCGCTGCATGCAAACACCTCCACCCAGAAGACAGGCATTTCTTTGGTTATTGCTCTGCTTTACCTTTGCCATCTCTTAGGGCAGCTCCCCTCCATGAGCACTATCCATAGATACCAGCTGCCTTCCTGTTTTAGCCAGCAGCTGCTGCCAGCTCTGCGCTACTCATTTGGCAGAGCTCTCACTCCTGAGCAGGTTGTTAGAGTTTATGGACATTTTCCTGTGTTGGAAGGACCAGATGAAGGTGCTTTCATGTGCTTTTGGCCCACATCACCTCTGTGTCACATGGAATATCCAGTTCCCTGAAACCACATTCCCTGTTTGCTGCTGACATTGGGGAACCATCTGGATTCCAGGGTACAAGATGTGATTTGCTATGCACTTTTCCTCCCAGACACTGTAAACCACCTTGGGGTTTATTTCACCATTTATTTTAGTATTACCAAGAGGATGTTGGATTAATATTATCTCTACCAAAACCAGCAACACTGTCAGCAGAGAGTTTGTCCCATAAACTGGATGGGAGCCTGACATGCAGGACTCCTGCATGAACAATGGATTGTTCTGGAGCATAATCTGTAGAAATCCTGCTATATCTCACCCACAGAGAGGTGTCAGGGATCCCAAGCTGGGGCTAAGGAGTAACTGCTGGCACCCAGGATAGATTCCTGAAGACTTCACTACACACAGCGCAGCCACTAGGCTTATCAACTCCAGCATAAGGGTTTAATATAGATCAAAACAGTTCAAAGCAAACATCTCGCCATTCATCAGTCATGCTCTTTTCTCTTTTTTTTTTTCTTGTTATGAGAAAATGAGCAGAAAACAAGTGGAGAAATATAAATTTATTGTCCATAGACTGGAAATCTTTTTTTCCGGTCAGCTCCATTCCTGAGTCAGCTATCCATGTACACTGCCAAAGGAAGTAATGGAAGTTGTCTATACAAAAGAAAGGGGGCAC
Source organism: Corvus cornix cornix (assembly GCF_000738735.6). NCBI lineage: Eukaryota > Metazoa > Chordata > Aves > Passeriformes > Corvidae > Corvus > Corvus cornix. The sequence goes on from NC_046335.1 coordinate 7,588,760, forward strand.
AAATCAACCAGAGAGAAAATTGGGTTTATCTTGAGCCACTGGCAAAAACAAAGCTATCAACCATGTGAAACAAGACAGGGCTCACTGCAGAACTGCAGAGCCCCTGTACTGTACTGATGATATCTAAGTTGCACGACTGCTTTGCCACTCTTTTGCCTTTAATCCAAATAGTGTCAGCCTTCAGATTGCTTCTCAGCCTATCTGTCTGCCTGCAGACACTACTGCACTGATTTCCATCTGGTGCATGTTTTAAAAGTTTTCCTCACAACCTTAAGGATTAACTGCCTTTTTTTTTCTTTTTTTTTACCGAACTTCAGATCCTGAAGCATGCTGAGGAAAACAATCACAGCAAAGAAGCCCCAAATCTCCTACAAACTCTTCCCTGATCAGTGGGCATTCAAAGATCTACCAGCAGCTGTTAATGTTGCGTTATGGATGATTAGCAGGACTTCCTGTATCTAATGAACATGGCTCTTTCAGTGAGGAGACACAGTACAATGCTGTCCCAGGAACATAAAAATGATGTAACATTCAGTCAGGAATGCATTTACTACACGGCCCGGAATGGTGAATTGATCTCATGCTTCTGTAACAAAGATCTCATCTGTAGTCCCCATGCACTGCCAGCACTGGCACAGCTTCAGAACGAGCCCAACGATCCTGCTCCCTAAAGGAACTGATTAGGAGGGATGTTCTACGAGCTATTTGATACAGGCAGCACAATCCAGAATGCCATTTATAGAGCAAAAATAAAATAATAGCGCAATCTTTAAGTATTTTTAAGTCTAAGTCTGCCAACGGCATCTTCTAACTGATAGTGAAAATAAGTTTTAAGCACCCCTATAACCATGATGTTCCTGGATTTGAAGCAGGTAGAGTGGGTGGACAGATGTTCTGGTGTGAGCATGGCAGATAACAGATAAATATTCTGTTTGGTTTTTGCTGTTCTCCTCTTGATTTTAACTGGAAATCTAAATGTAGACCCATTTAAAATCCCACTGCTCATATCTCTACATCTTGTTGCACACACCAGGGATCCAGGATACCCAGGTATATGTGAAATAAAATGTAAAGTTGTGAGATGACCTATATGGTGAAGGGAACAAGGATGATGTAAATAACACAGGCAACTTGTAAGAAAGGCTTTCAGAATCTTTTGCCAAATATCCAACTTGTGGCAATAGTGCAAGCAAGGGGGTGAAAATGTACTTGGAGTTTTGCTTCATCAATGCCATAAAATAAACCCAAGTTAAAATGGGTGTTGTCCAATACAATTGTCAAACATTGTTGCTGCAATAAAAAGACAAATGTTTATTGGCTTAACTTTGAAACTGCAGTAAATGCTCTTCTATTCAATTAGATAAACAAATACAGGACAGAGTATATAGTAGGGCCCTTTCAAGTAAATTATGCTTTCTAAGTCACGTGTAAAAGAAAAATGACTTTAATGTTTATATTTCTGTAAAATAAAAAACCATCAAGGCTCTCCTCCTGCTATATTCTAAATATAAAAAAATAAAGAATGTTTAAATGATGTCCATTTTATCACAAAGTCAGCAAAGCAAAGAAGCATAGCCAGGCTGACAATCCAGCTTTTCTTCTCACCATTACAAGATAGAAGGAGAAAAAAAATCTCTATTCTGTTCTCATTTACAGTAGCACAAATCCCCAGGAACTGCACTGACTTCAGTATGTTATTCTGGATTTACGGCACACTGAAAGAGATTAGAATTCAGTCACACATGAATGAAGAACAGAACATCCACATTCATTCTAAACATATTTTCCTTTCTTGTGTACACAGAGCAGCAACGCTGTCCTTAGCAATGACAGATTATGCGCTATTGGTTTACCTGCTTGCCCAGAGGTATTTATATAGGTACCAGGCAGGATGCCTTCGTGAAGGAAGCACTTTGTTCATATCCTCTCCAGCAAATGCATCCCAATTTATGTCCAGAGAGAACTGCCTCCTCTACAGCATCAGGGCATCAGGCAAGGGGCTAAAACATACAGCATTATGCATCCAGTGATGAAAACCACCTGTTTGTGAGTCTGTTGTACTGTCTCTGCCAAACACTGGCTCTAAGTCCTGACAATTTTGCATGCAGATACATTAGCATACGTGTACTGTCTGTCTTTAAAATACAAGTAGAAAACTGTAGTAGTTGTTGGAGAGCACTGTGGTTAAAACAATATGTAATTCCTGGTCTTGATTGAGTAGGGCATTTTCTTCCTACAGGTTGCTTAGTTATGAGAATCTCAGATCTAGTCTCAGCAAAAAGACAACACAGTGAATAGATCCCATCAGTTCAAAAGCAGTGATATCCTCTGCACAGCACAAGCCAGCTTCATACCCTAACACCCCATGCCTTGTCCGTCATGTTCAGCCAAAGTGCAAACTCCTCACACACGAGCAGGGAGCCAGACAAACACTGCCTTTCCTTTGGGCTTGACACCTGTCAACATTAAACACATCCACCTCTCCTGCTCTGCAGGCTTTCTAATGAAGTGGCTGCAGGCAAGGAAGAGGCATTAAGAGAGGGAGCATTGCAAAAGTAAAATGAAAATAGGCTGCTCTGGGAGATTGACAGAGATTAGGGTTGGATATCCCTGGGCTCAGTTTGACTGTGAGCATAGTAATGCCCACATCTCCAACTGAAAAGCTCTGGAAACCTTCTCTGCAGCCTCCAAGAACACAGTACAAAATAATAATTCCAGCAAGATAATCACAAATAGGAAAGAGGAGGAAGGGCTGCTTTTTGTGGTTATTTTTTTTTTCTGAATTATAACTAAAGAATTGAAAAGTATGCAGAACATTTATTAAAAATAAATCGTCAAGGTTTCAAAGTCAGGCACTTTGAAAAGTTAGGAAAGATCAGTGCCAACAGTTTTGAGAGTCCAGTATAAAATACCTAGGATTTTGTTTTTCAGAACTTTGATTTTTATGGAGATTCAATCTCTTCCAGACCCAATCTTTTAAAGACTCAAATTCTAACTTTCCAGCTAGCCCTCAACAACAAATCAGCTCAACTATCTGCAGGTTACTTGATAAATCATTTCAACTCACTCAGTCCAACCCTTATACTGCTTCCTGACTTCAAGTCAAGAATGAAATCTTGCTGCTCCGTATCTCCAGCCCACATCCCATGCTGCCACAGCACTCCCAGAATCATTGTCTCTGCTGTCCTTCAACCACACATTTTTTGAAGAAAAGTTATAACTCCTTGAATTAAGTTGTGGTGTGCTTACCCTGTCCTTCCTCTGAGCTCTTCTCCAACTCACTTCCAACCACAAGAATCCCACTAGAGCATTTAGGCTGTTTTGTTCTGCGATTTGATACCAATGAGCACAATAAAGCTCTGGGCTCCTAAGCACTGGCACAATAGAAATAAACATGAAAATAATATAATATACCTAACGAAGAGAAGGCAGGAAAATGGCCTGCTGTGTCTCTTTACTCTTCCATCACATAAAACACATATACATATATTTATTTATATTTAAATACGTTGAAATAGAAACCAGGTACCTGCTCCTTACATCTGGTGAAAAAAACCCTCTCTGACTATATTTTTATTTTGGAATGTCTCAATTTACCAAACAAAAACATTTCATCCAGACTAGTATTCAATTAAATTCCTTTGAAAAACAGGCAAGCTTCCACTGGAGCTATGCCAGCCCCAGCTTCTGAGCAGCCCAGATGGTAGTTTCCTGAGGACCAGGGCTTCCAGCTTCCACAGTTTCAACAAATCTTGCTAGACAAATTGCCTGAAGATTGAGGACACATGGGCTTATAATGCCCCCAGTCCAGGGCAGAGTACCAGGCACAGCACAGTGTCGTGGTGACTGGGGAGCCCAGAGACACCAGGGTCATGGCTACAGACATGGCCAACACTCCAGTCTCCAACAACTCCGGCTCCAGTCCTTTTTACAGGCAATTTCAAACTGCTGGAACAACAAGATTCCCTGAGAAATCAAAATACTTTTCTCCTTCCAGCTCTATTGCATACATATGTGGCAAACAAAAGAAGATTCTTCTTGATCTTTTGCTCTCCTTCAGCTGCTCCTTATTACTGTACGTTCATCTTGTTTGTTCTTTTGTGAAAATTATTTTCCTGCATTTTAGTGAAAGACGCCATTTTTCTACCTGTATTTGAACAGTTTCCAGCATAATGAGATCCAGATATTGGCTGTATATGGTTCTGTAATACAAACAACACGGTGTTATCATTTTCTTTTTTCTCTCATTAGAGAGAAGTTTATTGAAAAATCAAAGCCTTCCCTCTAATCATTTTCACTCTGTTAGCTGTAGGCAACATTTCTTGGGTAGTAATTAAAATAATATAAAAGTATCTAAATTTTGCATGCATATTGTTTCTTATTTTTTCACAGACTGTGTGTTTGTTCTTCCCCCAGCTGAAAAGCTAAAAATGAGAATTTACTTCCCAAGTTCTCACCTCCCCTCCTCTACTTTATACCATATTGCAACTTGTCATATTATATTGTGAATAACTTAAGAACTATTTGACATATTAGTTACACATTTATGTTGAAGAGCTTTTTTCCTTCACTATTTTTAGAGAGACCAATTTTACATGTCATGATATCCATATCTATATTTATCCTGAATATGTTTAAATTTTTTTTCTTACCATATTTACTTCAAGGCTTTTACTGATGATAGGCACTAAAAAAAGAGCTACTTATCAGACCTTCATTTCACAAGGCAGATGGACAAATTTCAGCTCTTCTGGGAAATCACACTATTCTAACTAGACACAGGTGAGTTTCCTACTACCATAAGACAGTTCTTGACTTTGCAAAGTAAAGACCAAGATGGTTATTCTCATTAAGAGAGATACACTTTTTCTGAAAACAAGGTGGAGCTAATCAAAACATCTAAGGGAAACAAACTGAAATATTCCTCTAACTCGCTGCGGTGCACATCAGCAATACCACACACCATGCCTGTCTTGATTATGCTGTCAGTCCTTACAAACCAAATTCAGGAATAATTGCTCCAAGTTCTTCAGACTGAGGCTATTCATGGATTAAAGCAGCCCTGAACCAATTGACGGTGAATAAAATTGTTGGAACATAATGTTACGTACTGCAGTGTGGACCTCTAATTTTATATTTTGTAATTGAAAAAAAAAGTCGTCTCAGGAAAGTTACAACTAAAATCAAAACAAATTTCTCTAGGACTCTATTTACAATGCCAAAAGAATTGCATAAGCACGATTCCTGACTTTCATGAATGTAACCAGGGTGGTTATGCCCCAGAACCGAATAATAATTAAAAGTTAGATATTGGCAGCTTCAGGCTTGCTTTTCCCCAGGAGCCTAAGGGGTAAGCTTTAGAAGGCAAACTTCACAACAGCCACTTCATTACAGAAAGAACATGCATCTGATCCCCAGAAAGGTACTCAAAACTCACGTCTCTGTGGCCATGCAAGGATGGCCCACATGAAGAGAATACGATTTCATGCTGTCAACCATAAGGATTCCCAACATGAGTTTACAAAATACACTTCATTTTGGACACTTTCATCCATCCTTCTCACTAAGCCTGTACAACAAAGGTGTCCAACTCTCTTAAAACCCCTATGTGACCTCAACAAAAACTGCATGTGGCCCAGGGAGCTGAGGGGGAGGAGGAAGTTCTGGGAGCAGTTTCTAGGCAGAAGACAACGGCTTTGAAGGCATCCCAGCTGGATGGGGCTGATGTGGGTACACAGCTGGATCCTGGGTCAGCCAGCACCTCTTGGCTTCAGCAGCCTCTGCCAGCATTCTTCTGCCCAGAGCTGGGGATTCAGGTTACCTGTCACCCCAACAGCAAAGCCTTTCTACTAAACATGTGGCATCACCTCAGCACCTCGGTTTAACAGCTCACAAACCATTACGTTTGCCATCATTTACATTTCCATCATTTAGATTTCCTGGCTTTTTTCCGTGCAACCATGAGGATTAGAAATATTTTTTAAAAATGAAATTTGAGAACTGCAAGTCAACATGCAAGTCTAGTTGTTGAGGCTTTCATACTTGTAGTATCTCAGTAACTACTGTACTCACAAGTATCAAAACCAATGCTACTCCACAATATATTAAGGAGTCCTCTAGAGATGAAAGGCTCAGGGCCTGATGATTTTTTGTTCATGAGCCATGGCACGTCAAAGAACAAAGTGAGCCTGGCAGGGATTGACAGAGATTAAAAGTACACGCAGACACGTACACATACAAAAATCACGATGGAAAACGTGCTGCCTAACTCTGCATGAGTGAACCCAACAGCTCAGACACTTTGCTAAGCTCCAGTGGGAAGAGGGAAGTACTGCAAGGGACATTCCTGGGTGTCCACTCATCACAAGCCTGCAAGCAAGCGGAGTGAGAGGATGTGCTTGGCTCCCGGAGCCACGGCGAGCAGAAGGGCAGCAGCATCGGGCTGCTGCGATTGAAACATGTCCCAAAGCAAACAGCAATAAACCAAACTGCTAATGAGGATGCAACCTGACCCTCTGCAGAGTGCATGCCCAAGGACCGCGTGGCTGTAAGGGGAAGGGAAGGACAGCATCGGCAGAAACTTCAAGCTCGAGGGGATTTTTTAAAAGAACAACAAAAAAAAAATGTTTGGGTACTTTGCTGGTAATAAAAGTTACTCACGAAGTAACACAGAGCAAACACTGCTTTGAAGGAAAGAGAAGTTTGTGAAACAAAGAACTTTACCCTGCAGAAAGAATTCCTTTTTAACACTAATGTTAACATTTCATTTTTTTGTAAGAAACGCCAGTGAATCTTCCCTTAAGACTCTTCAGCTCTAGATAGAACACTTCTCTTTTTTTTCCCTCTCTGCCTGCTGACATACTCTTCTTTCCAGGAAAGAAACAAATTTCTATTCACACTTTCTGCTTTTCTTTATTAGGTTGTTTATCACACTCTTAAAACCGTTCTCAGAGCTATTACATCCTAGGGAGAAAACATCTAGATTTTACTATTTTACTGCAGGAGACCAGCAGCTCCAGGAGACTGAAAAACCCATAAGCAAACTACTCATGACAGCATTCACAACCTTGTATCTGTTTCTTTTCTTTTAAATAACAAGAAAACAATCCAGAAGCCACTGCTAAGGGAGAAAAATGAAGGTATTTAATGTAGTGAAAGGCAAACTGTCATTCTGACACATTCTTGGTTTTCTGGAAGTCAAATTAACAGTCATACTTGGCAAGGAAGATGTGATGGCATAAGGCACTTGGTTTGTGGAAGGACATCAGCGGTAGCTATTTCGATTAGAAGTGCAATGATAAACCTGGATAGTGGTCTGCAAAAAAACTGTGACAGACAAGAGTAATCCAGGATGTAAGAAGTTGGGAACTGAGGAACAAGGGAGAGGATTGTAGAAACATAAATGACACTTACTGGAATAGTGCTAATCATACCTAAAAGATTCTGCAGGCAGTTAAACACGGGCTTAAACTTAAGCACTGGAACCATCTCATTGAAGGTAATAGGCATGAACACAGTCCTTTAATATGTTGGAATTATGGATGTCTGTTTTCCCAAGTTTCTGGAGGAATACCACCACTAGCATTTCTGCTTTAAAAAGGAGCAAATACACAGGGATGCCAAGTAGCACACAACAGAGTAGCTGGGGCAGTTTACTGAGCACACATGCCATGTCCTTTGGAACCAAGATGGGAACAGCGGTCTCCTGACCCCTGAGCTGAGGGGCTGAGCAGCATCTCTGCATTGTATCATCTCCTAATTCTTGCTGTGAATTCAGTGCACTTAGAGCCAGGTTGGTGTCACTGTGCCAGTCTGCCACAAAAGCAATGAAAGGGAATGGGAAAGCAGGAGTGTGTTTCACCCATATAAAAGTAAGTAGTTTCCCTTCGTTATTGTCCCTTTGAATAAATGGCAGTTGAGAGAAATTTCCTTCTTGGGATTGTTCCTGGACTAGCAAATGCAAAGCCACTTGCTGCACAGGGTATCTAAGCCTTAATAAAGAATTGTAATGAAATTCAAGTCCAAGTGCTGAACGATAGTCCCACTATGCAGGACATATTTTTCCTATTTATTTTCTTGCTTGGATTTCACCTGTAAAATGGGAACACTAAGGCAGCTCCTCAATCTCAGCCTGTTAAATCCTCAGTTCAGCTGGCATACTCACAAAGAAGATTTTCCAACAAAGGAATCAACAGCTTTCCATTGCAGTTGCAACACCAGAGCATCCTGAAATGTGTTTTCCTGTGACACTGTGCTCAACTGTTCCAGCTACATTAACGACATCGGGTCTGTCACATATCACAATCCCAAAAGCTTCCCACCTAAGCCTAGGAATGGAATAAGCAATCCATCACACAGTATGACACGTTCCCCAAAACACACACACACTCAAAACCTGAAAGTGGTGTCAGAATGTTTATTGAAGAGGGCAATCTGACTGGCTGAACCGACCTGGGTAGCCGGTAACTTTTAACATAAGCAAACAGAGATACTGTAAACCTGCTGTGCATGGAAACTGTGTTTATACTTAAATTGGACTTGGAAGACTGAAATAACTTACTAGAAAAATATAGCTTAAGTTCCCAGGAGCTCTGAACGACCTTGAGATCACTCCGAAAAAAACAGAAATATGTAGACATATACAGTGATACAAACAGAGTTACACAAATATTTTCAAAGTCAGCTAATAAAATGCATTTCCTTGCCTACTTTTTATGATAGCTTTGCAAACATACTCTTAAAACCACACTTTTCAGCCCCACCAAGCATTTTTTTTGCCACTTGCGTTATCAGAACTGATGGTAAGCATTCTGCAACGTATGTGCTGCCTCATTTACTTCTTAGTGAGTTTTGTAATTGCTGGATTTGTTCCTTTTAGCTAGACTGCTAAAATTCTTACTACTGCATGACAGGACAACAAACTTTCTTAGTAAAGCAGTGGAAGTACAGAGCGAGACAAAAAGAGAAACAGATACATGAAATTTCAGATTATTCTCAGTGCAGTCAATATATTGACAAAATAATTTGATTTATATAGCAACTAAAATAGCTGTACACAGGCACATCTGCATGGAAAGTGACCACAAATCACAGAGGTAACAACCACCACAAATTGTGAGCTCTGTTGCTCATAAACGTAGAAAATCATTATCAGGAGTATTAAAGCACCCAGGGGAATGTAACCTAATAACTGCATAACTGTCATCAAACTCCTATGAAAATCAAGAAATGCCTAAATCTGATAGTGCTTTGCTTAAAAAAATAATGGAGTAAAAGGGGAGAGGATAACTATTTTGTAAAGCCAGGGGAGTCTAACTGAGCTCTGTTTATTCCCCTGCCATGGACTGGGTGCATGGCCAGTACTGGAAGCTGACCCTCAAAAGAAAAGTTAGAGAAGCATCAAGTAATGGACTGCAGGTTATCCATGAATCTGTATTTGTACCTGCATTTTCCACACCACTCACACAATCCCCATGCACCACGCATACAGGCAGAAGGGACTGTGTTTTTCACAGCAAGGTGCTCATTCTGTAAAGCCTGCTGATGCCCAGGAATGGCATAAGCTGGGAGCACGTAGATTGCATCAAGGCTTTAGAGGAGGGGGGCAGGTTTCAGTTCAGTGCCGGCATACCCCATAAATTTTGGTGTGAAGTGTGGGAATAACACCCTCTGAGAACATCCACCAAGCTCCTGAGAAAACAGGATCGCAAATAGGTGTTTCTTGAGAATAATTCTACTCCCTGACGGGAGGTTGTAGTGAGTGCCGTGCCTGCAGTGAGAGAACAAGAAAAAATGGCCTTGAGATCAGAGAGCAGACATTCAGAAAATATATTAGAAACACTTTTTCACTGTTAGAATGGTCAGGCATCGGAACAGGCTGCCCAGCGAGATGGTGAAGGCACCAGTTCAAGAAGTGTCTGGATCTGGCACCGGGCTATGTGGTTTAGTGGTTTAAGGGTTACAGGGGCAGTGCTGGGTGGACGCTTGAACCGGATCGTCTTAAAGGTCTCTTCCAACCGTGGTGATTCTGCGAAATAAAGGAGGCGAGGCTCCTGTGTCCCCGTTCCGGGGGTGAAACGCAGCATTCCGTGATTCCGGCTCCCTCTGAGGGGCAGAGGCCGCAGGAGCCGTCAGCTCCGGAGCCGCTCCCGGCCCGTCCGCCGGCGGCTGCGCGCGCCTCTCCCCTTCCTCCTCCTCCTTCTCCTTCTGCTGCGGCCGCTGCCCCCCCGGCAGGGATGGAGGCTATCGAGGAGCTGGCGGTCCAGCCCTGCACCTCCTCCCTCTACCTGCGGCCTTTCCGCCTCTCTTACCGGCAGGTGAGTGGCGCCGCCGGCCCGCCCGCCGTGCCCCCTCCCTCCGCGCCCGTCACCCCCCGCCTGCGCCATTTTGGGGCAGCGCCGGTGTCGCCTCATGGCGCGGCCCGCCCCGCTCCGCCCGCAGCGCCCCCGGGGCGGCCGCGCTGCCCCTCGCACCCCCTCGGCCCGCCCTGAGGTGGTGCCTGAGGGGGGCAGTGCAGGTGGCCCAACAGGCCGTGGGGTCACTGCCTTGGGGTGCCACTGCCTTGGGGTGCCACCGGTTCCCTGCGTCCCCGTGGGTGGCCCCTGTGCCTGCCGCCCACGCGGGGCTGGAGCTGTCGCTTTCAGCCCGTGCTGGTCTTTGGGGTCACCTCTGGATTTGGGCCTTGCTTTGGTGTGGATTGTTCACATCTCGAGGCCTTTGCTGGCCAGACCTCAGCAGGCCATGACTTAACATCCACGCATGTTTTAGAGGTGTGGGGCATCTCTTAGGAGGAGAGATTGTGGGAGCTGGCCTGTTCAGTCTAGGGAAGAGAAGACTGAGAGGGGATCTCATTAATGAATATAAATATCTCAAACGTGGGTGTCAAAGAGGATGCTGTCAGACTCTTCTCAGTGATGCCCAGTGACAGGATGAGGAGCAGTGGCCATAAAATAAAACACAAGTTTCATTTCAACACAAGGAAGAACTTTATGTTGAGGAGCAGGAACAGGCTGCCCGGGGAGGTCCCGGAGTCTCCCTCTCTGGAGACATTCCAAACCCACCTGGACTCATTGCTGTGATACCTGCTCCAGGTGACCCTGCCATGAGAGGGGGTTTGGACTGGGTGATCTCCAGAGGTCCCTTCCCACCCTGACTATTCTGTGATTCTCTGAATAGCCTCAACGCCTGCAGGTCGGAAGCAGGGAAGGACATCCTGTCCCTTATCATGTTTATATCAACATGAGTCACCTTGCACAGGATCACTGAGAACTGGTACCTCCAACAGCGGCAGGAATGCAAGCTGTGAAAGGAAAGTCACTTCTCACAGCACAGAGCACTGCATGTTCCTTGGATGGTTTCCTTGGGCCTGGTTGGTGGCTGGTCCAGGGTGAGCTTTTACCCAGGCACAGTGGTGGAAGGGGAAATGAAGGAGAGTTTGGACAGACCTAGAAATGGATGCTGCAAAACACATCTCATTCCTTCTTTGCTTTGCTTCTAAACACATCAGTTGGAAATGCAGAAGACGATCTATTGAGTGCCAACAGTGAGATAAAGTACAGAAAATGAAAAGCAAAGGCTCGAATAAGTTTCATTAAAGCAGATAAGCTGATTTTTAACATTTTTTAAAATGCATTTTGTCCATGGTTTTTCTAAGGAAAGCTCTCATCTCATTCGTTGGGATAAATAAACCATTTTGATTCATGAACAGCTGAGAGCTTTACACTGAATTATGTCTTTCTAGGTATCAGAAATAAATCTGAAAAACATTATTTCATGTTTTGAATTTTTGCTGCTTTAGCTTACAAGTGATGGGTCTTGCTACTTAATTTCATTTCATTTCTGAGTCATGTTCTATTTACATGAAAAACGAGATTTAATTAAAATGTACAAAACGGTATTGCAAAATTACATTTAATTGAATAGATGTGCCTTAGATGTGATGAGTATTGTAAAGAAGAAATAAGGGTATGTTTGGTCATGTGCTGTGAATTGACAGAGACCAGCATTGCCACCAGATGAAGTAGACTTGCCCTTCTTCCTGCTTCCCCTCCTTGCACAAGTGTCTGTGCAGCAACTGAGTGAGCTGGACCAGGGTCAAACCTAATCTAGCCAAAAAAAGAAGACAGTTTTAACCTAAACAAGATCAGTGATTCAATTCATTATGCTGACGGAAGGGAGGTGGTAATGTGGTAGTTAGGGATGAGTGTTTGGGGCCTGGTGAGGGCAGAGATTGTTTCTCTTGGCTGCAGCACTGTCTTAAAATGAACTTGAAAATGTAGTTTCTATGGCATCTGTGCAGAGGCTGGCTTGGGTCCAGCCTAGTGAGAGCACGAGCTCAATGTGAGCACGACTGTCTGTACCTGACCTGAGAGACAGGCCCTACGTTTATTAAAACACATTTTGCATTTAAAAACTGAACTTACTAACCAGAGGAAATACTAAATATTTTCAGTCATTTGACTAATTGTTTCAAAAGCATTTAGGTCTGCTGAAAACCCCATTAAACAGTCAAGTCTGTAATATCCAAGAGAGTCAGATGCCTGTTCTGCTTAAGAATTTTTGAAAATTCCACCACTCCTCTAAAACTGACAATTGTTTCCAAAATCTAGCCCTTGATCTTAATGCTTTTATGCAGAGTAGGTCTTCCCATGTCCAACTATTTTAATTCACTAGCTGGAAAAAGAAAAGAAACTTTTCTTCTTCCCAGTTCCTAATTGCTGTATCTTACAGTAACATTAATTTCCCCCTTCCATGAATTCCCTGCACTTGCTTGCTGAACTTGACCCAAAATCTAATAAAAAAGTCCTTCTGAATAACAGAATAATCTAATGGGGAAAACCTGAATAATGGCATTTGTTGCACTGTGAAAACTGAAACTAGTTTGGATACTTAAATTATGCAATATGTGGCATTATGCTGCAATTGGAAGGCTTGGGGTGGTCTTATAGGTACGTTTTGTGACACTGTGACATATCTTCCCTAATTCATTGTAGTCCAAAGAAGATTCACTGATGCATTTTTTGGTGTTTATATAACATTAATGAAGGATAATTGGGGCCTTGAAGACTGAGAGTTTGAAATCTGTTTTCAAAGAGGTATATTCCTAAAATAGGCATTGATTGTTTAACATATATCCACTGTCCAAGGACATATAGAGAGTGATTTTTTAAATTCATTTGGGTTTTTTCACAGCTACTACTTTTCTGTACAAGTAGGAAATTGAAAAATATTTTACATACAGCGTAGGATTTTGAGATTATTTCTAAGCATTCATGAATGCTTAAGTAACGGCATTGATTTCTAGACATTTAATATCAAAAGTATGCTACTTGTGTGGAGATAATTTGAATCCCACTACTATAGCTAATACAGTAAGGTCTTTAACATAAACATAAATTTAGATAAATTTAGATACGTGATTTACATCTCAGTGTACTCTGCTAGCCTGATTTTATCCATTCAACCTGCACCCGACTGGGTTATAAACCACTGTTGTTCTAGCAGCTTTACAAACCATTCAAAATCTGCAAGACACCAGAAGAGGATCCATTTGGGGGCTGAAATCTAAACAAAATGTTGAGTAGATTAGCTCAGTTGGTCAGAGCATGGTGCTAATAACACCAAGGCCACAGGCTCAATCTCTGTATAGGCCATTCACTCAAGAGTTGGATCAATGAACCTCATCGATCCCTTCCAGCTCAGGATATTCTGTGATTCTGGGAATGCTCTTGTAAACCCACACAGGTTACACATCTCGAGAAGGCTGTTGTCACGCCTGATGAGGAGTGGAGCCACAGACTCAGAGCATTGTCTACCTGCTCTCAGAGGCATTTACACATTTACAGTTGCAGGCCCAAGGATTGGATTAATGTTTTGGCCAACTGAATATTCTCCTTGAACATACTGAGTATGTCTTCCCCACCCTGGGAGTTGTGGACAAGCACAAGAACAGAGTTGTGTCTATGTAGAATCCAGTCAGGCAGTTAGTCATGTTAGAGAGATCCCCAACAGTGTCCTTGTAGGTTTGTGCTCAAGTGCCAAGTTCCCTTGTGTTGTAAGAGCTTGACTCATCCTTTAAATTTTATTTGGTTCCATATAGAAATACTCTTCTAAAAGATCATGAGAAAAATCTCAGTTTCTGGCTCTTCAGCTGAAGTGATGATTGTTAGAAATCACGGCAGTTCCTGAAGTTACAGCAATTTATGCCCATGGTAGATTCTCTTCTTCCCAGAGGGGGCCATGAGATCTTTTCATATGAGGTCTTTCATCATCTTCTCCTTCTTCCCACCTGTATTTTAAATGAAAGTGATGATCTCTGAATTTCTCCTGTAAAGCATAAAAGTAGGTGTATACCCTTCTGAAAGACTTCCAGGTTTCGGACCTTGCCGATTGAGGCACCCTGCAGCTTGGTGTTGGGCATCCAAGCTGTGGAGAACAGCCTGGCTTGCTGGACAAATCACTGTACCAGTCACTCATTTAAATGATTACTTCTGTCTTTGTGTAATGTAAAGATAGAAATGGAAGTGCAGCCAAGGAGGTGTGGAATTCAGGAAGCTGTAGTCGGATTTTGGTGAGGGCCAATGTGCAGGGGTAAGGTGCAGATTACAATTACATTCTTCCAAATAGGCATCTGACAGAACCTCAAAAGAGACCTCAGCTTCTGATTGGGATTTTCAGCTGTCAGCCCTGCTCCAGGTGGGGCCCTCAGTCAAATAAGCCATGTTTGAAGTGAGGTAGTTTGGAGTTGAGAGATGGACAAGATACCTCACTTAGCCTAAGGAATATTCTCTTCATTTTGTCAGTAGCAGCCCAG